>NC_089843.1:188298853-188666353 GCF_035609145.1 Eleutherodactylus coqui
TGCTGCGGATTTTAAATCCTATTTTGCTCGTGGACATGAGGCCTAAGTGTCCAAATAAATGCAGTAAATCCAGGGAGATGTATAACTTATACGAGAGAGAGACAGACGGACAGACCGACAGATAGGAGATAGAGAGATAGATAGATATAGATAAAGGAGGTAGATAGATAGATGGATAGATAGATAGGGGGGGAGAGAGAGATAGATGGAGAGAGAGATGGGGGGGGAGAGAGAGATGGGGGGGGAGAGAGAGATAGGGGGGGGGAGAGAGATAGGGGGGGGGAGAGAGATAGGGGGGGGGGAGAGAGATAGGGGGGGGGGAGAGAGATGGGGGGGGAGAGAGAGATAGGGGGGGGAGAGAGATGGGGGGGGAGAGAGAGATAGGGGGGGGAGAGAGAGATAGGGGGGGGGAGAGATAGGGGGGGGAGAGAGATAGGGGGGGAGAGATAGGGGGGGGGAGAGATAGGGGGGGAGAGATAGGGGGGGGAGAGAGAGATAGGGGGGGGAGAGAGAGAGATAGGGGGGGAGAGAGAGATAGGGGGGGAGAGAGAGATAGGGGGGGAGAGAGAGAAGGGGGGAGAGAGAGATAGGGGGGGAGAGAGAGAGATAGGGGGGGGAGAGAGAGAGATAGGGGGGGAGAGAGAGAGATAGGGGGGGAGAGAGAGAGATAGGGGGGGAGAGAGAGAGATAGGGGGAGAGAGAGAGAGATAGGGGGAGAGAGAGAGAGATAGGGGGAGAGAGAGATAGGGGGAGAGAGAGAGATAGGGGGAGAGAGAGAGATAGGGGAGAGAGAGAGAGAGAGATAGGGGAGAGAGAGAGAGAGAGATAGGGGGAGAGAGAGAGAGAGATAGGGGGAGAGAGAGAGAGAGATAGGGGGAGAGAGAGAGAGAGATAGGGGGAGAGAGAGAGAGAGATAGGGGGAGAGGGGGAGAGAGAGAGAGAGATAGGGGGAGAGAGAGAGAGAGATAGGGGGAGAGAGAGAGATAGGGGGAGAGAGAGAGATAGGGGGAGAGAGAGAGATAGGGGGAGAGAGAGAGAGAGATAGGGGGGGAGAGAGAGAGATAGGGGGAGAGAGATAGGGGGAGAGAGAGATAGGGGGAGAGAGAGAGATGGGGGGGAGAGAGAGAGAGATGGGGGGGGAGAGAGAGAGAGATGGGGGGGGGGAGAGAGAGAGAGATGGAGGGGGAGAGAGAGAGATGAGGGGGAGAGAGAGAGATGGGGGGGAGAGAGAGATGGGGGGGAGAGAGATGGGGGGGGGAGAGAGAGAGAGATGGGGGGAGAGAGAGAGAGATGAGGGGGAGAGAGAGAGATGGGGGGGAGAGATGGGGGGGAGAGAGATGGGGGGGGGGGAGAGAGATGGGGGGGGAGAGAGAGATGGGGGGAGAGAGATGGGGGGGAAAGAGAGAGATGGGGGGGAAAGAGAGAGATGGGGGGGGGAGAGAGATGGGGGGGGAGAGAGAGATGGGGGGAGAGAGATGGGGGGGGAGAGAGAGATGGGGGGAGAGAGATGGGGGGGGAGAGAGAGATGGGGGGGGAGAGATGGGGGGGGGAAAGAGAGAGATGGGGGGGGAGAGAGATAGAGGGGGAGGGAGAGAGAGATAGAGGGGGAGGGAGAGAGAGATAGAGGGGGAGGGAGAGAGAGATAGGGGGGGGAGGGAGAGAGAGATAGGGGGGGGAGGGAGAGAGAGATAGGGGGGGGGAGGGAGAGAGAGAGGGGGAGGGGGGGGAGGGGGGGAGAGAGAGAGGGGGAGGGGGGGGAGAGAGAGAGGGGGAGGGAGGGGGAGGGGGGGAGAGAGAGGGGGGAGAGAGAGAGGGGGAGGGGGGGGGAGAGGGGGAGGGGGGGAGAGGGAGGGGGAGGGGGGGGAGAGAGAGAGGGGGAGAGAGAGGGGGAGGAGGGAGAGAGAGGGGGGGGAGAGGGGGAGGGGGGAGAGGGGGGAGAGAGGGGGAGGGGGGAGAGAGAGAGGGAGAGAGAGCGATGGGGGAGAGAGAGGGGGGGGGGAGAGAGGGGGAGGGAGAGATAGGGGAGGGGCAGAGAGAGAGGGGGAGAGAGAGAGGGAGGGGGGAGAGAGAGAGGGAGGGGGGAGAGAGAGAGGGGGGGAGAGAGAGATAGGGGGAGGGAGAGAGAGATAGGGGGAGGGAGGGAGGGGGAGAGGGAGGGAGGGAGAGAGAGATAGAGGGAGGGAGGGAGAGAGAGATAGAGGGGGAGAGAGATAGGGGGAGGGAGGGAGAGAGAGATAGGGGGAGGGAGGGAGAGAGAGATAGGGGGAGGGAGGGAGAGAGATAGGGGGGAGGGAGGGGAGAGAGATGGGGGGAGGGAGGGAGAGAGATGGGGGGAGGGAGGGAGAGAGAGATGGGGGGAGGGAGGGAGAGAGAGATGGGGGGAGGGAGGGAGAGAGAGATGGGGGAGGGAGGGAGAGAGAGATGGGGGAGGGAGGGAGAGAGAGATGGGGGGAGGGAGGGAGAGAGAGATAGGGGGAGGGAGGGAGAGAGAGATAGGGGGGAGGGAGGGAGAGAGAGATAGGGGGAGGGAGGGAGAGAGAGATAGGGGGAGGGAGGGAGAGAGAGATAGGGGGAGGGAGGGAGAGAGAGATAGGGGGAGGGAGGGAGAGAGAGATAGGGGGAGGGAGGGAGAGAGAGATAGGGGGAGGGAGGGAGAGAGAGATAGGGGGGAGGGAGGGAGAGAGAGGGGGGGAGGGAGGGAGAGAGAGGGGGGGAGGGAGAGAGAGGGGGGGGAGGGAGAGAGAGGGGGAGGGAGGGAGAGTGGGGGGAGGGCGAGATAGGGGGGAGGGAGAGAGGGGGGGGAGGGAGAGAGAGGGGGAGGGAGAGAGGGGGAGGGAGAGAGGGGGGGAGGGGAGAGAGGGGGAGGGAGGGAGAGAGAGGGGAGGAGGGGGAGAGGGGGAGGGAGGAGAGAGGGAGAGAGGAGGGGGGGGGAGGGAGGGAGGGAGAGGGGAGGGGGGAGAGAGGGGGGGGGGAGAGAGAGGGGGAGGGAGGAGAGAGGGGGAGGGGGAGAGAGAGGGGGGGAGGGGGAGAGAGAGGGGGAGGGGGAGAGAGGAGGGAGAGGGAGGGGGAGGGGAGGGGGGAGAGGGGGGGGAGGGGGGGAGGGGGAGGGGGGAGAGAGGGGGGGAGGGGGGAGAGAGGGGAGAGAGGGGGGGGAGGGGGGGAGAGAGGGGGGGAGAGAGGGGGGGAGGGGGGGCGAGGGGGGGGGGAGGGGGGGAGAGAGAGGGGGAGGGGGGAGAGAGAGGGGGGGGGAGAGAGAGGGGGAGGGGGAGAGGGGGGCGGGGGCGTGGGGAGGGGGAGAGAGAGGGGGGGAGAGAGAGAGGGGGGAGAGAGAGGGAGGGAGGAGAGGGGGGGAGAGGGGGGAGGGGGAGAGAGGGGGAGAGAGAGGGGGGAGAGAGAGAGATGAGATAGATAAGGAGGGAGACAGGCAGACAGATACACACATATCTACACTTACCCCAGGGCTCTACTCCTCCATGTGACAGCAGCAGCAGGAGAGTTGAACTCAGAGGCTTCCGTGCAGCAGGGGGCAGCACATGATCATTGTGCCCTGCCGTCCCATGTGACTTCCTCCCTCCTCCCCTGCCAGCCCATGTGAGTACCTCCCTGCTTTTCCTCTCAGGCTGGCCGTTCTGGCTGCTGCATCATGCGGGGGAAAGACCTGCCAGCCATTAATGCACTGAATGTGCATGTGGGTATGGCGGAGGGCGGCCCCGGGGCCCCCTGAGCGCAGGGGCCGGGTCGCCATGGCGACCCCAGCACCCCCTGATGCTACGCCTATGGCCATCAATATTTTAGTCCGGGATAGTGCAAATCGCAGTTTTCCCCATGGCCATGTATGGATGTGAAAGCAGGACTGCAAAAAAAAGTTGCTAGGAGGATTGATGCATTGGAGCTGTGGTGATGGTGAAAGCTGTTGCGTATACCCTGGACGGCGAGAGTAACAAACATAAAAGTCCTGAATCATATAAAACCCGATGGAGGGCAAGATGACCGGGCTCAGGCTCACAGAGGGCAAGATGACTGGGCTCAGGCTCATGTATTCTGACTATGTAATGCGAGCAGAGTCACTCAAAAAATCTATAATGCTTGGACAGATCAGACCTGGCCACCAAAGAACACGATGGATGATACTGTCAAAACGGATACTGGCATGGATATCACACAACTGAAAGGAATCGTGCAAAACCGAAAAACATGGAGGGAGTTCGCCTTTAGGGTCGCCGAGGGTCATGAATGACTAAACGGCTAACAAAGCAATGACAGCAAGGACAGGGAGATGGTCTGTAATGCCATTCCGGGCCACTTTACAGTGAACAGATTTGAGCTAGATATGACGTGTGGAGGCTAAGAGAAACAGTTGACTGGCAGGGGTCCTGGGTGTCGGAGCCCACCGATCTTTAATCCTGAGGATAGGTTTTTGTGTGTGTGTGTGTGTGTGTATATATGTATATATGTATGTGTGTGTATGTGTATATATATATATATATATATATGTGTGTGTATATATATATATATATATATATATATATATATATATATATATATATATAATGTAATATTGAAAACCCCCTTTAAGTGGAACTATTCATACTACCATTCTGTATTTGAGTTCTCATCTATTATGTTGTTTTGGAGGAAAACTCATTCTGTGAAGCTAAAGCATACTGTGGACTTGAGACGTTGTAGGGTGCACTGTATGTAACCCCTTAGTTTGGTAATTTTTGATGCGGCATTGGGGTTTACTAATGCTCAGCATTCAGGATAAATATGCTTTATTGTACAGGTTGTTACTATACATAATTGGTATTGCCATATCTGTATTTTTTTAAAATTCATTTTACAAAAAGGCCTTTAAGTGAGAAGGTAATTTTGTAAGTGTTTTTTTTTTCTACATCACAGTAGGGAACTTTGAGAGTGTCGCTCCATAGCAACCCATAATTGTGGTAGGGGTGATTAAGTGACAGACGAGGCCCCCCTCTGTCTATTAACCACTTAGATGCTGCAGTCAGCAGTGGCGTCTACAGATTTAAATGGCCGGGGCCTAGAGTTATTGCTGATCCTGAGTGTAGGGTGTCGGCTGTAATAGTACAGCGGCTTGCAGGAACTGACGTATTATAATGGAGCAGGGTATTAATAGGTAATAGACAAAATGCACCCATTAAAGGGCTTTTTTCCCCCCATAGACATCTATGGCACATTCATAGGATAGTCTATTAGTGTTTGACAGATGGGCCCACCCATAAGGTGAATGACCCTGGACTCCAGTATAACCAGTTGAAGTGGATGCTAATCACAGCATCCAGGCGGAGATTATTTAAAGAGATGGCAGCACATACAACATGGAAATGGCGCATATTAGGCTTTCTGGATTATTAGTTCAAGTTCTCTGGTTCACATAGAAAGCCTGAAATCTAATATTCTGGTTGTAGTTTATATATCTGCTATCTATCTACTTGGAAGTCGCCCCACTTGCGCTCTGTTGCTAATGCAGTTCTTTTCTAATAATTTCGGTCATAAATTCTAGCCATTCATAGTCTCTTTGTGCTCCCTGTACGTGTTTTGTGTGGTATTGATCTACGACTGAACCATTTGGATAGGAGTAACAAAGTGTAATTGCATTAAGGTAAACAGACCTAATCTTTCTTAATTGTATAGCGATGTCATTTGCCGTCTCTATTTTTTGCTTTCCTGCAGCTGGTTAAGTAAAAGAGGAAATAAATATATGGACGACAAGGGTGCGGGAAGAGCAGTGGGGGAAGGGGACTGCACTTAGCAAATTAAAGCCGTAACTTTAACATTTGAATCCTGGCAGCAGCTTGAATTTAAGTAATGATGTTGATTTCTTGTTAGACCATTTTCATTTCAGGCTCATCAGTGGGCTTTTGATGTATGACCTATTAGGAATTGGGATGTTTGCCAGATCTGCAATCTAACCTAATCTTTCTTGTGCAAATGCATAGGTGAATTATGGTGGCAGAATGATACTGCAGCCTTCCAAACGAGAGAAATTTGAAAGAAATCATAATGATCTCAGACAGAAAAAGCTGCTGACTCAGTAGTATGGAGTTGTCCTGGTGACCTAGTCCTTGTTTTATAGGTTTTTGGGCCTTGATGTAAAATGTGAATGGGGGCGCCTTAGCCCCCATATGTTACATCTAATACTGATGTCCTGTTATGAGACAGTCTTTCGGGTCTCTTCAGACAAGGGGCTTGGCTGTGACTGCAACTTCTGCACCTCCTACTGCCAGACCGCTGCCTTCTTTCTTTAAATCCATACTAATATTATAAATGCGAAAGTTTCTGTATGTCTACTTGTTACCTTTTCACGGCTAGACTGCTGAAATGATTTTGATGAAATTTGGCAGGGAGACAGCTTGCATCTTGTGGAAGGACATAGGCTACGTTTTATGCTGAAAATGTGTAGAGTATAGGAAGCGCAACAAGACTGATTTATTTGATGATGCGCAGGCGCTCCAGAACTGCGAGGTGGACGGGAAGGGGGTGCACATCATAAGCTAGGCCTCCCCAAACGGGCAGACGTAATTGCCGCACGTATGCGATTATTAAGCTAGCAGGGATACCCCGCATTGCCCGGGATTAAAACTTGAATGAAAGATATGTTAACATGGATTGAGATTTTAAAGAAAATCTGTGTTGTCCATAGCAACCAATCATAGGGCTCAGACAGGGAAGATAAGCATAAAACCTACATCCCGAGACTCAGTGGGTCATCTACCTTCAGCCCATAAGCTTACCTCATTGGACTCAAAGTAGGTGACAACTCTCTTTAAAATATTGTTTACTCCATTTTACTCCACTTAGAATTTTTGCTAAGTTTTTCCGTACATTATATGGTACATTAAATAGCACCATTGAAAAATACAACTCGTCCTGCAAAAAACAAGCCTTCATACAGCGACGTCGATGAATAGATGAAGGAGTTACGATTTTTTTCAAGGGGGAGGAAAAAAACGGAAATTCGGGGCTGGCTGTGTCATTAAGGGGTTAAATAACTTGGGACACCATATCACACACCTTCCTCATCCATTGATCATGTTCTGAAAATAACAACAAACACAAATGAAAATGGTGTATGTACATTTTTTTTCTAGGTTGCTGATAAAGCAGTTAAAATTGTACTGACGCCAATGTGTGTGTGTGTGGGGGGGGGGGGCACTGTTACTACTGGGGCTACTGTGGGGAGCGGAGGCCACTGTTACTTTTAGGACCACTGTGGGGTGGGGTGGGGGGCACTGTTACTACTGGGGCCACAGTGACGGACACTGTTACTACTGGGGCCACTATGGCGGTGGGGTGGGCAATGTTACTACTGGGGCGACTTTTACTCTGTCACTTCAGTCAAGTCTCAAAGGTTCAAATATTTGTTGGGTATCTTGTGTATTGGCAGTTTCAATGCCCGTAAAATGAGTGTTTCTTTTTTGGGTTTTATTTGTGAAAGGGGTGCGCCATTTTGCAAGATGTTTCCCATGGATTGTATAAGGGCGACCTCTACTGGTGGTCATACATCACGGCTTTTGTGTATTTCTCCATGGGAAATGTAACAGCAGACACATTGCTTGTCAGTTGGCTTTCCCAGAATTGAAGAAATGTCTGTTTTTTTGTTTTTTTTTATGGTGGGGTACTCATTAAAAATAGCTATTACAGATACAGCAACTGTTCGTGTGCCTGCCATCACTTACACCCAGAGGCGCAGACTTAATGCAGTTTGCCCGCTCTCTTCACACCTCATCTTGTCACTTGAATTGACAAGTAAACTAAAACCTGACAATTAACTTGACCAAATGTGCATTCCTTTAAAGTTCAAGGCCTTCAGTGAGCTCTGGCATTTGCTTGTCAGTCTGCACTGGCAGTCACTGCCTTCCTATTGGCATTAGATTTAAGTGTCCAAGTCAGTGTTTCCATTATATGGCAGGCAGAAGTCGTAAATGTCCAGTACATGCAGCCAGATAGTCTAAATGCGGCAAAGCGGGAGGAACAGCCGTATTACTTAGTTTAACCCTAGAGGACTCTCTTAAAGAATTCAGACACATGCTTATACCAGAGCTGGAACCAGCAAATAAAACACAAAAATGGGAAACAAATGACTGAGAGATGAATACAACAGTGGTGTGCCGCTAATGTAGGGAGACCACATGACTGCTGTGGAGCCTGATGGACAAAGTGGCAGGTCCATTGGGCCCCATCTCACTATTGGCTTTCCTTCCCCTTCCCTGCGGTGCCCCCCCATAGTACTGGTGTCTCCCCCTTAATATCCAGTAGCACTAGTTTAACTTATATTTACTGTGCTCTTTGTCAGGGAAGGCCTCCCCTCCTTTCTGCTCTGTGTAGTACAGCTGAGATAATGGGGAATAGCAGCCTCTGCACTGACCTAGAGCAGCGTGAAGGTTGTGCTGCTGGATGTTAAGGGGGAGACACCAGTACTACCGTGTTTCCCCGAAAATAAGACAGTGTCTTATATTAATTTTTGTTCAAAAAGGTTTAACTTTTTTACATGTATATCTGCCTGGACACTATTTAAATTGACTTTTTAAATTAACTGTTAGCAGCGCTTAATTTTGGAGTAGGGCTTATATTTCAAGCATCCTCAAAAAGCCTGAAAAATCATTTTGCATCCTCAAAAATTCTGGAAAATCATGCTATGTGGGGTGCCGCAGTGTGGGCACCTGTACTCTGGGGAGGGGTCGACAGAGAGTACACCCATCTAAGCTGGAGGTTACTGAGAGGTCTGTTATGGCAGTGCCAGGAGCAAACCTTCATGGTCATCTAGGCCCAAATAAAGAACAAAAATGGACTCAGAAAAGATGCCACACGTGTGGAGGTAACTGTACTGTAATCACTATCACTATGTAGAACGGGTATCTATTATATGGTGGCTGCATTATTTAGTGGTTTCCTTGAGCTGATCTGCTGTATCTCAATCCACCACATTCTAGATATGCTAAGTTTTAATATGGGGCTCCATGATTTCTATTGCGCCCCTGGGCTAAAATATTGTATAGATTCCCTGAGTCGGCACCCTTACAATGTAGAGTCATAAACAATCATCGAAGCTCCATAGTAACATTTGCTCTGTTATTTTAATAACTGAGGCAGGAATGTATATAACAACATTCAATAACTTATTGACCTGTATAAATCATCTTCATATCACATTCCTAAGATCCACACCCAGGTATATAGTAGTCCACAATTTTGTGGGAGTCAGACAGTTACACAACCTTTGTCTTGGAGACGTGTAGTACCGTCATGTATGCATATTTGCAGTATTGACATGTTAAGTGATACATCTGTGAAATATCAAACACTTCAGAATTGTAAATGAAACCTAGTGTAAGGATGTTTAAGGACCGCTTCCCGTGTGTATTCCTGCCTTACCTCCATCATCCTTGTAGGGTAGATAGTAGTGACAGTCAAGGCCCGCCTTAGCTATCTGCGACCCAAGCGATCACACTGGGCGCCAGCCACCAGCTTTCCTGCCTAGCATGCCCAGCAAGATTCTCTTCTTTCTCTGTACAGCAGAGTCTTGTGGAACTACAGCACCAATTCCTCAAAACGTGGGATGCCATGTAAAATGTAAATAAATATGAATAGAAAACGTGATGACTTTGAAATCTCACATAACCATATTTTATTCACAATATGACACATCAAGAAGGGGGAAGGGAGAACTTTTGTTCTTTTTCTTTTTCAATTAACTAATTTTGAAATTTGTGAGATGTGTTTCTACCATCAAAGGTGGGCCTGAGCCATGTCTACCATCGTGTAGCATCCCTTTTACAACAGTCTGTAAATGACTGGGAAGTGAGGAGACCGATTGCTGCAGTTTTGGGAGAGGAATGTTGTCCCATTTTGTCTGATGGAGTATTCTAGCTGCTCTACAGTCCTGAACTTCTCAGTTTTTGTTTTTTTTTAATTTCATAAAGCGCCAAATATTTTCTATTTATGAAAGATCCTGTCGGCAGGCCGGCCAGTTCAGCACTCACTCTCTTGCTGAAACATGTAAGGCCTTTACTGAAAAACATTGTCACACTTTCATGGTTGCCCGGCCGCCAGATTTATCATCAATAGAACCCATATCTG
Organism: Eleutherodactylus coqui; assembly: GCF_035609145.1. Lineage (NCBI taxonomy): Eukaryota > Metazoa > Chordata > Amphibia > Anura > Eleutherodactylidae > Eleutherodactylus > Eleutherodactylus coqui. The sequence goes on from NC_089843.1 coordinate 188,308,955, forward strand.
GGATGCAACTTCGACAGTCAATAAGTTTGCATGATCTAGAGGCTCAGTTACTGCAAATGTGGAGCGATACCATAACCTGTGTGCCTCCATGCCTGCCTGTATCACATCTTGTATCCAAGCTAGAGGTGGCCCAACAGGGTACTAGAGCCGACATGCCTGCCCCTATCACATCTTGTATTCAAGCTAGAGGCGGTACAACAGGGTACTAGAGCCTCCATTTCCACCCGTATCACATCTTGTATTCAAGCTAGAGGCCGTACAACAGCGTACTAGAGCCTCCATTTCCACCCGTATCACATCTTGTATCCAAGCTAGAGGTAGTACAACAGGGAAGTAGAGCATCCCTACAAGGGGTCAGTTCTCCACAATAAATGGACCCTTTTGCTCTGATATTGTAATCACTTTTGCAGCATCCCGTAGGGTAACCCCGGACATAGGGCATACGTTGAGGAGCGGGGAGGGTAAGATGCTGACTTGTCACGACAGCACTTAACACGCTCCCTCCTGAAGGGATGCATGTAGTCTCGGCCAGGGCAACGCTGGACCTTTTCCGGACACCCCTTGGGGAGGCATGCCCAATAAATGGTAGAACAGAGATGATAGTTGTCACGGATAATACCACCATTCCGTTACACACCAAAATGACCTTCAGCGGAGAACAAAGAAGCCGCAGACAGATATAACAGACCTCAGGTCCCTGGGAATGGTCAGGGCCTGGCAAAACTTTACTTTAATAAACTTCAATGGTACAAGGCAGAATACACAATGTTCCAAGTGCAGGCATTAAGACAGACTTGGGTAAGAGTACCTCCACATGGTGATCCCTGACTTGAGGATGCCCGTATGTGAACAATTGAAAACTCATACCTCCACTCAGTGGTCCTAGAGTTCAGTGCGCCAGATGTGTGAATTAAAGAAGAGTTCCCCTCTGCGCTGGGCCTTGGGAAGAACTTGTGGTTTGCTCACGCTCTCTCTCCACCTGGGGGCTCACTCTTCGCTCATGCTATAACAGTCAATCCAGGGAACCTTTCTTCCTCTTCCATTCTTCACTACATGAGGGTTGAAGGTACCCTCATGTAGCTGGCACTCTTTATCAGGAACCCAGAAGACATTGACTATTTCCCGCTCTCAGACACTCCTATTTATAATCACACTCATACCACGTGACAGGACATAATCTGATATATTCACAGGCACTCTGCAGGTTTTTGCAAACGCTTAACCCCTCACGCTGCCGCTGTGCAATACATATAAGAGAATGACCAGATCGTTTTTCACAACGCACCAACATAAGACATTACATGTATGACATTATGGAGGGGACCAGGAATGGATGTACTGGGCCACTACACTTATATCAACATTACAATCATACAGAGAATGTTTCATTCGGTTCTGACAACATGAAAGATTGTGACATTTGTATCATTTGTAATCTCCAACAATTTATTTTCAAATCCATTAAGTCCACATAATGTTTTTCCAGAGTGCCCTCCCTGCATAGCTGACCATAGAAAGTACATGCTTTTGTTATTACCATGGAGCTGTAATTCTGCCATTTTGGTAAAATAGCTTATTAAATGCAAAGGACTTTAGCAGAAATGAAATGGTTCGGCCTCTTATAACAATATTTTTGCAATATTTAAAAAAGGCCAAGCATTCACATTTTCAGTTACAGACAATTTAATCCTGTAAGCCACAGCTGACAACCCTGTCCAATGAATTGAGATTTCCACCTCCATAATTATTCATACAGCAATTCTGCTGTTTATACAATACATCAACATCAGTAGCGCAGGAAAAACAAGTTCTGACAGAGAAATGTTGGCTACATGCAAATGCTCTGTAGGGAAAAGAATTGTGTATCTCACCTATTATCTTCTGCAGGGCTAGTTGTATAATCCAATATAGACCTGCGGAAAATCAACAGGCTCTCTATTTAAATCCAATTCATTGATTTAAAAGGGGGAACAACCTAATTGACAGGTATATAATGATGGCATTTTAGCTGATGGCAGTATTGTTGGTTTATATGCCCATTATGCAGTTTTATGCTCTGGTACAAATAATTGTCGTCATTAAATAGAGTCCAAATCTATTGTGATTGGAAATGGAAAACATGCATTTATTTTTTGCTGTGTTATTATTTTTTTACACCAAGTATTAGACGCTGGCATGGTCTGTAACACTACATAGAGTTCACATCAATCTTTGGGAGTACCAGACACCTCTGACAACACCCATCACAGGGTTCAGATTCAGTATTCGCAACCCTTATTTCTTCCCTGATCAGCTGTTGATTCGCGCTAAAATCCATGTCAATGTTGCAGATTTTGATGCATTTTTTGATGGGGAAATTGTGGATTTTGGCACAGATTTTCCGCTGCAGAATATTCGCACACTTTCTGCTACATGTGAATGTACCTTTATGGTGGGCAGTATATCCCATTTACATTGTGAGATGCGCCACTGACAAATGCTCATTTTTATCTGCACAATAAGGACGCCTACACACGAACGCATATTTGCTACAAAATCTGCGGTCAGCGTCCGCATGAGCGGAGGAAAGAATTGCAACATGTTCCATTTTGCCGCGGGCTTTGCGCAGGCGGCTTCTATTGATGTCAATGGAAGCTGTCCGGCTCGCAGCCCATGGGACCCGTGAGCATTAATGGGACTTTCTAATGTTAAAATCTCATCACAACGCAAATTTGTTGTGTTGTGATGCAATAAAAAGGAGGCTCCATAGGGAAACATGGGAGATAAAAAAATCGCATGCTGTGAATTTTTGTTCTCTCAACATCGGATCAGTGAAAACATTGCAGATGGGAAGGAAATAGAGATGAGCGAGCACCAAAATGCTCAGGTGCTCGTTACTCGAGACAAATTTTTCGCGATGCTCGAGGGTTCGTTTCGAGTAACGTCAATGGGCGACTCGAGCATTTTTGTATATCGCCGATGCTCGCTAAGGTTTTCGTTTGTGAAAATCGGGGCAATTCAAGAAAGTGATGGGAACGACACAGAAACGGATAGGGCAGGCGAGGGGCTACATGTTGGGCTGCATATGAAGTTCCCAGGTCCCACTATTAAGCCACAATAGCAGCAAGAGTGGGCCCCCCCCCAACAACTTTTATATCTGAAAAGCCCTCATTAGCAATGCATACCTTAGCTAAGCACCACACTACCTCCAACAAAGCACAATCACTGCCTGCAGGACACTCCGCTGCCACTTCTCCTGGGTTACATGCTGCCAAATCCCCCCCCCCCACGACCCAGTGTCCACAGCGCACACCAAACTGTCCCTGCGCAGCCTTCAGCTGCCCTCATGCCATGCCACCCTCATGTCTATTTATAAGTGCGTCTGCCACAGGAAAAGCAGGCACACACTGCAGAGGGTTGGCACGGCTAGGCAGCGACCCTCTTTAAAAGGGGCGGGGCGATAGCCCACAATGCTGTACAGAAGCAATGAGAAATCCAATCCTGTGCCACCTCCATCTGGAGCTGCACACGTGGGCATAGCAATGGGGAACCTATGTGCCACACACTATTCATTCTGTCAAGGTGTCTGCATGCCCCAGTCAGACCGCGTTTTTTTATATATAGTCACAGGCAGGTACAACTCCGCAATGGGAATTCCGTGTGCACCCACAGCATGGGTGGCTCCCTGGAACCCACCGGCGGTACATAAAAATATCCCATTGCATTGCCCATCACAGCTGAGGTAGTAATGTCATGTTTAATGCAGGTGGGCTTCGGCCCACACTGCATGCCCCAGTCAGACTGGGGTTCTTTAGAAGTGGAAACAGATGCATTTACAACTCCCTGTGGACCCACAGCATGGGTGGCTCCCTGGAACCCACCGGCGGTACATAAAAATATCCCATTGCATTGCCCATCACAGCTGAGGTAGTAATGTCATGTTTAATGCAGGTGGGCTTCGGCCCACACTGCATGCCCCAGTCAGACTGGGGTTCTTTAGAAGTGGACACATGCAGTTACAACTCCCTGTGGACCCACAGCATGGGTGGCTCCCTGGAACCCACCGGCGGTACATAAATATATCCCATTGCAGTGCCCAACACAGCTGATGTAACGTCAGCTGTAATGCAGGTGGGCTAAAAATTAATTTAATTACACTGTAGGCGAGGGCCCCCCAAAATTGGTGTATCAACAGTACTAATGTACCTCTGAAAAATTGCCCATGCCCAACCAAGATGGCAGGTGAAACCCATTAATCGCTTTGGTTAATGTGGCTTAATTGGTAACTAGGCCAGGAGGCAGCCCAGTTAAAATAAAAATTGGTTGAGGTGAAAGTTTCAACGCTTTAATGAGCATTGAAACGTATAAAAATTGTTTAGAAAAATTATATGACTGAGCCTTGTGGGCCTAAGAAAATTTGCCCGTTCGGCGTGATTATGTGAGGTTTCAGGAGGAGGAGCAGAAGGAGGAGGAGGAGGAATATTATACACAGATTGATGAAGCGAAAAGGTCCCCGTTTTTGATGGGGATACAGAACGATGCTTCCATCCGCGGGTGCAGCCTACGTATTGCTTAGGTATCGCTGCTGTCCGCTGGTGGAGAAGAGAAGTCTGGGGAAATCCAGGCTTTGTTCATCTTGATGAGTGTAAGCCTGTCGGCACTGTCGGTTGACAGGCGGGTACGCTTATCTGTGATGATTCCCCCAGCCGCACTAAACACCCTCTCTGACAAGACGCTAGCCGCAGGACAAGCAAGCACCTCCAGGGCATACAGCGCGAGTTCAGGCCACGTGTCCAGCTTCGACACCCAGTAGTTGTAGGGGGCAGAGGCGTCACGGAGGACGGTCGTGCGATCGGCTACGTACTCCCTCACCATCCTTTTACAGTGCTCCCGCCGACTCAGCCGTGACTGGGGAGCGGTGACACAGTCTTGCTGGGGAGCCATAAAGCAGTCAAGGGCCTTAAAGAGTGTTGCCCTGCCTGTGCTGTACATGCTGCCTGATCTCCGCGCCTCCCCTGCTACCTGGCCCTCGGAACTGCGCCTTCGGCCACTAGCGCTGTCGTATGGGAATTTTACCATCAGTTTGTCCGTCAGGGTCCTGTGGTATAGTAACACTCTCGAACCCCTTTCCTCTTCGGGTATGAGAGTGGAAAGGTTCTCCTTATACCGTGGGTCGAGCAGTGTGTACACCCAGTAATCCGTAGTGGCCAGAATGCGTGTAACGCGAGGGTCACGAGAAAGGCATCCTAACATGAAGTCAGCCATGTGTGCCAGGGTACCTGTACGCAACACATGACTGTCCTCACTAGGAAGATCACTTTCAGGATCCTCCTCCTCCTCAGGCCATACACGCTGAAAGGATGACAGGCCAGCAGCATGTGTACCCTCACCAGTGGGCCAAGCTGTCTCTTCCCCCTCCTCCTCATCTTCCTCCTCCTCCTCACCGCGCTGAGATATAGACAGGAGGGTGCTCTGACTATCCAGCGACATACTGTCTTCCCCCGGCTCTGTTTCCGAGCGCAAAGCGTCTGCCTTTATGCTTTGCAGGGAACTTCTCAAGAGGCATAGCAGAGGAATGGTGACGCTAATGATTGCAGCATCTCCGCTCACCACCTGAGTAGACTCCTCAAACTTTCCAAGGACCTGGCAGATGTCTGCCAACCAGGCCCACTCTTCTGAAAATAATTGAGGAGGCTGACTCCCACTGCGCCGCCCATGTTGGAGTTGGTATTCCACTATAGCTCTACGCTGCTCATAGAGCCTGGCCAACATGTGGAGCGTAGAGTTCCACCATGTGGGCACGTCGCACAGCAGTCGGTGCACTGGCAGATTAAACCGATGTTGCAGGGTGCGCAGGGTGGCAGCATCCGTGTGGGACTTGCAGAAATGTGCGCAGAGCCGGCGCACCTTTCCGAGCAGGTCTGACAAGCGTGGGTAGCTTTTCAGAAAGCGCTGAACCACCAAATTAAAGACGTGGGCCAGGCATGGCACGTGCGTGAGGCTGCAGAGCTGCAGAGCCGCCACCAGGTTACGGCCGTTTTCACACACGACCATGCCCGGTTGGAGGCTCAGCGGCGCAAGCCAGCGGTCGGTCTGCTCTGTCAGACCCTGCAGCAGTTCGTGGGCCGTGTGCCTCTTATCTCCTAAGCTGAGTAGTTTCAGCACGGCCTGCTGACGCTTGCCCACCGCTGTGCTGCCACGACGCGCGACACCGACTGCTGGCGTCGTGCTGCTGCTGACACATCTTGATTGCGAGACAGAGGTTGCGTTGGAGGAGGAGGAGGAGGAGGAGGGTGGTTTATTGGAGGAAGCATACACCGCCGCAGATACCACCACCGAGCTGGGGCCCGCAATTCTGGGGGTGGGTAGGACGTGAGCGGTCCCAGGCTCTGACTCTGTCCCAGCCTCCACTAAATTCAACCAATGTGCCGTCAGGGAGATATAGTGGCCCTGCCCGCCTGTGCTTGTCCACGTGTCCGTAGTTAAGTGGACCTTGCCAGTAACCGCGTTGGTGAGGGCGCGTACAATGTTGCGGGAGACGTGGTCGTGCAGGGCTGGGACGGCACATCGGGAAAAATAGTGGCGACTGGGAACTGAGTAGCGCGGGGCCACCGCCGCCATCATACTTTTGAAGGACTCCGTTTCCACAACCCTATACGGCAGCATCTCCAGGCTGATAAATTTGGCTACGTGCACGTTTAACGCTTGAGCGTGCGGTTGCGTGGCGGCGTACTTGCGCTTGCGCTCAAACACTTGCGCTAGCGACGGCTGGACGCTGCGCTGACAGACATTGCTGGATGGGGCCGAGGACAGCGGAGGTGAGGGTGTGGGTGCAGGCCAGGAGACGGTAGTGCCTGTGTCCTCAGAGCGGGGTTGGATCTCAGTGGCAGGTTGGGGCACAGGGGGAGAGGCAGCGGTGCAAACCGGAGGCAGTGAACAACCTTCGTCCCACCTTGTGGGGTGCTTGGCCATCATATGTCTGCGCATGCTGGTGGTGGTGAGGCTGGTGGTGGTGGCTCCCCGGCTGATCTTGGCGCGACAAAGGTTGCACAGCACTGTTCGTCGGTCGTCTGCACTCTCAGTGAAAAACTGCCAGACCTTTGAGCACCTCGGCCTCTGCAGGGTGGCATGGCGCGAGGGGGTGCTTTGGGAAACAGTTGGTGGATTATTCGGTCTGGCCCTGCCTCTACCCCTGGCCACCGCACTGCCTCTTGCAACCTGCCCTGCTGCTGCCCTTGCCTCCCCCTCTGAAGACCTGTCCTCAGTAGGCGTAGCAAACCAGGTGGGGTCAGTCACCTCATTGTCCTGCTGCTCTTCCTCAGAATCCTCAGTGCGCTCCTCCCTCGGACTTAATGCCCTTACTACTACCTCACTGATAGACAACTGTGTCTCATCGTCATCGGCCTCCTCACCCACTGAAAGGTCTTGAGACAGTTGCCGGAAGTCCCCAGCCTCATCCCCCGGGAACTTTGCAATGGTTGGGCATCAGTCACGATAAACTCCTCTGGTGGGAGAGGAACCACTGCTGCCCAATCTGAGCAGGGGCCCGAGAACAGTTCCTGGGAGTCTGTCCGCTCCTCAGAATGTCTCATTTTCATCGAGTGAGGAGGCTGGGAGGAAGGAGGAGCAGCAGCCAGAGGATTCTGAGTTGCAGCAGTGGACGGCGCAGAACTGTGGGAGGACGATAGGTTGCTGGAAGCACTTTCTGCCATCCACGACAGGGCCTGCTCACACTGCTCATTTTCTAATAAAGGTCTACCGCGTGGACCCATTAAATGTGCTATGAATGTGGGGACGCCAGAAACGTGCCTCTCTCCTAATCCCGCAGCAGTCGGCTGCGATACACCTGGATCAGGAGCTCGGCCTGTGCCCACACCCGGACTAGGGCATCCGCGTCCTCGGCCGTGCCCACGTCCTCTAGGCCTACCCCTCTGCATGCTGTATTACCAGTAATGCAGAAACAGAACGCTGTAATTAAATGTGCCGCTTATTGGCCTGTCGTTGGAGGCTGACTTCGCTTACGGAACACCAGGAAATAATTTGGCGCACGCCTGCTGTAACACTTAACTCCCTGCGTATTTATTTGTAGAACTACTACACCCAGCATACACGGACCCAGAACACTGAGCACAGTGACAGGCAGGCCAAATAGATTTTTTGCCCAATATTTTTTTGAAAAGGACCACTGCGTATATTCAATCAATAATATATGTCTTCTGGCCCTGCCTACACAATTCTGTCCCTGGAGTGTGTGACAGAACTGCAGAGTGCTGCACTGTTATTAACTGCAACAAAGCGGTGATTTCAGAGCCAGGAAATAATTTGGCGCACGCCTGCTGTAACACTTAACTCCCTGCGTATTTATTTGTAGAACTACTACACCCAGCATACACGGACCCAGAACACTGAGCACAGTGACAGGCAGGCCAAATAGATTTTTTGCCCAAGATTTTTTAGAAAAGGCCCACTGCCTATATTCAATCAATAATGTATGTCTTCTGGCCCTGCCTACACAATTCTGTCCCTGGAGTATTACTGCAGGGCGCAATGCTCTGCACGGCCGATATACCAAAAAAAAAAAAATGTGCAACACTGCAAAAAGCAGCCTCCACAGTACTGCACACGGTTAGATGTGGCCCTAAGAAGGACTGTTGGGGTTCTTGAAGCCTACACTAACTCCTAACACTCTATAACACCCTATAGCAGCTCCGGCACCAACAGCACTGTCCCTCAGCTATGTCACAACGCATCTGAGGCGAGCCGCAGGAGGGGCTGATTTTTATACTCGGGTGACACCTGATCTCGCCAGCCACTCACTGCAGGGGGGTGGTATAGGGCTTGAACGTCGCAGGGGGAAGTTGTAATGCCTTCCCTGTCTTTCAATTGGCCAGAAAAGCGCGCTAACGTCTCAGAGATGAAAGTGAAAGTAACCCGAACATCGCGTGGTACTCGTTACGAGTAACGAGCATCTTGAACACGCTAATACTCGAACGAGTATCAAGCTCGGACGAGTACGTTCGCTCATCTCTAGAAGGAAACCATTGTAAATCATTTGTTTCATAATCTGCTTTTTTTACTGACTCGCATCAAACACAATTTTCTCTCCCGTGTGAAACAATCCTAGGATCGATAGCATTGTTCTTTTTCTGGCAACACAGCTTGTTTCTTGCGGGTAGAGATGTAGCTTTTATTGGTACTGTTTAAGTATATGTGACTTTTCTATTGTGTTATTTGGGAGGCAAACAAAAGAAAAATAGCAATTCCGGTGTTAGTTTTTAAGATTACTTTTATGACATTGTCAATATGTGATAAATAACATAATTATTGTCTGGGTCATTACAAATGCGTTAATATTTTTTTGTGCTGCTTTTTAAAAATTTTATTATTTTTTAACCATTAAAAAAGGGTTTTTATGGGGAAAAATGCATATTTTCTTTAAACTGGATTTTTTTCTTTATCCCTGAATCGAACTTTATTGACCTTTTTTTTACGCTATTTTTTAATCCCTCAGGGAGACTTGACGTTGCGGTAGTTCGATCGCTAGGATAGTACACTGCATTACTTATGTAGTGCATTCTAAGAAAGCCTATGACAGCAGCCTATAAGGCTGGGTTCACACGGGGCGGATTTGCCGCGGAAATTCCATCCGGAATTTCGCCGCGGCAAATCCGCATGCGTCCACTAATCCCGGGATTAGCCAGCCATGTGGACGAGATTTCTGAGAAATCTCATCCACACGGGATGGCAAATCCGCTGCGGCAAAGCCGCCAGAAGCCGCCGCTGCGGCGCGGATTTGCCGGCCGCAGCATGTTAATTCTTTTTTCTTCTGCTGTGGCCACGCTCTCCTCTATGGGAGCGCCAGCCGCAGCGGAAGAGCAAGTGCAGCCAAACTGCAAGATTTCCGTCGAGAATCCGCCCCGTGTGAACCCAGCCTTAGACTCTGCTGGAGACTGGGCCTAAGAGGAAGCGTTACATGGCAGACATGGAGGCTTTTGTCAGGTAAAGGCGACAGAAGGAGCCCCCTCTCCCAGTCATCTGCTTAAATGCTGTAGTTGCTATTGATTGTGGCATGGTTAAACTGCCAGGAGGTTTCTCAGCATCTGCTGGTTAGAGCAGGAGCCTGGCTGTCAGTAATCGGCCAAGCCACCGCCATAAAAAGATGTATGTGCAGGTTAAAAGCCCATTAGTGAGGGCAGTAAAAAGGCGTATTGGCCGTCACTAAGGGGTTTTTAAGGTGGGCCCCGGAGTCAATTCTATTGGTTGGACCCAGTCACCCCAGTTCCACACTGTCTGACAAATGAGCAATTTGTTTCTTTGCATTCTGATCAGTAGGTTTACACTAGGCAAAAAGTAGTAATGAATGTTTGTTCATCCTGTATAAATGGGCCTTTATACGGTCTCTTATGACTAGATGAAGAGAAATCCCTTAGGTGGCTTTAGTACGGATATGCTTATCTTGTCAGTTTGGCGCTGACTGTTTTTTCAGTTTTAATTCTGTTTTTCTACTTGGGGACCTCTGCCAGATGTGAACTAATGAAGGAAAGTCTTCAGTATGACTCAGTATTTCCACTTTAACGAGGCAACTACATTTGGTTGCTTTATGCGCGGTTATAACAGTCTGCAGCCAAGACCAAAGTTATTTTATCTAATTTTTCAAGTAATAAATTAGTTGCGTTACCCCTCTGTTGTGGAGACCATAGCAGTGCTAGTAGTTAAGGTAATTCACGACGCCTTCCTCTTCCCATATTCACGTCTGCTAGGAACGTTTTATAGGTTAATATTTCCAAACCCTAATTTTAGGTAGAGACCAATATATGTAACAGTGTGGTACAAGGTGGTTTCTGCGTAGTGGCTTCTAGTAGGAAAAACTGTATATATTGCACAGCCTTAACAAGCAACACATGTCCCCAGAGAATAGTGGATTCCAACCTGTGGCTCCCTAGTTGTTGTGAAACAACCAGCATGCCCTGGCTGTTGGTAGTAGTGGTCTTACAGCAGCTGGAAAAGCACACGTTGGAGACCACTACTGTAGAGTATGGCACAGCATTTAGAAAAGGCATATTGGACCTTCACCGACACACTATGCAGCACTTCTGCACCTTAAGCCCATTTACACGCAACGATTATCACTCAAAATTCGCTCAAACGATGTCTTTTGAGCGATAATCATTGCATGTAAATGCTACCATCATTTGCTTTTCGTCCAAACAATGATTTTTAGTTGAGTTTAAAATCCATCGTTCAGCAGGAAAGCTGATAGCAGGGACCACATGCTGTGATTCTCCACGGGAGCGCTGATAACATTGTTTTCAGCTGCAGTCTCACTGCAGAACAAAGGGGCTGTATGCAGATAACAGACCAAGTGCTGTTCTCTGCATGCAGCTCAATTAAATGCATTAGTGCCCATTAGCGGCTTATGCAAAATGATCGCTCAAACTGTCATTCTCCTTGACTTTTGAACAAATTTTGGGCAATCATCTTTGCATGTAAACAGGGCTTTAGAATGGTAACCCACAGAACAGCCCAAGGACCACAATGAGCATTGTATTGCCCATCAAATAAAGAGGTCACGTTTTGCCAGAACCCCCCCCCCCCCCTTCCTTCTCCTATAGTCTAGTTATTTCAATAAATGTCAGGCTATACGTTTTGTGTAAATGTACTTAGTGCAAGCGACGAGCCTGTGGTTTAAATTGGTTTGTCAATTACTTGCATGACAAAAAATTGATTGCGAATAAGACAAATAGAAAAAGTTAATTGTGCAAAACAAGACTTTTTGGCTCTTCCCTGCCTTTAGGTCAGTGGCAATTCAGCAAAGAGCTGAAGTCATAATTAATTCCTAGCTAGGCCTGTAAAAAAGGGGAAAAGTCTCCTGCCAGCAATCACATCTCGATCTGCCTTTTTTGATGTTTCACAAGATGAATTTTTAAGGGACTTTTCCAGGTGCCTTGCTAATGATAAAATGTAAATCAGGGACACATATCATCTTTTCAGGACTTTGTTCTGAAGTGTTATTGTAAGAAACGTGTAATACTTCAGTTACCCCTATAGGAACTTTCAATTTAACTGTATTTAACTGTAATTTATGTCTGTAGAAGAATCTCCCCTTCTCCCCCCATTGGCCACTTCTTGGGCACAAAGTCCACGGTCACTGTGGTCATATGCCATCTTCACTAATGCCACTGATCACGTGTAGAAAGTAGGTTCCTTTGTGATGGGGAGGGGGAGGGGTTAGTTTTAAATTATAGGTAGGCATGGTCCACGTTTTATGTAAGTGTAAACTTTTGAATTGTATTTGCTTCCATTAGAGTGGAAGAGGTTTTAAGGAGGGTTAACTGTATTCTGTATTCTCTATGATGTACGATCCAACATCTGCCAAGATACCTGGGACATAGGAAGTGAACAGATTTATGTGTCGACAGAGGGAACCGTGTGTTCACAAACCTCTGACTGCCTTAGTACATCACATACAACAGTTTATATATCGAGTAGGCAGGCTTATTAAAAGCTAACACTTATTGGTTCATCTTCATACAAAGACACAGAAATATGTTTTAACTTTCACTTTAGCAAGTTTAGGAAAGGGAGGGGTAGACAGTGTGAGTAAAGGGAAGGGGTGGGGGCTTAGTGGGTGAATTGCAGTGCTAGGTTCCTGGTATCTGATTACACAATAATAAAAATAATCTTTATTTGTATAGCACCAACTTATTCCGCAGCGCTTTCAAGCACAGGAGAAACACAAACAATACAACAATTACAATGTGAGGTACAGTCAGTTTGAAACAAATGGGGTAAGTGTGGTACAGGAGGAGGGAAGCGAGGCATGGGGAACACAGGCAGTAGGGGATTTGATGTGGAAATCAGTTAGAAAGCAAATGGGGTGGCGCGATAAGGAGGTGTCGGGGTAGAGGTCATATATGATAGGCAGGGTGGAAGGTGTGGGGAGCCATAAGGAGGGGCAGGGGACTAGGTCAGGAGATTTGTTGGTATGCCTCCCTGAAAAGGTGCTTTTTTAGGGCACGTCTGAAATTTCGTGCATTGGGAATTGTCCGGATGCCTTGGGTAAAGCATTCCAGAGGATGGGTGCTGCTCTGGTGAAGTCCTGAAGGCGAGCATGTGAGGTTTGTATTAGAGGGGTGTTTAGTTTGAGTGTGTTAGTGGATCGGAGTGAGCGGGCTGGGTGGTGTACGGACAGGAGGGAGGCGATGTATGGTGGCGCAGCGCCATGCAGAGCTTTGTGAGTGAGGTAGAGGAGTTTAAATTTAGTTCTGCAGTGGATGGGCAGCCAATGCAGCGACTGGCATAATGCAGAGGCGTCTGAGTAACGACTGGATAGAAAAATGAGCCTAGCTGCCGCATTTAGTATGGATTGGAGTGGAGTGATTTTGGTGTGGGGAGGGCCGATGAATAGCGAGTTACAGTAGTCGAGTCAGAAGTGGATGAGGGCGACCACAAGTGTCTTTAGCGTGTCCATGGTGAGGAATGATCATATTTTAGCAATATTTTTGAGGTGCATGTGGCATGTTTGGGCCATAGATTGGATGTGGGGGGTAAAGGAGAGGTCAGAGTCCAGTGTGACACCAAGGCAGCGGGCATGCTGTCTAGGGGTTATGATGGTGCCAAACACTGGAATGGAGATGTTGAGGGGAGGTCGGTTGGAAGGTAGAAAGACGAGAAGGTCAGTTTTAGAGAGGTTTAGTTTGAAAAAAAAGGGAGGACATAGTATTAGAGACAGCGGACAGACAGTCTGTGATATTTTGGAGGAATGGTTCAGAGATCTCTCGGTAAGAGGTGTATAGTTGGGTGTCATCAGCGTAGAGATGGTATTGGAAGCAGAATTTGTGGATGTGTCCAATTGGGGCTGTATAGCTAGAGAAGGGGACCAAGAACCGAGCCCTGGGGTACCCCAACAGCGAGAGGAAGTTGAGAGGACATAGAGCCAGCAAAGGAGACACTGAAAGAGCGGTCAGAGGTAGGAGGAGAACCAGGAGAGAGCAGTGTCCTTTAGTCCAATAGCGCGGAGCATAGTGAGAAGGAGGTCATGGTCGACAGTGTCAAATGCAGCAGATAGGTCAAGTAGAATTAGTAGGGAGTAGTCCCCTCTCGATTTTACCGTCATCAGGTCATTTGATACTTTTCTGAGGGCAATTTCAGTCGAGTGTAGAGAGCGAAAACCAGACTGGAGGGGGTCGAAGAGTGAGTTGTCAGAGAGAAAGCATGTGAGGCGGGAGACCAGGCGTTCTAATAGACCAGGCGTTCTAATTTGAAGCTGAAGAGGAGGTTCGAGAGGGGTCGGTAGTTGGAAGCATCGGTCAACGGTTGGTTTTTTAAGCAGAGGGTATATGATGGAGTGTATAAATGAGGAGGAGAAGGTGCCAGAGGTTAGGGAGAGGTTGCAGATTGTGGTAAGGTGAGTAATGAGAGCTCTGGAAAGGGACCAAAGGAGGTGAGGGGGTCGCTAGCGCAGGTGGTGGGGCGGGCAGCCATAAGCAGCCTGGATACTTCTTTCTCTGTCATTGGTTCTAACATAGAAAGTGAGTAGGTGCTGGATGTAGTGCTGAGGAAACTGGGATCAGGGCTAGCCATGCAGTTTTTGGAGATTTCTTTTCTGGTGATGCCTGATTTTTATTTATTTATTTTTTCTTAGCTACAGCTAGTATCACACAGCTGAAGGTTAGATACATAGCAAAGCAGACTGTATTTACAGTCAACTGTTTCAAGAGGAAGGGAAGCTACTAGGGCTCAAATTAGTATACAGTAGAATAAACAGAGCAATATGTAATATGCTTCAGCCTTCGGGCTGATAACAGATAAACAATAGCTTATAAAGGCCTATTTAGACACAATGATTATCGCTCAAAATTTGCTCAAAAGCCAACTTTTCAGCCATTATTGTTCTGTCTTAACACGCCGCCATCGTGCACTATTCGCTCATCGGTGATTTCTAGCAAGCTAGAAATTACTAATGACTCTTATCAGCACCACACGCTGATTTTCTCAGCGTGCGGCGCTGATAATAATCTTTCAGCTGGTATCCCACTGAAAGTTCTCAGTGGGACACCATCTGAAGACTCCGAGAACAATGCAGCTGTTTGCATATACAAAAGAGCTGCTTTTGTTCTCTGAGCTATCGCTCTGCCTGCATTAACTCTTAAGTATCTAATTAGCTACTTAGAGGCTTGAGTGATCATCTTTGCCTAACTGTCACTCAAACTGTCGTTTGAGCGATTATCTTTCAGTGTATATGGGCCTTAAAGGGGTTGTCCCGCAAAATAAAGTAAAGTTAAACACTTCTGTATGGCCATATACATGCACTTTGTAATATACATCGTGCATTAAATATTGGCCATATAGACATATAGAAGTTATTTACTTACATACAGGGGGTCCCCCCCCCCCCCCTTTGCTGGCGTCCCCGTCTCCCTGGCACCGACCGAATCCTTCTCCTGGCTCGAATAGACGCGCTTGCGCAGTCTGCCTCTATGGTCCCGTGGACACGCTGCTCCAGCGTGCTCGCGCCGCACTGCTGGTCTGCGCATGCACAGACGACCTGTGCGGCGCGTCGACGGGACAGAAGAGGAAGACTGCGCAAGTGCGTCTATTCGGGCCAGGAGAAGGATTTGGTCGGCGCCAGGCAGACGGGGACGCCAGCACTTTGCCTAACTGTCACTCAAGCTGTCGTTTGAGCGATTATCTTTCAGTGTATATGGGCCTTAAAGGGGTTGTCCCGCAAAATAAAGTAAAGTTAAACACTTCTGTATGGCCATATACATGCACTTTGTAATATACATCGTGCATTAAATATTGGCCATATAGAAGTTATTTACTTACATACAGGGGGTCCCCCCCCCCCCCCTTTGCTGGCGTCCCCGTCTCCCTGGCACCGACCGAATCCTTCTCCTGGCTCGAATAGACGCGCTTGCGCAGTCTGCCTCTATGGTCCCGTGGACACGCTGCTCCAGCGTGCTCGCGCCGCACTGCTGGTCTGCGCATGCACAGACGACCTGTGCGGCGCGTCGACGGGACAGAAGAGGAAGACTGCGCAAGTGCGTCTATTCGGGCCAGGAGAAGGATTTGGTCGGCGCCAGGCAGACGGGGACGGCAGCACAGGGGGGGGGGGGCTGTAGCTAAGTAAATAACTTCTGTATGGCCAATATTTAATGCACGATGTATATTACAAAGTGCATGTATATGGCCATACAGAAGTGTTTAACTTTACTTTACTTTATTTTGTGGGACAACCCCTTTAAGTCCTGCTACCACATCTACACTAACAGGAAATGTACTAAAGCTGTATCCTTTTGTTGATTGGTTGTTTCTTTATGGACTGGTTGGTTAGCTGATTAAGTTGGTGTAGACACAAAGGGGAAGTTTGGTCCCAATAGGGAAGGGTGTGGATAGAGTTTCTGAGGTGCCTGTTGGAGCGCTTATTGGCCTGAGAGACAAGTAAACCTGGGGCTTGTTCCACCAACTAGGAGTATGGCTTTCTAAAGCCTGGAAATGCCTAATTTCTGTGAAAGATTGTGGAGAGAAATTGTCTGGATCTCTGAGGAGAACCTCTTGAGTAGACCAGCGACTGTTATATCAAATGAAGCAGCATCATCGCGAGAGCTGATGCTGAGTGATTGTAGCAACTACTACTCAGACTGGGACTAGGTAGTACAACCTTGTAGGACGGTGATTGTCAGTCTCCTCTTCAGACTTTGCCACTAGAAGGTTCGTAGTGACTATCGTAAGAGCAGTTTCAGTGGGGTAATTGGATTCCTGATTCCCGACTAAACATGAAATTGTAAGAGCTGGTGAGGTTCCCTGTTTCGCCGAAAAGAAGACCTACCTCGAAAATAAGTCCTAGCCTAATTTTGGGGAGGCTTGAAATATAAGCCCTACCCCAAAAATAAGCCCTAGTTACACTATATTAAAAAGGAATACATTATCTAGCAACCTTGGCCCAGGTCCCTCTGGCTACTCTCTGGAGGCTCAGTGCGGTGCCCGCAGTCCTCAGCCGCTCATACAACATAAATCCCACCTCCAGGAAGCATTGGCTGTGATTGGCTGAGCAGCGGTCGAAAAACCAATCAATGCAGCGCTGGATAAACCAATGCAATGGCTGTGTGGCCACGGCTCAGGCAATTCATAAATACTGCCTGTTGATTGGCTGAGCAGTGGTTGAAGAACCAATCACAGCCATCGCTTCTTGGGGGCAGGATTTATGAATCCCATAACCAGGAAGTGATGTTGTATGAGCAGCCTAGGACTGCGGGAAGCGCATCAGAGTTTTGGAGAGCAGCGGGAAGGACCTGGATAGGTAAGTATAATACCTCCCCCTAAAAATAAGACCTGGTGCCTCTTTTGGGGCAAAAATTAATATAAGACGTTTTTTTTTTGTTTTGTTTTCAAGGAAATACTGTGTCATTGTTTGCCAAAAATAAATATTGCACAAGAAAACAGTGATTAGTAACTAGATTGCAGAAATCTTTTTATGTGTACAGTATATATATTATAATGTGTGTAGTACACTGGATTAACATTACGTTCTGCATTAAAGAAAAACAGGTGGGGAATTTTAGATTGCAGTGCATTAATCAGGCTGGTAATAGCTGGCATCCACTAGTGGAAATATTGTGTTTTGTACGCAAAGCTGTAGAAATGCTTGACATCTGTGTTAATCTGCAGGGCCCTTTACTTTACACCCTTGTGAGCGCTAGAAAAGCAAAACATGCTTTGTTTTAATCCTTGGCAACAATGTAAATACATGGAGTAACGTGGCAGCGAGAGACTCTTAGTACTTAAACCATGAACAATGTCTACATGTTGCCAAGCTGAAGCTCCTTGTGGTAATTGAGATGTGAGCCAGACAAATTAGCGTAACAGTCTTCAATGTAAACATACAGCAGTTGTGCAAAATTACTCAAATCTTTAAGAACATGGCTTAACACTTACAGGCTTGTAAATTATACATTACAGACTACACTCCTTGTCAAAACTCATCCCCCCCCCCCCCCCCCCATAGGAGTTGTCGGAGGGCATGAAACTTTCTCTGTGTGATTGTGACATTGATAGAAGTGATTACAATATCAGAGCAAAAAGATCTTTTACTGGGGAAAACTGACCCCTTGTATGGAGGTTCTATTACCCTTGGATGCAAGATGTGATACGGGGGGCATTAAGGCTCTTGTACCTGTTGGTACCGCCTCTAGCTTGTATACAAGATGTGATACGGACGGGCATAGAGGCTCTAGTACCCTGTTGTGCCGCCTCTAGCTTGTATACAAGATGTGATACGGACGGGCATGGAGACTCTAGTACTCTGTTGTACCGCCTCTAGCTTGGATATGAGTTGTGATATGGGTGTGCATGGAGACTCTAGTACCCTGTTTTAACACCTCTAGCTTGGATACAAGATGTGATACGGGGGGCATGGAGGCTCTATTACCCTGATATACAGCCTCTAGCTTGGATACAAGATGTGTTACGGACGGGCATAGGGGCTCTAGTACTCTCTTGTACCGCCTATAGCTTGAATACAAGATACGGTTGGGCATGTAAGCTCTAGTAATCTGTTGTGCCACCTCTAGCTTGTATACAAGATGTGATACACGCAGGCTTGGAGGCTCTAGTACCCTATTGTACAACCTCTAGCTTGGATACAAGATCTGATACGGGGGGCATGTAGGCTCTAGTACTGTTGTAGCACCCATAGCTTGGATACTAGATGTGATATGGATGGGCATGGAGGCTCTAGTACCCTATTCCACTGTTAGAATTGTTATGTAACGGGGAATGTGGCATGTGGCTCCTGATCCGCTGATCTAAATCATGCACCTAAGCTGGAGCACATGTTAGAGAGCGGCTTATGTATGAATTATTTACCAAGGAGCAGGGAGCATTATGCTGTTGGACAGTGTTCCCCAACTCCAGTCCTCAGGGACCGCCTACAGGTCATGTTTTCAGGATTTCCTCAGTGTTACACTGGTGATGTAATTATTGTCGGTGCCTCAGACATTGCCACAGATGTTCTTACTATAGGATATCCTGAAAATATGACCTGTTGGTGGTCCCTGAGGACTGGAGTTGGGGATCCCTGCTGTAGGAGACTCAGCCCAAGAAGTTATTGTTGCCATAGAGATGGATGGGAGAAATTACCCAAAAATCATATTGTGTGACAAAATTTGGCATAATGGAATTAAGCATGCTCACAGGAAACTGGCTGACTGAATGATGTTCTGATATGAAAGACTATTACTGCTGTGTAGTAGGAGGGGAGGGTACGCAGGCACTGTAAGACTAGAGCTAAGCAAGCTCCAAATTGGAGGGCGTGGAGAGCTGCTGTTTGAGCTACCAGAGAACAGAGAGAAGCAGTGGCAAAAAGACAAAGCAGAGGAAAGTAGCTTTCCTTAACCTGAAGAACACTTAAAGGGGTTGTTTCGAGGAAGCAGTGAATTTTTTTTTTGCCCAGTCCCCCTAATTAAGCATACATTACTAAGCCCCCCTGTAAATGACTTTTCTAGCTGGTTTGTACTTACAGTTCCAGCGTTTCAGCAACTTATAAAAATTTTCCCAAGATGGCCGCCAGCTCTTTTCCCGTCGCTTGCTGTAGCCCGACGTGCACGCTCCCGAGACGCTACCAGCTGTGTCTCCCTGACAACCAGACGCCCCGCAGCCGCCGACCGGACCCCTGGATTAAACCCAGCCGACCAGTCACCCACCGCCAGGCAGCAGGTAACCGGCGCAGCCCCCCCCCCCCCCCGGCACAGCGACAGCCCCCCCATCGCAGCGACAGCCCCCCCAGCGCAGCCCCCCCCCCGGCGCAGCGGCAGCCCCCCCATCACAGCGGCAGCCCCCCGGCGCAGCCCGCCCCCGACGCGGCGGCAGCCCCCCCGGCCCATCACTTACCTGGGCGGCAGGACGGCGGGACAGCTGGGCGGCTTCTCGGGACAGCTGGGCGGCTCTGCACCTTCCTCTAACAGAGGATGGTACAGAATGGCCGCTCCAGCGCGCTCCCGAGCAGTGACAGCTCGTCTGCGCATGCGCAGAAGAGCTGTAGCGGGGAGCACACTGAAGCGGCTCGTGCTGAAAGGAGACGAACGGACTGCGCAAGCGCGTCTAAAAAAGCAAGCTGCCAGCGAATTTAGACGGAGCCATGGAGACGAGGACGCTAGCAACGGAGCAGGTAAGTGAATAACTTCTGTATGGCTCATATTTAATGCACGATGTATATTACAAAGTGCATTAATATGGTCATACAGAAGTGTATAACCCCACTTGATTTCGCGAGACAACCCCTTTAAGTATCATTTACGTTGGTATAAGTTGTGGCACCCACGCATATAACCTTAAGACTGGTTTCTTACAGGGCGGACTCCTGATGGAAATCTCGCGGTTTTGACCCAGCGAAAAAACACAAAATTTCCGCCGTGGGGTTTGGAGTGGCTTGGGAAATCCACTCTGCATCATCGGCTTCTGACGTCTTTGCTACAATGGATTGGCCGTTCCATGTGGACGAGATTTTATTTTTTTTTTACAAATCTCGTCCACATGGCTGGCTAATAACGGGACTAGTGGCTGAAGGTGGATTTACCGCAGCAAAATTCCGGAAGGAAGTTCGGCGGCAAATTCGCTTTGTGTGAACCCAGCTTAAGTGAGGCCGGCCTCTGTAAAGACGCTAGATGTGCGTAGGGACAGGTACTTATTACCCAGCAGTTCTGCTGCTGCATACACGGAGTATACTAAGGATACTGGGCTGTGAAGCATTCATCATTGCGAGAGTTCCACATTCACGGTCTGGGATATTTTATAAAGGGAAACAGAAAGCTACCTTAGAGATGGAGTGTTAACCCCTAAAGTGAAATGGTGTATTACCATCAGCACTGTCTCCCAGAAATGCATATTACGGAATATAAGTGATGATATTATTCTAAATGTATTTTTATGTTTTAGTTAACCGTAGATTATGTGTAGATAATCAAAGGCAATCTGTTTCTTACTCATTATTACTCCATTGGTCACAATTTTTGTGTACGTTCTTGAATAAATATTGTACACTTTGGTTACTCCATTTGCTGCATCTTATCCTGAATTGTGCATTACTACATCTCTATGCACAACGATACATCTAAAATACAATTACATTTCTGAAAAGTAAGCAAGAATGTAATATATATGATCCACACATAGAAATGTCTATAATCAATTCCCATGTGCGGCTTTGACATAACATACGTAATTTGTAAAGAACTACAAACCACTGGCCGGAGCGACAGTAACGAATATTCATGAGTGAAGAATGCAGTGACTATTACAGATGTGGAAACTGGCATCAGTTGCAGACTCCTCACATGCAGAAAATACATAGCAATGGAAGAGACATCTGTGACTAGTGGGTTGACTGCAGTATATAGCACTTTCAGGGGGGCCCGGTGTTTTAGACAGATATTTTAATGGCCTGACCTTTTTGATGCTGAAAACTGTGTCAATGATCAAGAACCCTACTGAATTATTCAGCATCAGAGGTGCACAATAGACAAGCAAACTGAAGAGCTGTCTCTCCAGAAAGATATACCAATCTACTTTCCATCTTCATTCCCTTGGGAAAGCATCATTTCACTCACCAATCCTGAAGACAGAATGATTCAAATATAAGACCCACTCAAAAGTACTTATTAAACTTCTATACTACATTTTATAAAACCATAAATGACTGAAATTCTTCAAATTAGAACTGGCTTATTTCTTCAAAAAGATATATAACTCCTTATAGTTATATTGTGTTTACATGATAAATAACACATTAACACTTGTCAAACGATTTGTAAAGGCCCATTTACACAGAGCGATTATCGCTCAAACGGCAGTTTGAGTGACAGCTTTCAGCGATCATTTTTCATAAACTATGAAGTAGCTACTCAGCTACTTAAAGGGGTTGTCTCGCGAAAGCAAGTGGGGTTAAGTACTTCTGTATGGCCATATTAATGCACTTTGTAATGTACATCGTGCATTAAATATGAGCCATACAGAAGTTATTCACTTACCTGCTCCGTTGCTGGCGTCCCCGTCTCCATGGCTCCGTCTAATTTCTGTGTCTTCTGGAGGAGGCTGGAATCGTCACGTGTGATGGGGCGGAGCTACGCGATGACGCGTACAAGGGGGCAGAGCCAAAACGCCACTGCTGCCGAGCCCAGCCGAAGGGAGAAGACCCATCTGCGCAAGCGTGTCTAAAAAACCAAGAAGACACCGAAATTAGACGGAGCCATGGAGACGGGGACGCCAGCAACGGAGCAGGTAAGTGAATAACTTCTGTATGGCTCATATTTAATGCACGATGTATATTACAAAGTGCATTAACATGGCCATACAGAAGTACTTAACCCCACTTGCTTTCGCGAGACAACCCCTTTAATAGCTTATTAGCATGCAAATGAGGCCTTTAGCTGAATGCAGTTAATAGTCTGAAGGCTCTTATCTGCTTTCGGCTCCTTTGTTCTCAGATGGGAAACAATGCTATCAGCACTACCCACAGAGAACTCAGCACTCAGTGTGCAGTCCTGATAAGACCACACAATGATTTTTAGGTTGACCTGAATTTAACAATCAGCTGCACGATGGCCGCGCATTTAGATGCAACAATTATCGTTCAAATGATCGCTTTTTAGCAATTTTTGAGCGATCATCGCTCCGCATTAATGGGCCTTAAAGGGGTTGTCTCGCGGCAGCAAGTGGGGTCATACACTTCTGTATGGCCATATTAATGCACTTTGTAATATACATCGTGCATTAAATATGAGCCATACAGAAGTTATTCACTTACCTGCTCCGTTGCTGGCGTCCCCGTCTCCATGGCTCCGTCTAATTTCGCTGGCTTCTTGCTTTTTTAGACGCGCTTGCGCTGTGAGGTCTTCTGCCTGGTGAATGGGGCCGCTCGTGCCGGAGAGCTGGTCACCACGTCGTCATCGTAGCTCCGCCTCTGTCATGTGGTGGCGATCAGCCAATGAGGTGGCTGTATCGGCAGTGGAACGCGGAAGACAGAAGAAGAAACTCCACGGTGCACCATGGGAAGACCCGCGGTGCACCGTGGGAGAAGACCAGCGGCGCCATCTTTAAAAGAAGAAATGAAGAAGCTGCAGAACGCTGATGCAGGTAAATGCAATGTGCTTGTTAAAAACTAACACATGCTTTCTTTTTCACAGGGCATAATGCAGGGGTCCATTTAAAAAAAAAAATCGCTTTCGCCGCAAAAGCGATTTTTTTACTTAAGAAGTATTTGACCCTATGTATATTCACTGCACAATATCATTAGGTCTTGAACGGGTTTTTCAAGACTAAAATATTCATGACCTGTCCTCGGTATCCGATCGGTAGGGAGCCATCACTTGACACCTCCGCCAAACACATTTTTGAAGAGGCAGGTCATCCAGGAGAGTGCCATGATCTCTCTAAGAGGCCTGTGTTGTCACGTCTATTGGTCACATGGCATATGTGTAGCTCAGTGCCAT
Source organism: Eleutherodactylus coqui (assembly GCF_035609145.1). Taxonomy (NCBI): domain Eukaryota; kingdom Metazoa; phylum Chordata; class Amphibia; order Anura; family Eleutherodactylidae; genus Eleutherodactylus; species Eleutherodactylus coqui. Next base: position 188,332,420 of record NC_089843.1, read on the forward strand.
GCAAGTGAATGGGACTTAGGTTCATTACCAGGAGCAATGGCTACAAAAGTGTATATTGTTTTGTCTGGTATTTACTGAATAGATGCATTCCTCATGGAAATGCCATGGCCTTAATAAACAGCTGATTGGTGGGGGTAACGAGAAACCCCTCTTTAATGGAGAGCCCCTGTCTGCATATCCTCTTGGAGCATATTGATTTTGGAGGTGAGGTATCTCCCGCATAGAATCCATCACTTCAAAAGTGTCACCATCCACACTGTTACTATAATATTTCAGAACCTTTTCAATTTTTAATAGGATGTTAAATATGGCAGTGTCCTAACAGAGTCAGGCTTAAACTACTTGGAAATTGACTAATATATAGTGATGGGGCATATTAGAATTTCAGTGGCACAATGCCGACAATCTTCAAGTACCAGTCAAGCTTGTTACAGTGCTATAGACTGTACACAAAAATGTGAAATGTTCTGGAGGACCGTAAGGATTTGCACTGCATTGACCACCATATGTTGTATCAGGACAACTTTTAGAGAGTAGAATATATCTTAGAATTATTTTCTTTCCAATTCAGAGGTTTCATTTTATTTTGCAATACAAAGGAGACGTTGCAAGTGGAAAATGTTACCAAGAGACTTTGCAAAAGTAGAGAAAGACATAAATAGTAAACAATGTATAAACCCATCCCTATAGGGGAATAAGCGGACAGCTCTTACAATATGTTGTTCAGAACCAGGCAGAGTAAATTGATAGATTTCGCCTGTGAAGAAAAGAACTAAGTCAGACATGAAGACCCTTGGAGAGGTTGTGATGTCTTGACATGCTGGAGGCAGATCACTTGGATATACTGGTCGATCCATTTGTGGTACCACCTGTAGGTGAGAAACTCCTTCACGAAAAAAGAGCGAGTCCTTGGAGAGCATGGAAGGTAAACTCTAGGAAACCTAATGAATTCTGACTCTGCTGGTTGAATAACTTAAAAGGGGCTGTACCAGAATGGACATCCATAGGTGATGTCTGATTGTTGGGTCTCTCACTACTGTGCTTCTTTCCCCACCAATCCAGAGATTTGGGGGTCCTATGTTATCTCCTCTTCACTGTTGGATGACTGTACTGCAGAGGGGGTCTCAGTGGTGAAACTTCCAATGATCAGACTTTTATCACCTATCCTATAAATAGATAGAAGTCTATGTTAACTCTTGTAAATAGGGGGAATAATTAGCTTACTACAATGCGGGAAATATGGGAGGATTGAAAACTGGACCAATGGGACTAGGTATTAAATCGATCAGTTTCCTCAGGTGTTTGGACAATTCGTCAATATATTGATTTTGTGTTATTTCACTATACCATTTATCCAGGCTTGGGGGACAGGGAGATTTAGATTTCCAGTGATGAGGAATAATGGTTTTTGCAGCTTGCAAAAAGTGTCAGTGGATAGATTATATTTTTTCCTTTTATCTTTTACATGAAGCTTGGGCCATGGTAAACATAGAGAAGAGTTGCTTCAGGGTTGTTTGGGATCAGGATACTAAATACTTCATGAATTATTTGAGGGACTGCATCACAACCTGCAGAGAGAGGTGACCCCACCAGATGCGCGGCGTCATTTTGGAAAACTATATTTTACTAAATACTTTCTGCAGCCCTCTCCGATGTCCTAGATACCAGATTCATGAATTCCAGTGCCAGAACTACAGTTGTAGCAGGTAGAGCAGCAAGAGGTGAATATACAACAGGGTGAGCTGGCTGAATACAATTATGGATCCTGTAATTGCTGCCATTAGAGGTGGCCATCTGTGGAAATCCAATATAAGTAAAACCACAAAAATCTAGAAATGGATGAATAGATTAAGGTTCCAACCTGGAAATCTATAGTACTAGACCTTTTTCCAATATTGGAATTTTTATGAGGAAGTTGAGGATAAATGTGGAATCCCATTCTACCTTTTACATGAAGGAACAATGTTTAAAGTTTTTTCTCTCTTTCTAGTTACTGGCTAGTAGATCTGCAGCTTCTCAGCAGAAAAATGTGCAACAGTTGGGATTTGTTGCAGATTTTGACTTCCCCATTCACAGCATTGGGTAAAAATTGTGAACAATTAATATAAATTGACCTGTGGTGAGAATTATAAACCCACAACATGTCAATCTGTCCAGTTTGCAATGTGCAGATGAGCGTTCTGTAAATGCCATCCACTTTGCTGTCACTGTAAGGCCTCAGTCACACGGGCACATCAGCACCTGTACACCGGCGCCGATGCGCCCGTGTGACTGACACCAGCAGACAGACGTACCTGCAGGCGGCCGTCTCTCTGCAGCGCTGGAGGAAAGAACATGTGACCGGCTTCATTGCCGGTCATGTGTTCTTTCCTCCGGCGCTGCAGAGAGACGGCCGCCTGCAGGTACATCTGTCTCCTTCCTGCAGTCACACGGGCGCATCAGCGCCGGTGTACGGGTGCCGATGCGCCCGTGTGACTGAGGCCTAATACTGTGTATTTTTTGCACAAACATCCATTGTGGAATAAGCCTCAATACAGTGCTAAGACCAAATCCTCATTTACACACTATTATCACCCAAAATGCGCTCGAACAATGTCTTTTGAGCGATAATTTTTGCATGTAAATGCTACCATCATTTGCTTTTTGTCCGAACAATGATTTTTAGTTGAGATTAAAATCCATTGTTTGGCTGGGCAGCTGGTAGCAGGGACCACATGCTTTGATTCTCCATGGGAGTGCTGATAACATTGTATTCAGCTACTGTCCCACGGGAGAACAAAAGGGTTGTATGCAGATAACACACCACCTGCTGTTATCTGCATACAGCAAGTGGAGGCTCATTTACATGCAGATGCTGCTAATAGGCACTAGTGCCCATTAGCAGCTTATGCAAAATGATTGCTTAAACTGTCATTCATCCTATCTTTTAAACAAATTTTGAGCGATCATCTTTGCGTGTAAACGGGGCTTAATGCCTGGGTATTCACTGGTTAATGGACATGGCTGAAGGATGTAATAGTGTTGCAAAGTCTCCTTCGATATTGGGTATTATACATTTATAAACACGGAGAGATGTTTCTATTGTATTACCTTTTTAATTTTAAAGTTCATCTGATTTGCATTGTGTCTTGTAGATACACCTTTGAAAATAATACAGAAATATCCTTTGCTTTAACATAAGTATTGAGTGAATATTCAGGAATTGCAGATGACGGGATGCAGCTTTGTTGATTCAAAAACCTTCTATAGCTGAAAAATCTGCAGTTCTGCACATTTACTTGAAGACTGAGGGGTACAGCAGCACTCACCAACCATCTAGGGGGACCCTTCCAAAGGAAATAGCTGCTCGCCTGAAAAAGGGATTGAATCCACAAAAATCCCAATGTGTCAAGTCCAAAAAGAAGCAGGGTCAGGCAGCAGGTTAGGTGCTTAAAGATTTTAATGCATAAGCATCAGTTATAAACACCTCATAGCCATAAAAATAGCGACGTTTTGACCCTATACAAAACGGGTAGGCTTGACAAAGACCCGTTTTGTATAGGGTCAAAACGTCGCTATTTTTATGGCTATGAGGTGTTTATAACTGATGCTATGTGCATTAAAATCTTTAAGCACCTAACCTGCTGCCCAACCCTGCTTCTTTTTGGACCTGCACATTTACTTGTCATACAAGGTTTGGTACAATTGCAGAACAAAGCAAGAGGCCAAAAATGACAGCACCATGTTTTTTTTTTTTCCTCTTAATTTTTAGACATGCGATCATGTTTTTGTCACAGCAATCCAGAAAATTTAAAAAATGGTTAACATACGCCCCCCTCCCCCATTCGCGATACACTTAATACTGCAAAGAGATCCCATCAGTCATTTTTAACTACTCATTTTGTCTAGAGTGCAATCAATAGGTAACGGCTGCAGCCAATAAATACGGAACCCATCCTACTTCTGCAGGAAGACTGGTTTTTTAAGGACAGAGAGCTGAAGACCCTTTTTTACGGGCTGACAAATCTTTCAGATTCTTACATCTAGCGAGAATTATCGTTTAAATGCCCCAAATGAACGACTGATGAATTCCTTTGCTTCTCATTTGTTGTTCAGTTTCTGCATGTAGAAAACTGAACGACAGATCGACCCATGTAAACAGGCAGTCAATCACTTATGAACAACTGCCTGTTTACTATGAATGAAGCAGGTGGGCCGGAACGATCCCTGGCCGCTCCACCTCCATTCACCAGCGATGCTCGTTCCTCTTTGAAAGCACAGCAACGCTATCACTGGAACGACCTGTTGGGCATTTGCACCCGAGGAGTCGGCCCATGTAAAAGGGCTCTAAGTTCTCCTTCCTCTCTAACTATTCCCTGTGCTAGTCACCTGCCTGATAGAGAATGTGGTATACATATCACAGCAAGGATAACCTCCGCTGTGTCTGTGATCCCTGATTATATAGAAATGGAAAATGTTCAGACTCCCACTCAGTCTGTTCCAGTACAAAGAAAATTATGCAGTTTTGATTGTTCATCTGCTGTAGAATCTTGTATATCAAGTTGCCATTGGTAAATTTTCCTTTATTGTTCTTTTATATAGTTTCCTGTGCACATTGCAAACACATGCAGTGAATGCCTCTCCACGTTTAAAACATGTAAACCATTCTAATAGCTTCTTTTGTCCATCTGTAGGTATTTACAGAACCGAACGCGACAAAGGAACTTTGTATGAACTGACTTTTAAAGGCGATAGAAGTCAAGAATTTAAACGCCTTGTTCTCTTTCGACCATTTGGGCCTGTTGTGAAAGTCAAGAATGAAAAGCTGAATATGGCCAATGTCCTTGTGAACATCATTGTCCCTTTAGCTAGAAGAGCTGACAAGTTTCAGCAGTTCATGCACAATTTCAGGTGAGACTGTTCGTTTTAGCCAATATGTAGCTTATTCTCATTATTAGCTGGTTTCATTTTCACTACATAATAACTATTGTACAGATAACATACAACAGAGGTTACTTATCTGCTAAACATAGATGTTGTATCTACTAGAGGGTATTCGGTTGCACACTGCATACAACCTATACGACTGGCGTAAGTATAGGGGATGCGGTTGTACCTGGGCCAAGGATTCTTAGGGGGCCCATAAGACCTCTCCTCTCCATATAGGGAGCCCAGTACTATGAATAAAGCATTTTAGTTGGGGGCCCTGTTACAGGTTTTGCATTGGAGCCCAAAAGTTTCAAGTTACGCGTTTTACCTATACATTAAAAGGGTTATCCAGCTTTTAAAAATTGGTAGCCCATCCTCGGAATAGACCATCAATATCTGGTGGGCATCAGACTCCCAGCACCCCCATCAATCAGCTGTTTAAAGGGGCTTCAGCGCTCATGTCAACACTGCGGCCTCCTTAATGTTTACATCTAATTATGATGATTCTGTTCCTAATCAGAAGACCATACTTTCTATTACAGCTGTTCTGCAGCATTGGCCCATTCACTTCTATGGGCCTGACAGATAGTCGAATGCTATAGTCTACTGTCTGCATTCACCGGTATGGTCACCCGCATCCATTCACAGTAAACAGGCAGTTGATCATAGATGAACAGGCCGAAAGTCATTTAATTTTTATGCCTGTACGATCCAACCAACGAACGAATTATCGTTCATTTACGCTGAGCGATTTATCGTTAGAATCTAAATGGTAATCATTTAATGTAAATGGGCCCTAAAGAATTAAAGCACGACAGACCTGACAAAGAAGCTTTGAACTTGACTGGAAATGAGAACTAGGGGCTGTTTCAACAAGTAATTGGCAAAATTATTGGAGTGGGGAAGGGAGTTACTCTTTTGGTTGCTTGGATTATTGGGTGAAGGGGGAAGTTATCCTTTATCCTGCAAGGTACAGATATATACTAACCATTTATTACTATTACTGTTATTATTGTATTGCTAATTTGTTGCTTCGTGTGATTTTTCCAAGAGAATTCACGGTTATTTTTAGAAAATCAATTTTCATCAAACCGCAAGAAATGGGTCAATTATCCGCATTCAAATGCGACCTTTAGTTCTCCTGAAGCACAGAGCAGCCATGCTCTAAGTAAGCTGTAATGCAGGGATGTGCGCAGCTCATGCTGCTCTCCAGCTGTAGCATGCCTTTTGTTGGCCGTCATCAAGTCAGGTCAATGTAATAAATGGGCTTGCTGAGCTCCTCATGAGTGCGTCGGAAACTATAGGCCGTAGTATAATTGCTGCATGGTTTGTCATATATGAAAGCGAACAGCTGAAGGACAACTTATGAAGGGTAATTCAAAAAGCAACTGTGCTGTCCGCTGAATATAATACATTGCAAGTAAAATCTACCATCTCAGCATCCCATTCTTTTTCTTGGACTTTTCCACTAGAGTAGGATTTATGCTTCTGTAATTGTATATTGTCAGAAGCATGGCTTTGTAGTCGCATTTTAATTTTAAACTTTAACAACTTTTTTTTTTTTTTTTTTTAACTAATTTTATTATTTTTGCTAATTAAAGGAAATTTTTTTTTTGCGTGTATATGTGTGTATGTATGTGTGTGTATATATATTATACACACACACACACACACACACACACACACACACAAATATACGCACACTTTTATTGTTTTAATGCCATTCCCAGGGAAGTTTCTGCCAGACTTTGTGTCATCTGCTTAAGTAGACTAGGCCTATTTATACACAACGATTATCGCTCAAAATTCACTCAAAAGCCTTTTTTTGAGCGATGATTAGAGATGAGCGAGCACCAAAATGCTCGGGTGCTCGTTACTCGAGACGAACATTTCGCGATGCTCGAGGGTTCGTTTCAAGTAATGAACCCCATTGAAGTCAATGGGTGACCCGAGCATTTTTGTATATCGCCGATGCTCGCTAAGGTTTTCGTTTGTGAAAATCTGGGCAATTCAAGAAAGTGATGGGAACGACACAGCAACGGATAGGGCAGGCGAGGGGCTACATGTTGGGCTGCATCTCAAGTTCACAGGTCCCACTATTAAGCCACAATAGCGGCAAGAGTGCCCCCCCCCCCCCTCCCAACAACTTTTACTTCTGAAAAGCCCTCATTAGCAATGCATACCTTTGCTAAGCACCACACTATCTCCAACAAAGCACAATCATTGCCTGCATGACACTCCGCTGCCACTTCTCCTGGGTAACATGCTGACCAAACCCCCCCCCCCCCCCCCACGACCCAGTGTCCACAGCGCACACCAAACTGTCCCTGCGCAGCCTTCAGCTGCCCTCATGCCACGCCACACTCATGTCTATTTATAAGTGCGTCTGCCAGAGGAACCGCAGGCACACACTGCAGAAGGTTGGCACGGCTAGGCAGCGACCCTCTTTAAAAGGGGCGGGGCGATAGCCCACAATGCTGTACAGAAGCAATGAGAAAACCAATCCTGTGCCACCTCCATCTGGAGCTGCACACGTGGGCATAGCAATGGGGAACCTATGTGCCACACACTATTCATTCTGTCAAGGTGTCTGCATGCCCCAGTCAGACCGCGTTTTTTTATAAATAGTCACAGGCAGGTACAACTGGGAATCCCCAACTCCACAATAGGAATGCCGTGTGCACCCACAGCATGGGTGGCTCCCTGGAACCCACCGGCTGTACATAAATGTATCCCATTGCAGTGCCCTGGAGAGCAGAGCTAACGTCAGATTAAATGCAGGTGGGCTTCTGCCCACACTGCATGCCCCAGTCAGACTGGGGTTCTTTAGAAGTGGACAGATGCATTTACAACTCCCTGTGGACCCACAGCATGGGTGGGTGCCAGGAAGCCACCGGCGGTACATTAATATATCCCATTGCATTGCCCATCACAGCTGAGGTAATAATGTCATGTTTAATGCAAGTGGGCTTCGGCCCACACTGCATGCCCCAGTCAGACTGGGGTTCTTTAGAAGTGGACAGATGCATTTACAACTCCCTGTGGACCCACAGCATGGGTGGCTCCCTTGAACCCACCAGCGGTACATAAATATATCCCATTGCAGTGCCCATCACAGCTGATGTTACGTCAGCTGTAATGCAGGTGGGCAAAAAATTATTTGGATTACACTGTAGGCGAGGGCCCCCAAAAATTGGTGTACCAACAGTACTAATGTACCTGAGAAAAATTGCCCATGCCCAACCAAGAGGGCAGCTGAAACCCATTAATCGCTTTGGTTAATGTGGCTTAATTGGTAACTAGGCCTGGAGGCAGCCCAGTAAAAATAAAAATTGGTTGAGGTGAAAGTTTCAACGCTTTAATAAGCATAGAAACGTATAAAAATTGTTTAGAAAAATTATATGATTGAGCCTTGTGGGCCTAAGAAAAATTGCCCGTTCGGCGTGATTATGTGAGGTTTCAGAAGGAGGAGCAGACGGAGGAGGAGGAATATTATACACAGATAGATGAAGCAAAAAGGTCCCCGTTTTGGATGGTGATAGAGAACGATGCTTCCATCCGCGGGTGCAGCCTACGTATTGTTTAGGTATCGCTGCTGTCCGCTGGTGGAGAAGAGAAGTCTGGGGAAATCCAGGATTTGTTCATCTTGATGAGTGCAAGCCTGTCGGCACTGTCGGTTGACAGGTGGGTACGCTTATCCGTGATGATTCCCCCAGCCACACTAAACACACTCTCTGACAAGACGCTAGCCGCAGGACAAGCAAGCACCTCCAGGGCATACAGCGCGAGTTCAGGCCACGTGTCCAGCTTTGACACCCAGTAGTTGTAGGGGGCAGAGGCGTCACGGAGGACGGTCGTGCGATCGGCTACGTACTCCCTCACCATCCTTTTACAGTGCTCCCGCCAACTCAGCCTTGACTGGGGACCGGTGACACAGTCTTGCTGTGGAGCCATAAAGCTGGCAAAGGCCTTGGATAATGTACCCCTGCCTGCGCTGTACATGCTGCCTGATCTCTGCACCTCCCCTGCTACCTGGGCCGCGGAAATGCGCCTTCTGCCACTAGGGCTGTCGGATGGGAAATTTACCATCAGTTTGTCCACCAGCGCCCTGTGGTATAGCATCATTCTCGAACCCCTTTCCTCTTCGGGAATGAGAGTGGAAAGGTTCTCCTTATACCGTGGGTCGAGCAGTGTGTACACCCAGTAATCCGTAGTGGCCAGAATGCGTGTAACGCGAGGGTCACGAGAAAGGCATCCTAACATGAAGTCAGCCATGTGTGCCAGGGTACCTGTACGCAACACATGGCTGTCCTCACTCGGAAGATCACTTTCAGGATCCTCCTCCTCCTCCTCCTCCTCCTCCTCTGGCCATACACGCTGAAAGGATGACAGGCAAGCTGCATCTGTACCCTCAACAGTGGGCCAAGCTGTCTCTTCCCCCTCCTCCTCATGCTCCTCCTCCTCCTCCTCTGGCCATACACGCTGAAAGGATGACAGGCAAGCAGCATCTGTCCCCTCAGCAGTGGGCCAAGCTGTCTCTTCCCCCTCCTCCTCATGCTCCTCCCCCTCCTCCTCAATGGCTGAGATATAACCATGAGGGTGCTCTGACTATCCAGCGACATACTGTCTTCCCCCGCCTCCGTTTCCGATTGCAAAGCGTCTGCCTTTATGCTTTGCAGGGAACTTCTCAAGAGGCATAGCAGAGGAATGGTGACGCTAATGATTGCAGCATCCCCGCTCAGCATCTGGGTAGACTCCTCAAAGTTTCCAAGGACCTGGCAGATGGCTGCCAACCAGGCCCACTCTTCTGTAAATAATTGAGGAGGCTGACTCCCACTACGCCGCCCATGTTGGAGTTGGTATTCCGCAATAGCTCTACGCTGCTCATTGAGCCTGGCCAGCATGTGGAGCGTAGAGTTCCACTGTGTGGGCACGTCGCACAGCAGTCGGTGCACTGGTAGATTAAACTGATGTTGCAGGGTCCGCAGGGTGGCAGCGTGCGTGTGGGACTTGCGGAAATGTGCGCAGAGCTGGTGCACCTTTCCGAGCAGGTATGACAAGTGTGGGTAGCTTTTCAGAAAGCGCTGAACCACCAAATTAAAGACGTGGGCCAGGCATGGCACGTGCGTGAGGCTGCCGGGCTGCAGAGCCGCCACCAGGTTACGGCCGTTGTCACACACGACCATGCCCGGTTGGAGGCTCAGCGGCGCAAGCCAGCGGTCGGTCTGCTCTGTCAGACCCTGCAGCAGTTCGTGGGCCGTGTGCCTCTTATCTCCTAAGCTGAGTAGCTTCAGCACGTCCTGCTGACGCTTGCCCACCGCTGAGCTGCCATGCAGCGCGACACCGACTGCTGGCGACGTGCTGCTGCTGACACATCTTGATTGCGAGACAGAGGTTGCATAGGAGGAGGAGGAGGAGGGTGGTTTAGTGGAGGAAGCATAAACCGCCGCATATACCACCACCGAGCTGGGGCACGCAATTCGGGGGGTGGGTAGGACGTGAGCGGTCCCAGGCTCTGACTCTGTCCCAGCCTCCACTAAATTCACGCAATGTGCCGTCAGGGAGATAGTGGCCCTGCCCGCCTGTGCTTGTCCACGTGTCTGTTGTTAAGTGGACCTTGGCAGTAACCGTGTTGGTGAGGGCGCGTACAATGTTGCGGGAGACGTGGTCGTGCAGGGCTGGGACAGCACATCGGGAAAAGTAGTGGCAACTGGGAACCGAGTAGCGCGGGGCCGCCGCCGCCATCATGCTTTTGAAAGCCTCCGTTTCCACAAGCCTATAAGGCAGTATCTCCAGGCTGATCAATTTGGCAATGTGCACGTTTAACGCTTGAGCGTGCGGGTGCGTGGCGGCGTACTTGCGCTCGCGCTCAAACAGTGGCGCTAGCGACGTCTGGACGCTGCGCTGAGAGACATTGCTGGATGGGGCCGAGGACAGCGGAGGTGAGGGTGTGGGTGCAGGCCAGGAGACGGTAGTGCCTGTGCCCTGAGAGGGGGGTTGGATCTGAGTGGCAGGTTGGGGCACAGGGGGAGAGGCAGTGGTGCAAACCGGAGGCGGTGAACGGCCTTCGTCCCACCTTGTGGGGTGCTTGGCCATCATATGCCTGCGCATGCTGGTGGTGGTGCCTCCCCAGCTGATCTTGGCGCGACAAAGGTTGCACACCACTGTTCGTCGGTCGTCAGGCGTCTCTGTGAAAAATTGCCACACCGTAGAGCACCTTGACCTCTGCAGGGTGGCATGGCGCGAGGGGGCGCTTTGGGAAACAGTTGGTGGATTATTCGGTCTGGCCCTGCCTCTACCCCTGGCCACCGCACTGGCTCGGCCTGTGCCCACACCCTGACTTGGGCCTCCGCGTCCTCACCCGCGTCCACGTCCTCTAGGCCTACCCCTACCCCTCAGCATGCTGTATTACCAGTAATGCAGAAACAGAACGCTGTAATTAAATGTGCCGCTTATTGGCCTGTGGTTGGAGGCTGACTTTGCTTACGGAACGCCAGGAAATAATTTGGTGCAAGCCTGATGTAACACTTAGCTGGCTGCGTATGATTTTGTAGAACTACTACACCCAGCACAGACAGACCCAGAACACTGAGCACAGTCACAGGCAGCCCAAATAGATTTTTTGCCCAATATTTTTTAGAAAAGGCCCACTGCCTATATTCAATGAATATGTCTTCTGTCCCTGCCCTCCGCACTTCTGTCCCTGGAGTATTACTGCAGGGCGCAATGCTCTGCACGGCCGATATACCAAAAAAAAAAAAAAAGTGCAACACTGCACAAAGCAGCCTCCGCAGCACTGCACACGGTTAGATGTGGCCCTAAGAAGGACCGTTGGGGTTCTTGAAGCCTAAAATACTCCTAACACTCTCCCTATAGCAGCAGCACCAGCAGCAGCACTTTCCCTCAACTATGTCAGAGCGCATCTGTGGCGAGCCGCGGGAGGGGCCGATTTTTATACTCGGGTGACACCTGATCTCGCCAGCCACTCACTGCAGGGGGGTGGTATAGGGCTTGAACGTCGCAGGGGGAAGTTGTAATGCCTTCCTTGTCTTTCAATTGGCCAGAAAAGCGCGCTAACGTCTCAGAGATGAAAGTGAAAGTAACCCGAACATCGCGTGGTACTCGTTACGAGTAACGAGCATCTCGAACACGCTAATACTCGAACGAGTATCAAGCTCGGACGAGTACGTTCGCTCATCTCTAGCGATGATCGTATGTAACTGCACTAACATTGTTGCATGCTGAAAGACAACGATGAGCCTTATCAGGGATTCACAGCGGGATACAGCTGATACTATTGTTTCAGCTAAATCCCGCTCTCTGATGACAGGCAGGGTATGAAGAACAGAGCGGTCCAGCTCTGTTCTCCATACCCCGCTCGAAGGGTTTGGCTGTATAGCAGCCGGGTGCTCCAAGCATTGAACAGCTGGATGCAGAAGACAAGCGGGGCCACCCCGCTTGTTTTCTGCATCCTCCGCTCGGAGCGCTCGGTTGTATAACAGCCGAGCGTACCAAGCAGGGAACAGCGGGGACACCCCTTTTGTCTTCTGCATCCTCCACTCGGAGCGCAAGGTGATCGCTCAATGTTTGAGCGATCATCTTGCGCTGTAAATGACGATTATCACTCAAAAGACAAAGCGATAATCGTTGTCTAAATGGGTTGAAAAAAGAAAACACGCGTGCAAAGGTTTATCCTGTGGCCCCCCAACTTCACTTAACCCCACACCTTCCCACAAGCTCCCATGGTAGCAGACACCTCTTATTAGATTTTGACTAGCAGCCTCCTATTAATAACCCCAATACAGTACAAATGGATTATTTCTTTAAGGCGTGGTATGATGTGTTTTTTTTTTTTGTTAAGGTGTCATATTTACAAAAACATTTCCTTTTATGTAGGGTGGGGAAAGATAATATATTTTTTACAATAAAATTCATACACAATGTAGTGATAGAAGCAGTTCAGGCCGGCCTCACACTGGTGTATTTGCATACATAGAACCCATTGATTTTAATGGGTTAGTTCATGGTTCCGTACTATGCATGAGCATTTCGGTTGCACAAAAAAATAAAAATGAAAACCAATTATTTTGCGGATGTGCACAATACACACTAGCCTTTTCAATCAGTGCATTTGTTTGCCACGAGCAAATGAACATACCTTGCAGGCACAAAACTACAGTAAAATACACTGATACATGCGCAAAAAAAGCATCATTCGTTCCACAAATTGCGCTACCCATGTGTGTGCAAATACGCATATGTTCGTGTGAAGCCGGCTTCAAGATGTAAATTATCTAAAATGGAGCATGCTGAGATTTGTTTTCCACATGCGGAATACGGAAAACAAACCCGCATGTGTAAATTGAAGCGTGGACGCCCATGGTTACCTATGGGCGGCTTGAACTGCGTATCTTCCGCATGTGTGCCCACGTGGATTCCGCAGTTCAAGTCCGCCCATGGACATTGGGCCTAAAATATATAAATGTTGATCTAATTTGATTCTGAGAGTTAGTATGATTAACGTGGCGCACAGTGAATTCTGTGAAAGAAAACATTCTAAAATACAATGCCAGGGCAGGAGTTTTCTGTTAATTTTGCCTGCAATGAAAGGTGATGATAATGTTCAAAAGATGTCCTCAAAAGCTGTATCCATGCAAGCTACAGCTCATCCTCTAAATAACCATCTACTACTCCTCCATCAGTGGGGAAATAAACTATGTTAGGAGTTTAATTTTTTTTCTATAAGTGATTTTAGTGTGAAAAAGTATTAAAATACTTTAAAACATAAACTTGTTACCGTAGTCATCAGGCTCATGCCGAGGATCACGCTGTCATGATGTTCTGCACTGTGAACGCCATAAAAACCAAGTCCAAGACAGAGGCAGAATTTCAACTGCTCCTTCCCACATTTTATGTACCCCAGAATGTTGCTATTAAAAAAATACAACTTGTGCTACAAATATAGATGAGCCGCTGGAAGAAAAAAAAAAAAAGTTATAGCTCTTGGAATGCGGTGTTGGGGAAAAAAACGGAATAATGGACCACTCATTAAGGGGTTAAACCCTATGTATTCATGGACCCAAATATTTCTGTTATCTAAACCGTCAGTCTTTTATTACTTTGTTATACATCCTGTTTTATATGCTGTCTCTTCTGTGCTTGCTTCTATTGCTCAGGTTTATAAGAAACAGTAGTAGAGCGAGAACTGCACATTGTAAAGAGTAATCTGTAAGCCATCAAATAAACCATGTACCGGCCTTTAGAAGGAGGTGGGTGAAGGCAAAATAACCCTACGATCTTCAAATTATAAGAAGCACTTATTATGGGTGTTTTTATTTTCCCATATACCATAGTCCTTTCTAGTGCAGTGTTACAGTCTATATTTTATTTTTTCCCAAAGAATGAGAATCCTTCCTATGTGTAGCATTGGAGCCGGCCTTGGGTCAGGTGGCACTTTGTGCGAACTTTTCTTTTAGTAACCTCCCGCCCCATCATAATAAAAATAAAATCTAGGTAATGGTAACCCGTTGGCATTCCATGATTACTAGGTGGAGTGCCGATGGATTGGCAGAGGCTCTATCAATTTTCTTAGATGTCACTAGTGACTGCGGCATCTAAGGGAATTAATATCCAAGATGGCGCCAAAGGGTTAAAGGGATTTTCTGGGATTTTTGCCTTTATGGTATTTACTGTGTGGTAAAAATATCACATTCTCTTCTCTGGGTTAATAATATTACAGCGAGTCGGGATACACAAATGCCTTTTTTAATGTAAAAAAACAAACAAAACCTATATTGCCTTGTGTTGCCATCTTTTTACCTCTATCTTTTTTATTTTTCTGTTAATGCAGCTATTTAAGGGCTCATTTTTGAAACCTGTAGTATTTGTTGGTACCAATTTGGGGTAAATACGACTTTTTGATTGCTTTTTTATTCAATTTTTCTTGGCTATTGGGGTGACCATAAACCGCTATTCTTATATTACATGTTAGTATTTCTGGTGGTGGTCACTACACTGGATTAATATAGTTTGATAAATCGGACTTTAAAGGGGTTGTCCCGCACCGAAACGGGTTTTTTTTTTTCAATAGCCCCCCCGTTCGGCGCGAGACAAACCTGATGCAGGGGTTTAAAAAAAAACAAACGGATAGTACTTACCCGAATCCCCGCGCTCCGGGGACTTCTTACTTACCTTGCGAAGATGGCCGCCGGGATCTTCACCCACGGTGGACCGCAGGTCTTCTCCCATGGTGCACTGTGGGCTCTGTGCGTTCCATTGCCGATTCCAGCCTCCTGATTGGCTGGAATTGGCACACGTGACGGGGCGGAGCTACGAGGAGCAGCTCTCCAGCACGAGCGGCCCCATTCAGAAGGGAGAAGACTGGACTGCGCAAGCGCGTCTAATCGGGAGATTAGACGCTGAAATTAGACGGCTCCATGGAAACGTGGACGCTAGCAACGGAGCAGGTAAGTGAATAACTTCTGTTTGGCTCATATTTAATGCACGATGTATATTACAAAGTGCATTAATATGGCCATACAGAAGTGCTGAACCCCACTTGCTTTCGCGGGACAACCCCTTTAACTTATTTTTGGTTTTGTTTAGCCTTTACGTCAGTGATGATGAATCGCCCAAACTGCATCCCAAAACCTAATTACTTATCGCAAAGTGCCAACATGACAGTTTAACCAGAATATGGAGGCAGAGTTTGATATTGGGCCTTCACACCTAGCCTAATATTGCGCTCATGCACATGCGATATACTGGCGGATGCAAGACTGTTTTCTTTTGTAATAAATGCCTCTCATCACTTTGGTGAGGTTGAGATCCTCCGGCGCCTTTTTAATGCACCCCATTCATTTCAATGGGCAATGCAGGATGTCAAAAATGCACCGCAACGTCCGAAAATTTAGCACACAACGTTCATTTTAGCATGTGTGATACGCTAAAATACTCATCTGTGAAGCCCCATTACAATAAATGGAGGCTTAGTGCAGCTTTTTTAGCCAAACGCTGTAAAAACAAAAACCAAAAACATCTGTGTGAGAGAAGCCTAAGGGTGAAAGGACACGTGGCACTGCCCTGTAACGCTTGGAGGCAGCGTCTCGCTCCAGAGGAACACCAGCCCACATAAAGAAGAGTAGACTGACTGAAACATAGGATCAGACGTTGCCACACTGGCAAGGAGCACCAGCATAGTGAGTGATACTGCCACTGGCAGCAGAGCACAGCACCAAGATGAAAGGGGCATTGGCGCTGCGAGTGTCTAATGTTGTTCATCCGTTACGGTACATGTGCAGCATCGGCGTTCCTTTCATCTCGTTAGGGTCATGCACCGTGGGCAGTCGTACATCTTGCACACTCCAAAGGCTTGCCTGGCCTACAATATAAGGATTTTTGACTCCAGTTATTGATATGTTTATAGCTATAATAGTAATGCTTTTAGCAGTTTATTATTTAAAGGGGTAGAACGATATATATGTATAGCGATAATCACTTTCAATATGTTCTGAGCCAGAGCAAAAAGCCACCATCATAGAGCGGCTCTAGTTAGTGGCCACTCATTTCAGTGGCCAGCATTCAATGTTACATTGGCCTGGCGCTTCCTTTACCCAATCGGATCACCAAGAGCTGCTGACGTTGAACCCCCAGCGATCAGCCGATCTCCAGCTCAGCTATAATCAGACATGCCCTTTAATGTAAGTGGCTGATCTGTCTCTACATTCTCCGCATTTGATTGTGAAATATTTGAATTAAAAAATTTTTTAAATTGAGTTTAGATGTTTCTGTTACATATTATCCTCTTTGGAAAAAAAAAACAAAGTGTGATCCGCTGGGCGGCCCTGCCTATATTTCAGTAATATCACAAAGCCTGCCGTCTAAAAAAAAAAAAGTTTCATAAGTCATCTTACATATTTAATTTGCGACAAATAGGAATTGGAAGATAAATGCCATTTATCAGCAAGGTAAGGCAAGGAAGATGCATGGCAACACACAGATTAGTAATGTGCCTTCTGTTAAAATTGCATTCAGTCGTATGCGAGGGACACTGACTGAACACAGATATATTATTTTGCCTTAATTAAAATGTTAGAAGCTTGGCTATAGCTGCAAACCAATTTATAATCAAAAGTCAGGAACACATTGGTCATTTGTAATGGCATTCCATATTTCTAACTTTTTATGTCTGAATATAAATAATGTGAATGTTCTATTACATATGAATGAAGACCTGCTGAATAAATAAAAAGGGAAAACAGAAACTTAAACTGGATTTATTACAATACCGTCTATATGTCCTGCAATGCAACATTCATAACCTAATAATCTGTATGTCAGAATATAAAACCAAAATAGATTTTGTAAGAAAACATTGGTAATTATGAACAAATCTGCTTCAGGTGCCCGTAGCACAGACACAATGAAAGGGGTTATCTGACAAGCCAACATTATTCTCGATAGCCCCAGTATCTTCCTAATATCGTAAATTAAAATGTTGCATGCGTAATCTGTTACTCCTATTGGTGAAGCTTTCATCATTGACCAAATGGGGTAGTCCTACTGGCTCAGATCATGTGACCCACATTTCTAAAGGCCCTTTTACACGGAATGATTATTGTTCAAACAGTTGTTCAAAAGGGAACGATAATTATTCAGTGTAAATGCAGCCAATGATCGTCCGATCATCCGCTTTACGGTCATCGATAATTTTTATGCTTTCAATGGATCACTGGGCAGGCGGGGGGATTGCAGCCTGGAAATACAGCAGTGGAGCAGTGTCATCGTTGGCTTGTTCGCTTGGGCAAACAATTTATCTCTACATGTAAAAGTACCCTTAGTCCCTAGTCGCTACGGGAGGTGCTTTTACCTGAGACTATAAAAGGAAAGGCTCCTATTTATTTCAGCTGTCAAAAGTGCATGCCGACCTTTACAGACAATGGAGGGAGTATGTTACTCCATTATGACCACCCCTAGTTTTTAACCCCTTAAAGGAGATGTCCCGAGGCAGCAAGTGGGTCTATACACTTCTGTATGGCCATAATAATGCACTTTGTAATGTACATTGTGCATTAATTATGAGCCATACAGAAGTTATAAAAAGTTTTTTACTTACCTGCTCCGTTGCTGGCGTCCTCGTTCCCATGGAGCCGACTAATTTTTGGCCTCCGATGGCCAAATTAGCCGCGCTTGCGCAGTCCGGGTCTTCAGCAGTCTTCTATGGAGCCGCTCGTGCCAGAGAGCGGCTCCGTGTAGCTCCGCCCCGTCACGTGCCGATTCCAGCCAATCAGGAGGCTGGAATCGGCAGTGGACCGCACAGAAGAGCTGCGGTCCACGAAGGTAGAAGATCCCGGCGGCCATCTTCAGCAGGTGAGTATGAAGACGCCGGACCGCCGGGATTCAGGTAAGCGCTGTGCGGGTGGTTTTTTTAACCCCTGCATCGGGGTTGTCTCGCGCCGAACGGGGGGGGGGTTAAAAAAAAAAAAAACCCGTTTCGGCGCGGGACATCTCCTTTAATGACATGGCCTATTTTGGCGTTGAGGACCAAGCGATTTTTTGGTGTTTTTCCATCTCCATTTTTCAAAAGCCATAACTTTTTTATTTTTCCGTCAACGCGGCCGTATAGAGGCTTGTTTTTTACGTGCCGAACTGTAGATTTTTTTTGGTACCATTTTTGGGTACATAGACTACATTGTAAAACTTTTATTGTTTTTTTTATGATTGTAGGGAGAGAAAACGCATCAATTCCGCCATAGATTTTTTTTAATTTTTTTTAAAGCATTAATTATGCAGCATAAATGATACAACACATTTTTTCTGCGGGTCGGTACGGTTACAACGATATCAAAATTCTTATATTTTTTTAGGTTTTTCCACAATAAAAACCCCTTTTTTTGGAAATTATTTTTTTCTAAACTCACTGCATTCAAAGTGCTATAACTTTTTTTTATTTTTCCATGGACAGAGCTCTGTGAGGGCTTATTTTTTGCGAGATGAGCTGTAGTTTTTATTGGTACCATTTTGGGGTACATACGTTTTTTTTTTAATCACTTTTATTGCGTTTTATGGGAGGCAAAATGCTAAAAATTAGCATTTTTGCCTCAGTTTTTTAGCATTTTTTTTACGCTTTTTGCCGTGCAGGATAAAAAGCATATTCAATGTTTTGTACGCGTCGTCACGGATGCGTTGATACCAAATATGTGGGGTTTTTAATTTTTAAAAAAAATTTTATGCTAATGTGAGAAAAAGCATAAAGGGTTTTTTAACTTTTTTTTTTTTACATTTTCATTTTTTGAACTTTATTTTTCTCTTTTTTTTACAACACTTGTGTCCCTCTGAGGGACTCTTACTGTAGCACTTCAGATCGCTGCGATAATGCATGGCATGGCTTCTTCCCTGCCATGCCTTAACGCTTACTATAGCGATCATAGGCTATGGCAGTACAGGACGCCGGTATCCGGCATCCTGTTGCCATAGAAACCAGCCGGGCTCTCACGATAACATCGCGAGAGACGGCTGGAGACACAGAGCGAGCGCGCTCCCCCTGTGAACCCTTTACCTGCCGCGATCTACTTAGATCGCGGCAGGGAAAAGGTTAACAGCGGGGGGGGCGCATCTCCGATGCCCCCCGCTGTTGCAGCGGGACGCCGGCTATTAGTGACAGCTGGCTCCCGCTGCGGGATAGCGCGAGATCTGCTATGATCTCGCGCTATCCCCATGACGTAAGGGTACGTCATTTTGCGGGAAGTACCTGCCTCCCATGAAGTACCCTTACGTCATAGGGCTGGAAGGGGTTAAAAATAAAACAGTCAGTCAACATTAAAGTGACACTTTGGCTTCAGGACAAAATTCTGTTGCCGGATTGGAGGGGAACAGGGGTACGTTTCTTGCAGTTGTTCTCTGCTGCCACTCTGATCAGCTGATTTCAGGCCCTGTCTTCAACTGTCCAAGATGGCTGCAGCAATTTTTTAACTACCTAATGTACACTGTGCGCTGCCATATGATTGGTTAGTGCTGATAGAGCATCTCTAGCCGATCAGAGCAGATACAGTCCATTGGTTGTCTAACGCTAAAGGCCCTTTTACACGCAACGATTATCACTCAAAATTCGTTCAAACGACCGAAAATGAGCGCTAATCGTTACCTGTAAATGCGGGCATCGGGCACTTTTCATTTGAACAATGATTTTAATGTTAACTTTAAATCCATTGTTCATCTACTGAAAAATAAAGAGAACACATTTATCTTTCTTTTTAATGATTGTTTGACCCAGGCTTTAGCTAGCTATAGTAGCAAACTATATCACTTTTTTTTACAATTAGTTTAAAAAGTGAAATGCTCTCTCCTCAGCGCTGCTGCTAAGTCTGGATAGCCTATTTGCATGATCATGATTGTTTGACCCAAGCTTTACTTAGCTTTGGTAGCAAGCGATTTGAGCTGTCTGCAGCTGCAGATTGAGATTTAGGGGTATTGCTCCCTTTCTTAAGCACTGAGATCCTAGCTGGGATAGCCAGACAACTGTGTCACTATTCTAACGTCTATTGGGTGGCATCATCAAGCCACTCAGACCAATGTCAGGCCAGCTAGAGGTGGGCTACATTATTCTTACCTTGGACTAATCGTTTCCCTATGACACTGCTATCTGTCATATGGGGAGCTCCAAGTGTAACAAATGAGCATCACCCTATAGTATACCTCGGGGGGGAAAACAATCTCGAGGTTCTAAATTCAATGTTTACCAAGACTAAGATATGATAGGCACCAATTCAGACAACAACTAACTATCTTAATGTTATAGGCCATACGTCTGTTGAATACGGATAGACCTATGCACGATCTTTTACATCTGACCACCCGGTTCTTGCAAAGTCGTTGGTCTGACTGAAATGCATTGAACCTTGAACGAACTATGTACTCTGAATGAATTAGAACCTTGAATCTCTACTAGTGGAGATCATCTCCATTCACTAGGGCCTATTATATCGGCTCATCTATTTAGGCTACTTTCGTATAAGATTAGAAAGTGTCGAGCCAGAGTGCTAACTAAATTAAAGGGAAATTGAGCAAGTTGGTGTAATATATCATACTGACCTCTAACTACAAAACTCAAATACCCCAGATTCATATTGGACTCAACCTGAGTTACCGGCGGCCCTCTGATCTTATATTCCTATAACACTGTGACGTCTATGAGCACGTGTCTCGTCCATTCTCTGTTTTTTGTTTATGTTTTGTCCTCATTATTTGGAGACTGTCTTGAGCCCAATCTTTTTTAATGCATATTAATAAAGAATTATTGTTTTTGGGACCTTCTGTGATTTGGGCTTTTATAAATTAGTTCCCTCTGCCTCCTGTGATTTCTTTTACACACAAATAAAGATGATAAAGGCCCCCTGTCCACAGGCAATGCGAAGTCCTGTGGCGGATCCCCGACGCGGGAGCCACCGCCCGGGAGCAGGAGCCGACGACGAATTTCCGCTGGTCACCCCTATCTGATATAGATAGGCTGGCTGCCGAGAATCGGGGCAATTCGCAGCATGCTGCGAATTGCCCGCCGCGAGCGAAGAATCGCAATGATTCTCCGCTCGTGGACAGGTGGCGGCGCTTTCCATAGCAATGCTGCCGTGGACAAGGGGGCAAAGAGTTAATGGCCATTAATACTCTATGCAAATAGATAGCTAAATCTTCCAGTCATTTGAAAGATTATCTTTGCATGTAAAAGGGCCCTAACAATGTACTGTGGGGATTAACTAGTTTGGAAATCGCATTAACCATCTTGGATGGCTGAAAATAGCACTCAGAACTACAGAATCAGAGGGGCAGTTGCAGGTAATACACCCCTCCTGTATAAGGACCCACTTTTTTCACCAAACTGACAATCTGTTTTTACCCTTTCCAATCCAATTTGTATCTCGGTTTTCCTAGGGGGCTTACTCTTTTTCTGCTGTTTATAAAACAGCGCTAGAGACTGGCTAAAGCCAGTACTGCATGAGGTGACACGTTTAATAGGCTCCGACAGCAGAGAGGCTGGCAATATACAGTAAGAGAACCCCGATGGATGTCTTCCAACATCGGAGCTGTACAGCCTTAAATCATCTTCAGACAGTGGATTGGAAAGGGTTAAGTCTGATTTAAAAATATATATCCATTTAATACAAAAGACCTTCAAGGATCTTTAAGGACATAATGTAATGGGGGCTCAATTTAACAAGCTAAAATAATGTGAAACACAATCCTCTTTGTATAAATGAGGTGTAATACAACCTTTTAACCAGTAACTTGTTCTGTTAATAACGTTACTATATACAATTAAGAAATCTGTGCTATCTTTATAAGTCTGTGATGTGCCTTCAAGAAATTTCCTTGAAGCATATGTTGGGGCATAGGAATGTCATAAAGGGGCAACCTGCTTTTCATTAGTGGTACTCTCTGCCAATGGTGGACCACTTGTCATTATGCAGGGTGGGTCATTCAGTAGAATGCCCACCATGTAATACATTTCCCAGTCATGCCACTACAGGAGGAATGTATGGCCAGATACCAGTGGTCTAAACCCGGACCTGCAGCAATCGTCTGATCGCCAGCCAAGCTTGCTTTTAAAAAGAGTTGTCTTCATCTATAGAAATATGTCTGGGCTATATGTTGAATTAGAATTTTTGCAGGACACATCTGTACTCTTTCTCAGAATTTAGGAGAATAATCTGTTGGAATTCGCATGAATTCTGATATAGTTTATATTCTGAAACTCCTAGTTTTTCCAATATTTAATGTAGACGTATATACTTAAAAACTACATATCTGTAGAGATTAACTTCTGCAGTGCTACACTTTTTTTCCAGTTATCTACAAATTATTTTTTTAATTACCCATTAGGAGGTGGTGGTTTTTATTTTCCTTCATTGCAGAATCCATTATAAAAGTAGCTATAATATTGATAATTTTGCCATACTAACGCATAGTGTTGTAACACGGGGTTGAATACAGCACTGAAAAGGGTCCATCTAGATAATACTATTCTAGGATCTGCATGTTTGTGGTCATATTTCTGCTGCTCACATGTGACTTTCAATCTGAAGGTAGCAATGTATAAAGATGGAGTACCTAAATAATCAGCATGTGGCCGATATGTAGAAGTATGAATGCAATGATGGCGTTGGAAGGTATTATGGGAGCATTTTTGCAGTTGTTATGGAAGCACTATGGAGTTTATTATGAAGACACTGTTGCTGATAAACGTTGATCTCAGTATTATGAGGTAAACTGTACATTGTGGCCAAGGGTGTGGGCCAAGAAGTCCATCTTTGTTTTGCCCTTGGGCTCTCTCCTGTATATACTCTGAGCTCTGCTTGCAGCTAACCTGCTTATCCTACAGTATCTCTACAGATGCTACTTACCTTCTGCATTCATTGTTTAATTCATTGTGCGTATTGTCATAATTACCATTTCTGATTAATTTTATTTATTTTTCCAGGGAAGTCTGCATAAACCAGGATAAAAGAGTTCATCTCACAGTGGTATACTTTGGTAAAGAGCAGGCACAAGAGGTGAAAGCTATACTGGAGAACATGTCCAAGTGAGTATGGAACAAGATATACAGTAAGCTCTTGGTGTGTGAAACATTTAAAGTCTTGAATAACCGAGTGATAACACAAATATAAGGCCAGTCTAACATGACCGGGTTTGAATTGCAGAATCTGTGACTGTCACCCATACGGATGATCTGTGGTATTCAACATTCGCATGTCTGCTTACATGAGCTTACGATTTCCACTTGCAGAAATAAAATCGCAGCATATTCTATTTTCGTAAGGATTATGCATAGGTAGCTTCCATTGAAGTCAATAGAAGCTGTCTGACCCACAGCCCATCGCCGATACCGGATACCCGTGTCATTGCCTAGTGAAGGAGTAGGAAAAACACAGATTTAAAAATAAAATCTGTACGAAGCATGACCAATGGCAAGCCCCTGCAGTTAACTATAATGCAGATAATCAAAGGTATGCGTGGTCGTCAGTTGGTGACAGGGCCGGATTCCGCTACAGGCTTCCGGATTTGGAATCCGAACCCATCCGTGTGAGACTGGCCTAAACCGAATTCTGCATTTTGTAAACTGTTCTTCCAAACTATGAGGTTTATCATACCCATAGTTAATTGATTACAATAGGCATAACATGAATGATCAATGGTTCCAAAATCACCAAAATAACCCATCCAGAACTATTTACTAGTATTTCATAGAGTTCTAGTCTCAAGTTATATTGTTACCAAGTTACAGTGGCCATCTCAGAACTAATAAATATGGAACTTAAGAGAGCACTGAATTCTATACAGGCATCCCATTTTATACCTTAATTATATTATTGTGATATATAAGTATGGAATACATTGGTAAGACTTTCCTTAGAAGGAAGACTTCTCTTGTGGTCCCCATACTATTCATAAACTTGTTGTAGGACACTAAATACACTCTTAATATACAAATTGACATTTCAGAATTTACAACGCTGTATATGAAATGGGGGTTTTGTCATTGCAACAAAACCCTGTCCCATTGCTGGGCCCAACCTAAAATAAAGAAGGCATATTTGCCTGTCTTGGACTCCCAGGGTGCAGCTGAAAACTGCCGCCGGTATCGGCAGCGATTTCCTGGTAGACGGCCTGGCGGAAGTCAGATGTCAGAGGCCGCAGCGTCAGTGTACATGCTGCTGGTAAGTACGTGTGGTGACGCTTGTCTAGTTTCAGTGCTTAGTTCTCGTCAGTGGGTATATTAGGATACACTAAGGTTTTGCTAGTGCCCGCTTTTCAAATTTGGGTCTGTTAATGAATAAGATAGAAAAAAAAAACAGTTTGGTGTTTTAGAATAGTTCAGAACGTGTTGATTTCTCTGTTATTTCCGGACACTATTCAAAACAGTCTTCTTCACTTTGTCATTCCAAAAGCTAAAAAATGTTTTTTGATTCTGTGATTTTCCTTTAGACTGTCTAGGCTAAGATTAGAACACATATTAGTTGGCTGGGTTTTATGACACTTGACACATTTGGCCACATTTAGGCCACACCCCTTTCTCATGAAGCCATGCCCCTTTCAGTAATAGGTGGAATAGTTAAAGATCCGATGATAAATGCAGCCCTCCAGAGAAAAGTAGAAATAAGAGTGTTAAAGATATTTTTTATTGTATAAAATGTAAGAATCAGCAAGACAACGCATATTGAGGCCCAGCCTCTTTTTCAGTTAAGCTAGGATGGGACACAACTGGCTACAGATTGGATACTTGCTCGTGCCAATTGGCCGACATGCTGGACCACTGCAGGAGGAGAATGAAAAAAGGTTTAAAAGCACCAGGTCTGAGGTGTTTTTTGCTATGAAAACTTTTTCAACTATTCTCATGTTTCAGTAGTAAGTTTGCTCCACTATTATATCACCTTACCTTCCCTTATTCACTGATTATCTGCAGAAATGGGTTCCCAAACCTGTGAAACTTTATTTTTTCATGGCCACCCGATCAGCAGATTGAGGGAAAGCATTGCCTCCTAATTAGTCTTTTTTGTGGGTTTCATGCACTGCCTCTATACATCTTATCATTTCTGTAACCACCTAGTTTTGTGTAAAGACCCTTTTACAAGCAAGGATAATCTTTCAAAGACTGAAAGTTTGAAAGATTTACGATCTATTTGCATAAAGTGTCCATTAATACTTTATCATCTTTGTTTGCATGTAAAGGGCCTCTAGGAGTTGTTTAAACACACACTGGGCTCTGCAAACAGCTACCAACACATTCCATTTGTTCTCCTGGCTAGTGTAAACATGCCGCGGGGAGAACATCCTGCAGTCTATTCAAAGATAAGCGAAATACAGTCAAATGGAATGTAGTTGCTCAGTCTTTCAGCTGCTGAACGATGTATTTTAAGTGAACTTAAAACCGATGCCTGCGTTTACATGTAATGATCATCACTCATTTTTGGCCATTTGGACAGATTTTGAGCGATAATCGTTGCATGTAAAAGGGGCCTTTGGGTAAATGCTTTTGTATGCTGGCTACAAAAATACTATGTGTTCTATGTAAGCAAGTTTCATACCACTCTAAAGTAAAATTATACTTTTGAAGTGTTTTGTTCATTAGCATCTAAAAATAAAAACTGTCTCCACTGCTCAGCGTTTCTTCTGGCAAAGAAATGTCGTCTTCTGCTTTATGCAATTGATGAATGCTAGTGAGATAAACAGATGGCATTAGCTGAAAACATTGAAACATATTAGGCAACACAGAAGTAATCAATTTTCTGTTATGTCATTGTGTCTTAAAGATGGAAAATGTGGTCTTTTTTTTTTTTTTTTTTCTGTGAACAAACGCTAAAAGATGAAACGTTCATAAGGAATTTCATTAGCGTGACTGAATAGATATCTAACCTGAGAAATCATAACATAGATAGGAGGTGGAAGAAAATAATGCCCTATAGTAATTCAGTGATGCAAACATGTATCTGTCACTTTATATCTTTTTGCGTGGAGGAACCATTAGGCTAGGAAGCAGTGGGAAGGAATGACCCAAAAACCCATCCACTGTAAATAAAATATAACTTTTGTTGTAAGTTCCCCGCCCGTCTGAGGAGTAGATATGCTTTTTCTTACTGAAAGAAGTGAAAAAAGGGTTCTTGGACTCGCAGACAGCAGATCCCCATCCGACATTTTGCTTCATTTACAGTACTGAGGGTGCTTTTACACAGGAAGATCTGTGGGGCACATATGACGGGTCGTCCCAGCAATAATAGTTTCTGTGCTTTCACGCAACAACCAGCATCGCTAGTGAAAGGAGGCGGAGCAGTCCGGGGATTGTTCCTGTCCGCTAGCCTCTATTCACATTAAACAGGCAATCGTTCATAAGTGAGCATTTGTCTGTTTACGTGCAGTGCCTAAATGATGAATGAGAAGAGAATGAATTCTCATTCGCCGTTCAGTTGGGGCATGCATATACACTAAGCGATAATTTTTCAGATTCTCACTGGAACACAGGAATCCAAACAATTATTGGCCATTTTTAAAAAAACGGAAGCATAGCAGAATGGAATTAAACGCAAAGCATTCCATTTTTTTTAAACCCATTGAAATTGATGGTGAAAAAAACTGTTTTTTTTTTCATTAGAATACCATTTTTATGTTCCAAAAACATAACAGTCAAACTAAAAGGGCAAACGTAGGTGTGAAAGAGCCCTTACAAATAGCCAAAAGCAGCTTAGCTTCATTAATTGTCCTGTGATGCTGAGATTTTTCCTATTAAGCGAAGTTCACAACCAGTGACTGCTAAATAATGCAAACTTTTTCTTCTTTTCCTTTTATGATAAAATCTTCAGAGCAAGAACTAATACTACAGGGTTAATAAAATATTTATATTCCTTATATTGTGGTTTTATCTTTCTCATCAATTCTTCTGTTCTCCACGCTCTGGTGGCACTCTTTAGATATATGATGACATTAAAGCAGCAATAGTTCTAAGAGTTGGCCTTAGATACATTTCCATTCCTACTTTCACGCTATTAGGTTATTTACATATTAGGAAAACTCTGCTTACTAGTATTTATTTTGTGTAAAGACCGCATGAAAAGAATATTGCCATCATTACTCCCAGCATTTTGGAAGCAGAAGTAAGGATTGGTGCGAATGGCGAAAATGGCTCTGAACTTTTTAGACTCCAGCTGTATGCTAGCATAGCGATGCCCTGGCTATACAGTTGTATAACCATTCATAGTCATTGGTGAATACATTCCTGCCCATCTATAATTATGTCCCTAATCCCACCATATTGTAAACATAACATAGTATACAAAAACTGCAGGAAAATCACACAAAAAAATATTTAAAAGTTAAATTTCATATTAATAAAATAGTGTAATGTACAATTTTCTGTCCTCTAGCTGCTGCCGGCATACAGTATGATTAACTAATATGCCAAAAGTTAAGCTTCACTTTAAGGAAAATACTACTCCATTCATTGCTGATTTTGTGAGAGGTGGCTACAGAGTATAACGTTTTATGATACATTCTGCAAACTTCCTGTTCTCCTCTGAAGAACACCTGCAGCCTTGTGTGTTGTCTTATATTCAGCTCTGCAAGAACTCTGTAACTGTCTACTGAGTACTTGTAACTCTGAGATATATTTCCCTGAATCCCCGCTCTTGTGTTCATTCTTCTTCAGATCTCTCTGATGTTCTATGTGGTTATGGACAAGAACCTCTTGTTACAATATTTTCCATGGATTATAGTGCAGTTGGCACAGATTGTTATTTTTGTATAAATTAGAAGTAGCAGCACAGATTTGCTCTGTTTATAATATATGCCTTCCATAATTAACTGGTATAGAGAGAACTTTTGAACTGGGAAATCTGTAGGTAGTCGCACTACACCAATGTAACCAGTAGCACCAAAATAGTCATTTTTTAAAAAGGATTTTAAATATTTTCTTGGCATTATCTGTGTTCTTTTAGGATAGCATCCATGCTGGACTAACTGTTACTTCTATTAGCCATTTCAAATAGTTTCAACATTAGAGATGAGCGAGCGTACACGTCCGAGCTTGATACTTGTTCAAGTATTAGGGTGTTCGAGATGCTCGTTACTCGAGACGAGTACCACGCGATGTTCGAGTTACTTTCACTTTCATCTCTGAGGAATTTGCGCGCTTTTCTGGCCAATACAAAGACATGGAAGGCATTACAACTTCCTCCTGTGATGTTCCAGCCCTATACCACCCCCCCCCCTGCAGTGAGTGGCTGGGGAGATCAGGTGACACCCGAGTATTAAAATCTGCCCCGCCCGCGGCTCGCCACAGATGCATGCTGACATAGATCAGGGACAGTGCTGCTGGTGCCGGAGCTGCTATAGGGAGAGCGTTAGGAGTTATATTAGGCTTCGAGAACCCCAACGGTCCTTCTTAGGGCCACATCTGACCGTGTGCAGTATTGTTGAGGCTGCTGGGAGCAGTGTTGCACTTTTTTCTTTTTTTTTTTTTTTGTATATCGGGCGTGCAGAGCATTGCGTCCTCAGTCTGCAGTCATTGTACAGAGTATAGGGCCAGTACTGGTGAGGCAGGGACAGTGGTACAGGGAAAGAGATATACAGGCTATATAGGCAGTGGGCTTTTTCAAAAAAATTGGGGAAAAATACTGTATTTGTGCTGCCTGTGACCGTCTTCAGTGTACTGCATGTCTGCTGGGGGGTAGTAGTCCTAATTAATACGCAGCTAAGCGTTACAGCAGGCTTGCGCAAAATTGTTTCCTGGCTCTGCTGTCTTCGTTACATCACCGCCGGCATCCAGCCAGAGGGAAACAGTATACATAATATACGCTGCCTACAGTATCTGTCTGCTGTATCAGCTCAGCATTTAAAAAAATAGAAGCAAAATACTTAAAGGAGATGTCCCGCGCCGAAACGGGTTTTTTTTTTTTTAAACCCCCCCCCCCCGTTCGGCGCGAGACAACCCCGATGCAGGGGTTAAAAAAACCACCCGCACAGCGCTTAGCTGAATCCCGGCGGTCCGGCGTCTTCATACTCACCTGCTGAAGATGGCCGCCGGGATCCTCTGTCTTCGTGGACCGCAGCTCTTCTGTGCGGTCCACTGCCGATTCCAGCCTCCTGATTGGCTGGAATCGGCACGTGACGGGGCGGAGCTACACGGAGCCGCTCTCTGGCACGAGCGGCTCCATAGAAGACTGCTGAAGACCCGGACTGCGCAAGCGCGGCTAATTTGGCCATCGGAGGCCAAAAATTAGTCGGCTCCATGGGAACGAGGACGCTAGCAACGGAGCAGGTAAGTAAAAAACTTTTTATAACTTCTGTATGGCTCATAATTAATGCACAATGTATATTACAAAGTGCATTATTATGGCCATACAGAAGTGTATAGACCCACTTGCTGCCTCGGGACAACCCCTTTAAAGGGGTTGTCCCGCGAAAGCAAGTGGGGTTATACACTTCTGTGTGGCCATATTAATGCACTTTGTAATGTACATCGTGCATTAATTATGAGCCATACAGAAGTTATTCACTTACCTGTTCCGTTGCTAGCGTCCCTGTCGCCATGGTGCCGTCTAATTTTAGCGTCTAATCGCCCGATTAGACGCGCTTGCGCAGTCCGCTCTTCTCCCTGGTGAATGGGGCCGCTTGTGCCGGAGAACTGGTCCTCGTAGCTCCGCCCCGTCATGTGTGCCGATTCCAGCCAATCAGGAGGCTGGAATCGGCAATGGACCGCACAGAGCCCACGGTGCACCATGGGAGAAGACCCGCGGTGCATCGTGGGTGAAGATCCCGGCGGCCATCTTAGTAAGGTAAGGAAGAAGTCGCCACAGCGCGGGGATTCGGGTAAGTACTAAACGTTTTTGTTTTTTTTAACACATGCATTGGGTTTGTCTCGCGCCGAACCCCCCGTTTGAAAAAAAAAAAACGTTTCGGCGCGAGACAACCCCTTTAAGACCTACTAGTGGCCTTTGGCCACTTGACTGCTTCTATGCTGTGAATTCCACTAGCTCAGTCATACGCAACTATGTCTCAGTGCAGGCGTGCGCAAAATTGTTTCCTGGCTCTGCTGTGCGTTCCGTAAGTGAAGTCAGCCTCCAACCACAGGCCAATAAGCGGCACATTTAATTACAGCGTTCTGTTTCTGCTCTACTTGTAATACACCATGCTGAGGGGTAGGGGTAGGCCTAGAGGACGTGGACGCGGGCGAGGACGCGGAGGCCCAAGTCAGGGTGTGGGCACAGGCCGAGCTCCTGATCCAGGTGTATTGCAGCCGACTGCTGCGGGATTAGGAGAGAGGCAGATTTCAGGGGTCCCCAGATTCATCTCACAATTAATGGGTCCACGCGGTAGACCTTTATTAGAAAATGAGCAGTGTGAGCAGGTCCTGTCGTGGATGGCAGAAAGTGCATTGAGCAATCTATCGACCACACAGACTTCTACGCCGTCCACTGCTGCAACTCTGAATCCTCTGGCTGCTGCTCCTCCTTCCTCCCAGCCTCGTCACTCCATTACAATGACACATTCTGAGGAGCAGGCAGACTCCCAGGAACTGTTCTCGGGCCCCTGCCCAGAATGGGCAGCAATGGTTCCTCTCCCACGGGAGGAGTTTGTCGTGACCGATGCCCAACCTTTGGAAAGTTCCCGGGGTCCAGGGGATGAGGCTGGGGACTTCCGGCAACTGTCTCAAGAGCTTTCAGTGGGTGAGGAGGACAAAGACGATGAGACACAGTTGTCTATCAGTAAGGTAGTAGTAAGGGCAGTAAGTCCGAGGGAGGAGCGCACAGAGGATTCGGAGAAACAGCAGCTGGACGATGAGGTGACTGACCCCACCTGGTTTGCTAAGCCTACTGAGGACAGGTCTTCAGAGGGGGAGGCAAGTGCAGCAGCAGGGCAGGTTGGAAGAGGCAGTGCGGTGGCCAGGGGTAGAGGCAGGGCCAGACCGAATAATCCACCAACTGTTTCCCAAAGCACTCCCTCGCGCCATGCCACCCTGCAGAGGCCGAGGTGCTCAAAGGTGTGGCAGTTTTTCACTAAGAATGCAGACGACCGACGAACTGTGGTGTGCAAGGTTTGTCGCGCCAAGATCAGCCGTGGAGCCACCACCACCAGCATGCACAGACATATGATGGCCAAGCACCCCACAAGGTGGGATGAAGGCGTTCACCGCCTCTGGTTTGCAGCACTGCCTCTCCCCCTGTGCCCCAACCTGCCACTGAGATCCAACCCCCCTCTGAGGACACAGGCACTACCGTCTCCCGGCCTGCACCCACACCCTGACCTCCGCTGTCCTCGGCCCCATCCAGCAATGTCTCTCAGCGCAGCGTCCAGACGTCGCTAGCGCAACTGTTTGAGCGCAAGCACAAGTACGCTGCCACGCACCCGCACGCTCAAGCGTTAAACGTGCACATAGCCAAATTGATCAGCCTGGAGATGCTGCCGTATAGGCTTGTGGAAACGGAGGCTTTCAAAAACATGATGGCGGCGGCACCGTGCTACTCGGTTCCCAGTCGCCACTACTTTTCCCGATGTGCCGTCCCAGCCCTGCACGACCACGTCTCCCGCAACATTGTACGCGCCCTCACCAACGCGGTTACTGCCAAGGTCCACTTAACAACGGACACGTGGACAAGCACAGGTGGGCAGGGCCACTATATCTCCCTGACGGCACATTGGGTGAATTTAGTGAAGGCTGGGACCGCTCACGTCCTACCCACCCCCAGAATTGCGGGCCCCAGCTCGGTGCTGGTATCTGCGGTGTTGTATGCTTCCTCCACTAAACCACCCTCCTCCTCCTCCTACACAACTTCTGTCTCGCAATCAAGATGTGTCAGCAACAGCACGTCGCCACCAGTCGGTGTCGCGCGGGGTGGCAGCACAGCGGTGGGCAAGCGCCAGCAGGCCGTGCTGAAGCTACTCCACTTAGGAGAGAAGAGGCACACGGCCCACGAACTGCTGCAGGGTCTGACAGAGCAGACCGACCGCTGGCTTGCGCCGCTGAGCCTCCAACCGGGCATGGTCGTGTGTGACAACGGCCGTAACCTGGTGGCGGCTCTGCAGCTCGGCAGCCTCACACACGTGCCATGCCTGGCCCACGTCTTTAATTTGGTGGTTCAGCGCTTTCTGAAAAGCTACCCACGCTTGTCAGACCTGCTCGGAAAGGTGCGCCGGCTCAGCGCACATTACCGCAAGTCCAAGACGGACGCTGCCACCCTGCGGACCCTGCAACATCGGTTTAATCTGCCAGTGCACCGACTGCTGTGCGACGTGCCCACTCGGTGGAACTCTACGCTCCACATGTTGGCCAGGCTCTTTGAGCAGTGTAGAGCTATAGTGGAATACCAACTCCAACATGGGCGGCGTAGTGGGAGTCAGCCTCCTCAATTCTTTACAGAAGAGTGGGCCTGGTTGGCAGACATCTGCCAGGTCCTTGGAAACTTTGAGGAGTCTACCCAGATGGTGAGCGGCGATGCTGCAATCATTAGCGTCACCATTCCTCTGCTATGCCTCTTGAGACGTTCCCTGCAAAGCATAAAGGCAGACGCTTTGCGCTCGGAAACGGAGGCGGGGGAAGACAGTATGTCGCTTGATAGTCAGAGCACCCTTATGTCTATATCTCAGCGCGTTGAGGATGAGGAGGGGGAGGAGCATGAGGAGGAGGGGGAAGAGGCAGCTTGGCCCACTGCTGAGGGTACCCATGCTGCTTGCCTGTCATCCTTTCAGCGTGTATGGCCGGAGGAGGAGGAGGAGGATCCTGAAAGTGATCTTCCTAGTGAGGACAGCCATGTGTTGCGTACAGGTACCCTGGCACACATGGCTGACTTCATGTTAGGATGCCTTTCTCGTGACCCTCGCGTTACACGCATTCTGGCCACTACGGATTACTGGATGTACACACTGCTCGACCCACGGTATAAGGAGAACCTTTCCACTCTCATACCCGAAGAGGAAAGGGGTTCGAGAGTGATGGTACACCACCGGACCCTGGCGGACAAAACTGATGGTAAAATTCCCATCCGACAGCGCTAGTGGCAGAAGGCGCAGTTCCGAGGGCCAGGTAGCAGGGGAGGCGCGGAGATCAGGCAGCATGTACAGCACAGGCAGGGGAACACTATCCAAGGCCTTTGACAGCTTTATGGCTCCCCAGCAAGACTGTGTCACCGCTCCCTAGTCAAGGCTGAGTCGGCGGGAGCACTGTAAAAGGATGGTGAGGGAGTACGTAGCCGATCGCACGACCGTCCTCCGTAACGCCTCTGCTCCCTACAACTACTGGGTGTCAAAGCTGGACACGTGGCCTGAACTCGCGCTGTATGCCCTGGAGGTGCTTGCTTGTCCTGCGGCTAGCGTCTTGTCAGAGAGGGTGTTTAGTGCAGCTGGGGGAATCATCACGGATAAGCGTACCCGCCTGTCAACCGACAGTGCCGACAGGCTTACACTCATAAAGATGAACAAAGCTTGGATTTCCCCAGACTTCTCTTCTCCACCAGCGGACAGCAGCGGTACCTAAACAATACGTAGGCTGCACCCGCGGATGGAAGCATCGTTCTCTATCACCATCAAAAACGGGGGACCTTTTAGCTTCATCAATCTGTGTATTATATTCATCCTCCTCCTCCTGCTCCTCCTCCTGAAACCTCACATAATCACGCCGAACGGGCAATTTTTTTTAGGCCCACAAGGCTCAGTCATATGACTTTTGTAAACAATGTTTATACGTTTCAATTCTCATTAAAGCGTTGAAACTTGCACATGAACCAATTTTTATTTTAACTGGGCTGCCTACAGGCCTAGTTACAAATTAAGCCACATTAACCAAAGCGATTAATGGGTTTCACCTGCCCTCTTGGTTGGGCATGGGCAATTTTTCTGAGGTACATTAGTACTGTTGGTACACCAATTTTTTTGGGCCCTCGCCTACAGTGTAATCCTAGTAATTTTTATGGGCTTCACCTGCACTCATGGTACAGCAAGGTGTGTGGGGTTGGCCTACACTTTTGCTACATAAATGCAACTGGGGCCTTGTCTATACTGCAACTACTGAAATGTGCAAGAGACTGTTATCTCCCTAAACTGCTGCAACGGGAATGTTACTGTGGCCTGTCTTGACTGCTACTATTACCGAAATGGAAGTAAGACTGTGCTCCCCCTATACTGCTGCTTCGGAATTGTTACTGGGGCCTGTCTGGACTGCTACTACTACTGAAATGGAACTAATACTGTGCTCCCCCCTATAATGCTGCTAGTGATATGTTACTGGGGCCTGTCCCTAATGCTACCGCTGAAATGTTACTAATTCTGGGCTCTACCTATGCTAATGCTATGCTATGCTGCTAATGCTATGTCACTGGGGTGTGGAAACGGAGGCTTCCCAAAGACATGATGGTGG
Source organism: Eleutherodactylus coqui (assembly GCF_035609145.1). NCBI lineage: Eukaryota > Metazoa > Chordata > Amphibia > Anura > Eleutherodactylidae > Eleutherodactylus > Eleutherodactylus coqui. The sequence goes on from NC_089843.1 coordinate 188,367,215, forward strand.
CGAGGCCATTTCCCACCAACGCGGTTACTGTTAAGGTGCATATAACCACGGACACGCGTAGAGGACACGTAGTGCCTCAAAAACATCCCCCTCCTCCTCCAACAATGAAAACATTCTTGGCAAATACCTTTGCATAGGTCCGTCTGGTGGCAGTCCAAGAATTTCACCTTTACCGACACAACAAGAGAGCCCCATCCCCCCGCCACGGCCCACTTAATCCTGGCCACATTCCGAAAACCAACTAAATAAAACAGCGCTACTAGGTCCGCAGTCGCCACCACATTCCCACCAGCGCGGTTACTGTTAAGGTACATATTACCACTCTGACTGGGGCATGCACGGTGGGCCGAAGCACACCTGTATTGTATGTGACGTTAGCTCTGCTGAGCAGGGCACTGCAATGGAATACATTAATGTACCGCCGAAGCCCACCTGCATTTAATCTGACGTTAGCTTTGCTGTCCAGGGCACTGCAATGGGATATATTTATGTACCGCCGGTGGCTTCCTGGAACCCACCCATGCTGTCGGTCCACACGGAGTTGTAACTGCCTGTGTCCACTTCTAAAGAACCCCAGTCTGACTGGGGCATGCAGTGTGGGCCAAAGCCCACCTGCATTAAACCTGACGTTACCTCAGCTGTGATGGGCAATGCAATGGGATATATTTATGTACCGCCGGTGGGTTCCAGGGAGCCACCCATGCCGTGGATCCACAGGGACTTCACATTAGGGAGTTGTACCTGCCAGTGTCTATGTATTAAAAACGCCGGTCAGACTGGGGCATGCAGTGTGGGCCGAAGCCCACCTGCATTAAACCTGACATTACCTCAGCTGTAATGGGCAATGCAATGGGATATATTTATATACCGCCGGTGGGTTCCAGGGAGCCACCCATGCTGTGGGTGCACACGGAATTCCCATTGCGGAGTTGTACCTGCCTGTGACTATTTATAAAAAACCCCGGTCTGACTGGGGCATGCAGACACCTTGACAGAATGAATAGTGTGTGGCACATGGGTTCCCCATTGCTATGCCCACGTTTGCAGCTCCTGATGGAGGTGGCACAAGATTGGATTTCTCATTGCTTCTGTAGAGCATTGTGGGCTATCGCCCCACCCCTTTTAAAGAGGGTCGCTGCCTGGCCATGCCAACCCTCTGCAGTGTGTGCCTCCGGTTCCTCCTCATGGCAGACGCACTTATAAATAGACATGAGGGTGGTGTAGCTATGAGGTCAGCGTGTGGCATGAGTGCAGCTGAAGGCTGCGCAGGGAGACTTTGTGCGCTGTGGACACTGGGTCGTGCGGGGGGGTTGGGCAGCATGTTACCCAGGAGAAGTGGCAGCGGAGTATCATGCAGGCAGTGATTGTGCTTTGTTGGAGGTAGTGTGGTGCTTAGCTAAGGTATGCCTTGCTAATGAGGGTTTTTCAGAAGTAAAAATTGTTGGGAGGGGGGGGGCACTCTTGCTGCTATTGTGGCTTAATAGTGGGACCTGGGAACTTGAGATGCAGCCCAACATGTAGCCCCTCGCCTGCCCTATCCGTTTCTGTGTCGTTCCCATCACTTTCTTGAATTTCCCAGATTTTCACAAATGAAAACCTTAGCGAGCATCGGCGATATACAAAAATGCTCGGGTCGCCCATTGACTTCAATGGGGTTCGTTACTCGAAACGAACCCTCAAGCATCGCGAAAAGTTCGTCTCGAGTAACGAGCACCCGAGCATTTTGGTGCTCGCTCATCTCTATTCAACATCCTATGAACAAGAGTCCTTTTATACAGGATAACTTTTGGGCACATCAGTGTCCGACAGTAGTCCCAGCAGGAATTGCTACTCTGCAGGGATCAGACAGGGCTCAGTCAGACAAGTGTTGTTATAGGGTGCGCAAAAAGAGCACTTCTAAAAAAAAACCAATGGGTTCCTATAGAAGCGCTCATGTGAGAGAATGGAGTAGCACAAAACAGCACGCACCTAACAAAGATAGAACATTGGCTATCTTTGGTGCATGCTGTGCAAGCGTTTCCATTGACTCCTACAGGAGCAGGAGTTAAAGGGGTTGTCCCGCAAAAGCAATTGAAGTTAAACACTTCTGTATGGCCATATAAATGCACTTTGTAATATACCTCGTGCATTAAATATTGGCCATACAGAAGTTATATACTTACCCCCCCCCGGTGTTGGCGTCCCCGTCTCCATGGCGCAGACGACCTGTGCAGCGCGAGCACGCCGTAGCGGCCCCATTCAACGGGACAGAAGAGCAGACTGCGCAAGCGCGTCTAATCGAGGCAGAAGAAGGCTTCGGTCGGCACCATGGAGACGGGGATGCCAACCCCGGGGGGGTAAGTATATAACGTCTGTATGGCCAATATTTAATGCACGATGTATATTACAAAGTGCATTTATATGGCCATACAGAACTGTTTAACTTCAATTGCTTTTGCGGGACAACACCTTTAATGGAAACTCCAGCGCTCGTAAACTCCTGTTAGTCCCCGCGGGGATGATGGGACTCCCCGAGGGTTCCCTTAATCCCCCCAGGGACTAACAGCAATTTACAATGGGACATTTAAAATGTGCTTCAGAGCAGCACCTTTTAAATTCCCTGCTGGGTAATTCCCCGAGCAGCAGGGGCAGTATGGAACTCCCTCCCCCTCTCTCTCCAAGGGATTTCCGTATAGCGGGGCGAGAGAGGGGGCAGGGTTACAGGGATTTTCCTGAGAGCGAGGGAGGAAAAAGTGGGGCTAGAGGGATCTGCCACTAGCCATGGCCACCCTGTTTTTGCTATGGGGAATCTCTGAAAATCCCTATAGCTCGCCTCCTCTTTCTAGCCCTGCCAACTCTCTGCGCTATGGGAATATCCTTTGGGGGTCCCCATTGCAAGAAGAAGGGAGAGCTATGGGGGATTTCCCCATAGCAGGGAGAGCGGAGCTATGGGGAATTAACCCCTAGCCCCGCTCCATTTCTCCCTGCTATAGGGAAATCCCAAAGCCCTGCGGGGCTTCTTCACTCTCTCCTCCTGGAGCACTTGTGCTTCTCCAAGCGCAGCTGCTCCAGTGAATGGGGGAATTTCATGCGCATGAAGCTCGTGTCTTCTGTGCATGAAGAAATTGCCCTTTCACACAACTTTAGCAGATGGAGGCAATGCTTTTTTTTTTTGCGCAGCGATCGGTGCGCAAAAAAAATGCTTGTCTCGCTGAGGCCTAAGAGTATTTGATACTTATACACTCAGGCATGAGTATATTATGAATGACTAGTATAGGAAGACTTTTTTTTAACTGTACTGCTACATTCACTCACTCTGTACGATCAGGCAATTACTTTACAGGTAATGTGTCATCAGCAAACGACCTGTTGAAATACAAAGTTTTTGTTTAAAAATATTTTTAAGAATTTTTGGTCACTCTATATTTTTTAAAGAATCTAAAAATCTTACTTTTATCACACTGACCACAGAATCTAATAATGGTCTAATACATCCTGATCTGTAAAAAAACCTTTGCAGCAGTCCTCATTATCACAGACAGGCTTACAATGAAACGCCTATATATAGAGCATACATTATCTACCATTCACAATGGGTAATAAGCTTTTAATATCTATTTCCTTTCACTGCAAAATTGCACAGAACTTGCCTAGAACCATGACTCATAGAAGTGAATGGGTCAGTTCCTGACGGTGTGTGAATGGCCACTGAAGCTGCTGTAAAGCATCACTCTAAATGCTCTTAAATGCAGCTCGGGAAAGATGGCCCATAATCATGTACAGACGATAGAATAAAAACCACAATCCGAAAATAAAAATCGATTAGAAAAATGGAATACGTTTTTAACTGGTAAAAACAATATAGGTGATGCATTTCCTTTTTAACCCCAAAAGGACCAGGCTGTTTTATACCTTAAGGACCAGATGCTTTTTAGGGATTTTACCCATTTGGCGGTTTTACTGCCCTATTTTTTTTCCTTTAGCTATCAAAATTATTTTTGCTGTGCTTTTTTTTTCCCGTGACATATAGAGCTATTTTTTAATATCTTTTTTAATGACTTTTCCCCCGTTTTATTGGGGGTAAAAAGCTTTAAAAAGTTTTTTAAACACTTTTTTAGTTATTTTTTTTAATTAGTATATTTACACTAAAATAAAGTATGGCAACGGGTTCCTCTATTTGTTTTGGATGTTTTGATATATAATATGTATGATTTTGGACTACAGGGCGCTTATAGCGACGTTTTAGGTTGGCGTCTGTTTTCTGTTATTTTCTTTCTTATGTATATCTTGTTGTTTTATTCTGTAATCTTGTTTTACTGATGTATGTAATTATATTTTTTACTATCTATGTGCCCCATGACGTCATATAAGACCTCTGGGGGATATTCACATGTTTTTTTTTTATTTGACACTTTCCCACTGTAGCTGGGGCATCCAAAGGAGCCTCAAATACAGGGAAAATCAACCCCTGCAGTGACACTAGTCACTGGCAGAGCTGACCAGGGTCTAGAATGACCCTCCAGCTCAGCTGTAGCAAGGAACCCCGGCAGCCACATGACTAGCTCCCATAGTGAAAGTTACACTGTACTTTCACTTTTTAGTACACAGTGCTCATTGAGCGCTGTGTACTTGGGGAAGTAGGAGGCAGAAAGGTTAAATAACCTTTCTGCCTTCTCCTCCAGGTTATCTGCTGTCATTAACAGCTGATAACCCGTTTATGGCTCTGATTGATTGCAGAGCCAGGAGGCTTAAAGCGCCGCCATAATTTTACTATTGGCGGTGCTCTAAGCCCGGGACCAGACGCCGTAAATTTACAGTGCCTGGTCCTAAACTGGTTAATGTGGTAATAATGGCTTCTGAGAAGATTTCTGTTGATTTTTACTTACGATCATATAGCTCAGACTTTGGTATATTACTGGAGCTTATTCCACCTAGGAGCAGGCTTACTATTTAAATGAAGGAAAACAGTTCTTTGACCAATCCTCTAAAACAAACGTTGCAAAATTTGAACATCATTGGAGACATAAATTACACTTTTTCTTTCCCACAAACACTGAAGTATGAAGGAACTCATTGCTTGTGATAAACGTATGAAAAAGGTTGATTTAATTATGTATAAATGTATTCGCCCCGCTTCACCATACAATGGTGATGACTCTTGGGGGTCTGTATCCTATTATTGGATTTTGTTTGCACTATAAACATACATTGCCTTAAAGAACAAAACTGTTGGTCTCAACAACTTTCATGCAGGGAATGTACATATGGTTGTATGGAGATATGCTTTCCAGACCTCCTTATTCTGAGGATGGGATAATCTGTTCTTAATGCTAGTTTGACACTCTCTCTTTGATGTTTTGGTTCCTTGACTTTGAAGTTTATAAAATCTGAGCAGTGGCACATATTATTCCCTCCAGGTGTTGAGGAAAAATAGACTAATGCCATTAATTTTGTCTTGGCACATACCCATACAATCTGTATGCTCCAGGCTGGGGTTTACAAGGAGATATATTATCTAGCAATACACCTCAATCCTTTCCTGATTTTCAACCATGTTTTCCAGTTCCAGTGACATTTTACAAAAGAATTCTGATAAACTTTGAAGTGTTCACTCATTTCTACAGTGAAAATCCCCCTATTGATTTAAAGAGAATGTATTTATTTTAATAGAATTTTCATTCTGTAAAAGAGTTCATTTATTACAATTTATTATATTTTTTTAACTTTCCTGGAGGAAACCTTCATGTATTGTCTGTATGGACAGTGTGGCAGGCTTGCACTTTATGGTAGTTGCAATGAATAGAAAATAATTGAGAAATGTGATTGAGTGTTAGTCTCCAAGAAGTGAAAGTATAGCCTCTTGCCTTAGAGACCAGAGAGTGACCAGAGCTGCATATCTATGTGTATAGTATTGCTATTTTGCCCTATCTAGTTTTCTGATAGTACAGCAATGCTGTCATTTAATCCCACAACCTCTGCTGAGTCTGTCCCAGGCTACACAGCAAAGCTGAGAAGTAGGCTGCACAAACTAGGGCATGTCGGACTACGCTAGTGGTCTCTTAAGAACTATAATATTTCAGAATATTTTCTAAGTATGGATACATGTACAAAAGTTACAAAAAAGGCAAAAGGTTTTAAAAATGTTTAACAGTAATCTGATGGAAATCTCATTTTCTTATTATACATTCCGTTGAAGAGGAAAACTATATGACCCATTTGAGGATGGTGTCTTTACTTATCGTTCCTGTTTTTTGCATCTGTAAATTAATTGTTCAGTTAATGTCTGTCATACTAAGCCTATATATACCACCACATGTGTCTTGTCTAGAGAGCCTGTGAGAATTGGTCTTTTTTTTACTGACAGTTCCATGTCTCTCTGATACAGACATTTTAATTTTAAAGTGATTTATGATTCAATTTCATAGAAACCAGAAAAGTAAAATCATAAGAAAATCCTAATGCATACAAAAATGCAATAAAAGGGTAAAACATTTAGCACTCCCATCATGTTGAATAGTAAAAAAACTAATAAAAAAAATGTATTACTCATTATTATAACACAAATCATAAAACACTGTATATGACTAAAAGCACTCTATATCACTAAAAGCCACTTCGGCTCATGAAATACGATCTAGCAGAAAGTACATTTTCAAGCTTTAACAGCAGTTTTTCCATACAAGTTCATTCAGTATTAATGTCTCATCACCTCTTATGGCTGTTTACTGTAATTTTGGTTTCCTTGTGTCAATACCAATGATCTTATAGGTAAAACAGTTAACTGAATTCTGACAACTAATTTCTGCAAATATTTCAGATTTGCTGTATTTTTCTACTTTCATTCTTAAAGTTCTAGCGGAATGTCCCTTCTTTATAATTGCCTTATCCTTGATAGGGACATTAAGCTGGATAGTTATATAGACCTTGCAATAATAGAAAGTTCCTTGATACTTGTGTCATAGAGACTCAAGATTTATGGTAATTCTAATACGTAGATACAGTGAATATTTTCTTTGCTTAAAATCAATTGGCAGTCATTGGAATTAGATTTGGGGTTATTTCGGTACAATTTTCATTATTCTAGTATGAGTTGATATCGTGTTTCCCCCGAAAAAAAGACCCTATCTTGTATTAATTTTTGCCCCAAAAGAGACACTAAGTCTCAGGGGAAGCCTTATTATACTTAGCAGGCTCAGTCCAAGTACCTCTTAGGCCTCATGTCCACGGGGAAAATCAGGCCCGCCGCGGATTCCTCATGTAGAATCCCTCAGCGGGTCCCTCCTTTCCCGCGGACATGAGGCTAAAAAAGAAGATTAAACTTACCTGTCCGGACGCTGCTGACCTTCCCTGCGTCGCGGCCGGATCTTTTTTCTTCAGCCCGGCGGATATGCTTGGCACGCCGGGAGCGTGCCGCGCACATGCGCTGGGCACTCCCTTTTTTTTTTTAACTCCTGATCTCCGAAATTTAGGTACGGGTGTTCCGCGGATCCGGACGGCTTCCATGGGCTTTAACAGAAGCCTGCGGGATCCGTCCCCGTGGGAGAGCCGCACTAAAAATGGAGCATGCCGCGGGTGTTTTCCTGCAGACTCAATTCGCGCCTCAGGGGAAAATTACATCCGCAGGTATTTAACTACCTGCGGGTGTCCAATGCATCCCTATGGTGCGCGGATCACGCTGCAGGAAAAATGCTGCAGATTTTTAATTTTATTTTAGCAGTGGACATGAGGCCTTACTGCTCTCCACAGCTCTGAAGTGCTTTCTGCAGTACTCAGCTGCTCATACAACATCATTTCCTGGTTATGGGATTCATAAATCACGCCTCCACGAAGCGATGGCTGTGATTGGTTCTTCGACCGCTGCTCAACTAACTAATGCAGCACTGGATGAACCAATGCGATGGCTGTGATTGGTTTATCCAGCGCTGCATTGATTGTTTGAGCAGCGGCCAATTGCAGCTATTGCATTGGTTCATCCAGCGCTGCATTGACTGGCTGAGCAGTGGTTGAAGAGCCAATCACAGCCATCGCTTCCTGGAGGTGGGATTTATGAATCCCGTAATCAGGAAGCGATGTTGTATGTGCGGCTGAGGACTGTGGTAATTGCGCTGAGCCTCCAGAGAGCAACGGGAGGGACCTAGACTGCGGCTGCTAGCTAATGAATTCTTTTTTTTTTTAATGGCTTATTTTTGGGGTAGGGCTTATATTTCAAACATCCCACCTCCTGAAAATTAGGCTAGGGCTTATATTTTTGGTAGGTCTTCTTTTTTGTGAAACAGGATACCTTCTCGTGAACACGAATAGTGAAACTTGATAATAAGCGATGTACCTTCAGGTATAATTCCTAGTTATGAAATTAAACTCATAATTTGTCATTTAATTTCATAAATCTTTCCAGTCCTGATATAATCAAGTGAGCTGGAGAAATAGAGTAGATGTTAAGAGCCATTAATATGTTACCTCAATTAATATTCCATTAGCGACAAAGTACTTTTACATTGAATCAAATTATATTAGTATTTTTTTTAGTATTTTTTTATAGAGAAATCGAAGACTGTATTTATACATTTTGATTGGATGAGGTCTTTTTTGCGGCGACCTGTGCCAAAACGTGCTACAGTTTCATAAAGCCTGTTCCATGTGACTATTCCTTGTATGTAGTTTGTGTGATGCAGTAAAATAATAATAATAATAATAATCTTTATTTGTATAGCGCCAACTTATTCCGCAGCGCTTTCAGGCATGGATAAATGCAAAACAATACAACAATTACAATGTGAGATACATTGGGTTAGACACAAATGGGTTGAGGGTGGTACAGGAGGTGCAAGGGGTGGGGAACACAGGCAATAGGAAATTTTATGTACAGATCATTTATCAGAAGGCAAACAGGGTGGAGCACCATAGGGAGGGGCGAGGGACTAGGTCAGGAGATTTGGTATGCTTCCCTGAAGAGGTGCGTTTTTAAGGCACGTCTGAAATTTCGTGCATCGGGAATTGTCCGGATGCCTTGGGGTAGAGCGTTCCAGAGGATGGGTGCTGCTCTGGTGAAGTCCTGTAGGCGAGCATGAGAGGTTCGTATTACAGGGGTGTTTAGTCTGAGTGTGTTAGCCGATCGGAGTGAGCGGGCTGGGTGGTGTACTGACAGGAGGGAGGCGATGTATGGTGGCGCAGCGCCATGCAGAGCTTTGTGAGTGAGGTAGAGGAGTTTAAATTTAGTTCTGCAGTGGATGGGCAGCCAATGCAGCAACTGGCATAATGCAGAGGCGTCTGAATAACGACTGGATAGAAAAATGAGTCCAGCTGCTGCATTTAGTATGGATTGGAGCGGAGCGAGTCTAGTGTGGGGGAGGCCAGTGAGTAGCGAGTTGCAGTAGTCGAGCCGGGAGTTGATGAGCGTCTTTAGCGTGTCCGTGGTTAGGAACGGACGTATTTTAGCAATATTTCTGAGGTGCATGTGGCATGTTTGGGCCAGAGATTGGATATGGGGGGTAAAGGAGAGGTCAGAGTCCAGTGTGACCCCAAGGCATCGGGCATGCCGTCTGGGGGTTATGATGGTGCCAGACATTGGAATGGAGATGTTGAGGGGAGGTCGGTTAGAAGGTGGAAAGACAAGGAGGTCAGTTTTAGAGAGGTTTAGTTTGAGAAAAAGGGAGGACATAGTGTTAGAGACAGCGGACAGACAGTCGGTGATATTTTGGAGGAATGGTCCAGAGATCTCACGAGAGGAGGTGTATAGTTGGGTGTCGTCAGCATAGAGATGGTATTGGAGGCTGAATCTGTGGATTGTTTGTCCAATTGGGGCAGTATAGATAGAGAAAAGTAGGGGACCAAGGACCGAGCCCTGGGGTACCCCGACAGCGAGAGGAAGTGGAGCAGAGATAGAACCAGCAAAGGAAACACTGAAAGAGCGGTCAGAGAGGTAGGAGGAGAACCAGGAGAGAGCAGTATCCTTTAGACCAATAGAGTGGAGCATAGTGAGAAGGAGATTATGGTCGACAGTGTCAAATGCAGCAGACAGGTCAAGGAGGATTAGTAGAGAGTAATCACCTCTCGACTTTGCAGTCATCAGGTCATTTGTTACTTTTGTAAGGGCAGTTTCGGTCGAGTGTAGAGAGCGGAAACCAGACTGGAGGGGGTTGAGGAGCGAGTTGTCAGAGAGAAAGTGAGTAAGCCGGGAGTAGACCAGGCGTTCCAGTAATTTGGAGATAAAGGGGAGGTTTGAGACGGGTCGGTAGTTAGCAGCATTAGTCGGGTCCAGGGTTGGTTTTTTAAGCAGAGGGGATATAATGGAGTCTTTGAATGAGGAGGGAAAAGTGCCAGAGGTTAGGGAGAGGTTGCAGATTGTGGTAAGGTGAGTAATGAGAGCTGGGAAAAGGGAGCGGAGGAGGTGAGAGGGGAGAGGGTCGCTGGCGCAGGTGGTAGGGCGGGCAGTGGAAAGGAGCCTGGAGACTTCTTCCTCTGTCGTTGGTTCTAGCGTAGATAGTGAGTAGGTGCTGGGTGCAGTGCTGATGAAGCTGGGATCAGGGCTAACCATGCAGCTTTCAGAGATTTCTTTTCGAATGTGGTCGATTTTTTCTTTGAAATAGGCAGCTAGTTCTCCAGCAGTCAGGTCTGTCGCAGGGGCCTGTTCCTTGGGGCTGAGGAGGGAGTGAAAGGTCTCAAAGAGTTGTTTGGGGTTGTGGGATAGTGAGGAGACAAGGGAGGTGAAATAAACTTGTTTGGCATGGTGAAGGGCTAGGTTATACATTTTAAGCATGAATTTGAAGTGGAGGAAGTCTGCTGGCAGCTTTGACTTTCTCCACAGCCGCTCGGCGCACCTAGAGCACCGCCGGATGAAGCGCGTTTGGGACGTGAGCCAGGGTTGCCGTGGTCTGCGTTTGACAGCTCGCGTCACGGGCGGTGCCACTTCATCCAGGGCACGGCTGAAGGTGGTGTGGTAGTATTCGGCTGCCAGGTTAGGGCAGGGGAGGCGAGAGATGGGCGATAGGGAGGACTGAATAGTTTCAGCAAACTGTTTAGTGCGGACAGACTGGAGGTTCCTAGAGGTGCGATAGATAGGAGGGTCAGGAGAGATGCTAGGGTGCCTGATGGAGAAGGAGAGAAGGTTGTGATCCGAGAGTGGAAGTGGGGAGTTAGTAAAGTGAGAAGCAGAGCAGAGACGGAGGAAAACTAAATCGAGAGTGTTACCATCTCTATGAGTGGGGGAGTCAGAGATTAGCGATAGGCCAAGGGAGGAGGTAAGTGTTAAGAGTCGGGAGGCAGATGAGGAGCTAGAGTCGTTAGTAGGAATGTTGAAATCACCAAGGATAAGGGTTGGGATTTCACAGGATAGGAAGTGGGGGAGCCAGGCAGCAAAGTGGTCTAGGAACAGGCGGGTAGGACCTGGGGGGCGGTAAATAACTGCGACACGCAGAGGCAGTGGGCGGAAGAGTCGCAGGGTGTGGACTTCGAAGGAGTGAAAGGTAAGCGAGGGAGCTGCGGGAATGACCTGGAAGGTACAGTTTGGGGAGAGGATGATGCCTACTCCTCCACCGCGTCTGTCATCCGATCTGGGGGTGTGGGAGAACTGCAAGCCATCATAGGACAATGCAGCGGGGGAGGTAGAATCGGACTGCTGTATCCAGGTTTCCGTGAGGGCGAGCAAGTTCAAGTGTTTAGTGGTGAAAAGGTCATGGATAGTTGGGAGTTTGTTACACGCAGATTGGGAGTTCCATAGGGCGCATTTGAATGGGGCAGGGGGGGCATTTTGGTAGAGAACAGTACGGGGTGGGCCTGGGTTGGGAGAGATGTCCCCTGCAGCTAGGAGTAGCAGAGTAGCAAGGGTGAGCACATGGCTAGGGGATTTGTGTGGGTGTCTGAGGTGTTTCTTTGCAGTATTAGGGGGTTGAAGGCGTCTTAGGAAGTTGAACAGTGCATGGGAGCCATACATAGGTGAGGAGAGGAGGGAAGGGCTGATGTGGATGGAGTGTGTTGGGGCTGGGCGTTGGAAGAAAGTGTGAAGGCTTGAAAAGAGGATAGTGATGGAGATCAATGCAAAGAGGAGAGCATTTCGCTCCAGGCTTTGGACAGTTGTGCATGTTACCTGTCTCCTGCACTGTCGAACTGCGCTGTATAACTGCATAAGTCTACAAAAAGCAGCACCTTGTATTATCTAGTGCATTTCTAGTGCATGGGTACAAATCCTCACACGCCATTATATAGCCAGTGACTGTGTAGTGATTATATTGCAAATTAATGTACCCTTCCAGGTAATGTGTGGCCATAAAAGCTACGAGCTGCAACCATGGACAGAAAACAATGTCATGAAGCTATTTTTTCACAAACAACAAATATGTCAAGCTATAACTATACCGTAAACCCAATTTGTTGCTCTCTTCATGAGCCCAGACCTAGCTGATTATATCCACTGCTTTCGAATAGTGTTACACATTGCCATATAGTGGTATCTTCATAGTAGTGCCCATAAGGCCCCCTGTCCACAGCGGTACCGGTAAAATGCTGCGGGTCCCCCGAAACGTCTTACCGGTATTTGTAAATAGCAGGTCTGCCGGCAGAGACCGTGTATGGCTGTGAGTGTACTACGTATGCCTGTGTATCACACGCATATAGCAATGCACAGTGTAACACTTTTTTTTTATTCTTTAAATTCACCGCTTTGTTTCATAGCGGGGTTCCATCTGAAATCGCCGCCCATATACAATGTATTATGTATGGACAGCATTTCATATGCTGCCCATGCAATTGTATAGGCTTATGCTGCATACGAACGCAGAGAAATAGAGGATGCACTCTATTTCTCATGTCTATCAACATGCAGTGTCTACATTCACTGCATATCACGCGGCCGTGCAACGCTGGTGTAATATACATTGAAAAAACACCCGTAGACCTGAGCCTTAAAGTAGCAGTACCAAACACATAGGGAGAATTAATGTAAAATGCACATGTTTTCTGATGTAAAATGGTCTCACGTTTTAGCACATGCCATATTTGTACCAAATGTGTGACTATTTAGAATCTCTTGCCACCCTTGCAACATTTTTTTAAGTGGGTGGGGCTCAGTAATGTGGGCAGGGCTGGCTCTAGCCCATCAGATTTACTATAGTCTATACCAGAAACTAGCATAAATTAGAATGGAAATCTATACCAGCTCATAGCGGCGTAGATTTCCTATTATGATACACGGGCAATTGGAGGAGCCTAATTTATTAGGAGGCGTGTGCCACTTGATTCAGATACACTTCACTCCAGGGCGCCTTAGACTGGCATATAAAATGTAGATTAAAATTAAATCTGCCCCATAGTTCTTATATAGGCGTGAGTCACTTACAGTTGCACATACACAAGAGCCAATGACCTAGGGCAGAAAGTAGTAAAAAAAAAAACCCCAAAATGTAGTAGTGCTAGTCAAACATCACCGTCTGCACTGTTGTTTATTAGACAGCCTGTATGGGACAGAGCCAATGCATTTCTGATGGATTGTTAGAAACCTAATAGAAAACGGTGTCCCAAATACTGTTCTTGCACAGGGGCCCTTGATGCACTTGGTCCTCCCCTGAAATGAAGGTATAATATCTCCTGATTCTAGTAAGATGTCTCTTCCACCTGCCTGTATTGCAGGTATAGAGCTTCTACTGTATAAAGAGGAGTATAGGGCTGTTTGTACAGTACATAGTTCTTTTTAAAAAATCACTGTAAAAATATATATATATATATATATATATATATATATATATATATATATATATATATATATATATATATATATTCTTTCTTCGCAGGGCAGCAAACTTCAAGAACTTCACATTTATCCAGCTGAATGAGGAATTCTCCCGTGGAAAAGGCTTATATGTGGGGGCTCGCGCCTGGAAAGGAAACAATGTCCTTCTGTTTTTCTGTGATGTGGATATTTACTTTAATGCAGAGTTTCTGAACTCGTGCAGGATCAACACCCAGCCAGGTAGGACGTGTCCGGCTGTGAAACGCTCTCTGATCTCCAGCATACCGTTTCTATTTTATGTTTAAACTCCTGAATTATTAGTCCATGCACTGGTATGGGGGAGAGGCAGGCGAGGGCTCTGCTTGTCATGAAACCAGATTTCCCTTTTCTCTTTTTTTTCTTTCGTTCTTTTACCTTCTCCAGCTATTAAGCTCGTTATTTCCAAGTCATTATGTCATTAGAGTTCTGTACTTTTTTACATTAGCATGCTGAGATTATGAATCATGATTTGTTGTAATGTATCCAAATGTTTCCAGAATGTTTTCCTGAAAACACAGACCTATGTAGATCATAACTACACTAGTATAATATAACACTGGATAGACAGCAGTTTCCTAGTAGTCTTGTTGAAATCACTCTCTTTAGAATAGTGGCAGCCACCATAGTATAATATAGGGCTCAGATTCTACACAAGAAGGGCACACTACTTCAGATTCTTGTTTCTAGCCATGCACTGCTTACTCTTAAGGCGCTTTTACAACGGTTATCGCTCAAGATTCACTTAAAAGCCATCTTTTGAGCAATAATCGTTGCATGTAAATGTGCCCATCTTTCACTTTTCTGCTGAATGAATAAAATCATCATTCGGCATAAAATCTATCGTTTGGCAGAAGAGCTGATAGCAGGGACTTCATGCTGTGTTCTCTGTGGGGAGCACTGATAACATTGTCTCAGCTGTCAACCCCACTGCAGAACAAAGGGAAATGTATTCAGAGAACAGACCACCCGCTGTTCTCTGAACTAGCTCCTAACAGCTCACACGTATTAATAAGCTACTAATTGGCATTAGCACCAATTAGTAGTTTATGCAAAGTGATTGCTCAAAAGCCATCTTTTAAGTGATCATCTTTGAGTGTAAATGGGCCTTTAAAGCGCCATTAATTGCAGGGTGCTGAGCATAGAAAAGGGTTTTAGTACATAAAGGCCCATTTACACGGAGCGATGATCGCTTAAAATTTGCTCAAACGACAGTTTGAGTGACAGTTTTGAGCGATCATCTTTGCATAACTCTTAGTAGCTAATTGGGAGCAGCATCCACCGGGTCGCTGTATGCTTAAGAAACAAGCCGTGAGAGCTCCGAAACGCATTGCACTACCTTGTTCTGTATAATAAAACACTATTTACGTCACCACTGAGGTGCCTTCTACCTTATTTAAGGAGACCTTGATCTCGACTAGACCTCCTTCTCTATGGTCTCATGATAGGTGTTTTTTGAGGTTACCCTGAGTTCAGGATTTTTCTTCCGTTTACTTCCCTCAGTTCTCACTAGCTCACTGAAAAGGAACGACTGCTGAGCGACCCCTCGAGCAGTGTGAACAGGAGTTGCTCAATGTTTGAACAACTGTCTTTACAGTGAATGGAGTTGGGTAGGCCAGGACTATCCCTGACCTGCTCCGCCTTCATTCACTTGAACGACTATCTAATCAAAAATACCAATTGTCAAGTCTAGTTAAAAGGGGTTTTCCCACCACTTAAAATTGTTCCACAGCCCCTCTGTCCTTGCTGGTTGCTGCTGACCAGGACATGTGACTGCTGCTGCCAATCACTGGCCACAGCAGTGACCTTCTATAGCTAGTGATTGGCTGCAGCAGTCACATGACCTGGTCAGCAGTAACCAGGAAGGACAGAGTGGCTGTGAAGCAATTTTAAGGGGGTTGTCTCGCGGCAGCAAGTGGGTCTATACACTTCTGTATGGCCATATTAATGCACTTTATAATATACATCGTGCATTAAATATGAGCCATACAGAAGTTATTCACTTACCTGCTCCGTTGCTGGCGTCCCCGTCTCCATGGATCCGTCTAATTCTGCTGTCTTTTGGCGTTTTTAGATGCGCTTGCGCAGAAGAGTCTTCTGGCTTTTCTTCGGTCCGGCACGAGCGGCGTTCTGGCTCCGCCCCCTTCTACGCGTCATCGCGTAGCTCCGCCCCATCACGTGTGCCGATTCCAGCCAATCAGGAGGCTGGAATCGGCAATGGAACGCACAGAGCCCATGGTGCACCATGGGAGAAGACCCGCGGTGCACCATGGGAGAAAACCGCAGTGCATCCCTGGGAAAGGACCGGCGGCCATCTTAGGCAGAAGATTTTTTAAAGTTCATATTTTGTCGGATCGGTGAGTAGCAAGCGGCTTAAAAACCACTTTAAATTGCTATTTTATGCCAGGGGGGTGACAGGGGGAATGGGGTAAGGTAAAATTTTGATGTTTGCCGCGAGACAACCCCTTTAAGTTGTGGGAAACTCCTTTCATGGCTTTTCCAGCCAGGGCTTGCCTTTATAGGGTGTGCTGCTCAGGCATTTTTGTCCTCTGAAAAAAGTGCCACATATGGTGTCAAATGAAAATACTACTCACTATAACCCCTGAACTAAATGATATCATTTACACTGTAACCCCAGAAATTAATATGCACTGTCACTTGACATAATATGTATTGTGCCCCAAAATTATAATATGCCCTGAAAATTAAAAGTTCCCCAACACCACCCCAGTAAATGATACTCGCCTGCCTCTGCCATCAGTCTGAGAAGCCATGTCATTGTCTTAACTGGCAGCTCCAATGTTTGTCAGATTAAATGCATGAAGGCAACCTCGGCAATATTTTGGCTAAGAGTCTTCATCGATGTCTCTTGAGGCTTTATAGCTGGCTGAGCAGTGCAGAGAAAATGAGAGTGGGGCCTCCACTTCCATGGGTGGTGGGGCCAACAACTCCCAATCAGGCAGTTATCACCCATCTTTTGTGTAGGGGATAACTTTAAACGTTGGCAACCCTTAAACATGGAGCAGAAGTTGCACCAACCAGGTCTGCATAGGAGGTGGGCGATTTATTTATAGGAGTAACATAACCTGTAATTTACAGCATGTACTTTGTTAATCTGAGAAGAGACTTTTATATCAGATCGTATTGTATGTTTTTTCCTCTTTAGGAAAAAGAGTGTTCTATCCTGTGCTTTTCAGCCAGTATAACCCTGCTATAATTTATGGACATCATGATGCAATTCCTCCTATTGACCAACAGCTGGTAAGTGACTCGTAGGCAACATTGTGTCATGAAATCAATGTAGCCTGTATCTCCTCCTTCCCTCACCTTTGAGGTTAAGCTCTTGGCATTTATTTTACTCTGGCTCTAGCCAAGCCAAACAACAAGGGATTTGCAATTTATGTACTGGGTATTGATATTTAGGAGAGTTATAACATATTTTCCAGGTGGTAGTCTGCAGTGACCTTAGTTTAGTCTGCAGTCCAGCAGCACATTCGTATCACCAGACTTCTGCACTGAATGATATCCTACGAGGGGAAGTTCTTGAATTTCATTTGGTTTTGTATGTAGTGTTTTATTGCAGTAGACATAGAGAAATCTCATACTATGTGGCCTTCACTAATAACCTGAATTAATTCACAAAGACAGTTTATATAGCTGAACCCTAGTAAAAACCATATGCTGCAAAGAGGAGTGTTGCTAATATACTGCCCAGGCTTATAGCAGCAGTGCAAGGTACAAAGATAATGCCTGCTTATTAGACAACAGCTAAATCCACATAGTGAGTGAGCACTAAGCAGGTGTATCACTGCATGCCACGTACTTTGTATACATTTTATGTTCGAGTCCAAACAAAAGACTTCAGTAGCTGAGAGGCTAAAAACCATTTCTAAGATTGGGGAACATGCTTAAAATATACTTGGGGACTAGTAAAATAACTATATATTTTGCATATTATATGCACATGGGATGGACAAAAATATGGAAACACAGTACGACATTTATGTTTTAAATTACAAGGGATTATAAATCCTATTTCAATAAGACATGTGGAGACTGATTTTAAGTGGATACAGATGCTGCCGGGCAGAAATGAACATCTGTCCACGCAACAAGGTTTTATTGGTCAGGGGTTTGAGCCACTTAGCTGCTGTTACCTGCTGGCTCCCAAAACCACCTAGAGCAGGGCAAGAGGTGAAGTAAACACAAAATTGGCAGGAAAGCTCACAGCCAAGCAGGGATCAAAAGAGTAGCTCAATGCTAATGATTAAAATCCCATGTATTTTGTAGATGTTTCCATACTTATGTCTATCACCTGTATGTCATAAAGGACTTGCCTATGTAAGCTCAGTCATGCATTACATGTAAAACTTCATAGAAGAAGGCCGTCAGAACTTTTCCATCATGGGTTGCTAAAGCTGGTCCCATAGGTCAGCAATTGCTGGTTGGGCTTTAGTATAAAAACAGGATTTCACAACGCTTTCCACCACTGGAATTATCTTGGAAGCTTAAGGCCTGTTTTGAACTGCACATTTCTTGCCGCACACCTGCAGATGAATATGCTGTTTATTTGATGAGTCTATAGAGTGGGCATACATAGCAGGTACAGGGTACAATAAACATTTTGATGATGGGTCTGTAGGGCACAGCGGGAAATCTAAAATTGACTCTTTTTGCAGTTAATAATGAGGATATTCCAACGGCTAAAACAAGCGTGTATGATCACTATAAGATAGGGCATTGCTTATTTACGCAGTTCTTTAATATATGTATTTTTTGCTACCAACCCAATCCTTTCAATTGTGTCTAAGAAAAATAGCATAATTTCGTTTTTCAATAATACTTCTGATTTGCCGCCTTTGAGCTGTCTTTCTCTCAGAAAAAAATATCCCTTATTAAAATTGATGAGTTCTCCATATCTTTTCTAGTCGGTGCTGTGACATTTTTTTCTTGTCTGTCAAGAAGGTTAGCTGGTATCCTATAGAAGTCACCGCTTTCCTGCAGCTTGACAATATGTATGATTTGTCTGTTCTGACATTGATCCCTGCCAGTAAAAAAAATGGAACAAGAAAAACGGGACACTTTAACCGAGAAACTATATCAGTCTGGCAATATTCTGCAACCAAACACATGAACTGCAGCAACTTCAGGTTAGGCTACTTTCACACCAGTGTTGGGATCAGTTCTGGGCGTTTGTCTCTCTACCCCGTTTTTGGAGGAGAGAAACTGAAATAAAACAAAGAAAAGATGTGTTTTGTTTTTTTTTGATTGAATCCAATAGGGTTTCAAAACAACGGAAAGGTTTGTTTGCTTCTGTTTCATTAGCTTTTCTATTTTTTGAAATGGAAAAATAGCGCAGTCTGCAGTGTTATTTTTCTGTTTAAAAAAAATCAAAAATCTTTCTGCTTGCTTTTATATATTTTTTGAAACCCATTGAAATTAATGGGGGGAAAAATGATCTTTTTTACCCTTTTAATTTGTTTCTCTCTCTAACCTCTAAATAAGTGGCAAAGAGACCAAAACCTTAAACTGACGGCAAGGCTGGGCTCACATGGGCGTAAGATTGTCGCATATTACATGTGCGCTGTACGCCCGTGTGATATGCAGTAATTCTCAGGCAATCAATTACATTGCCTTACACCGTTCTGCTTACATTAATGTGTCGGAATTGCGTAATACGTGAATGCAAAAAAAATGCAGCATGTTCTATTTTGCTGCGTACATACAGGCAGTAGAGCTCATTGTTCTATATGGGTGTATATATATTTATGCGTGCCCACACACAATTACTTTGCATATGGGCAGCGTGTATATGTGTCATCGCTTTGTAATTGTGCATGAATTATAAACAAAACAAAGACTAGTGGACTGCGCACGACAGGGTGCATAGGATACGCTGTAATATGCGGCAGTACGCGGGGTGATCGCTGGCTCCACAGAGGTAAAACGCTGCGTGACCCACGCAGAGTTTTATGCTTGCAGGCGCGTGAGTCCAACCTATCACAGTTGTGAAAGCAACCTTAAAGGGGTTGTCTCGTGAAATCAAGTGGGGTTCAGCACTTCTGTATGGCCATATTAATGCACTTTGTAATATACATCGTGCATTAAATATGAGCCATACAGAAGTTATACACTTACCCCCTCCATTGCTGGCGTCCCCGTTGCCATGGATCCATCTAAATTCGCTGTCTTCTGGCGTTTTTAGACGCGCTTGCGCAGTCCGGTCTTCTCCCTGGTGAATGGGGCCGCTCATGCCGGAGAGCTGGTCCTCGTAGCTCCGCCCCGTCACGTGTGCCGATTCCAGCCAATCAGGAGGCTGGAATCGGCAATGGACCGCACAGAGCCCACGGTGCACCATGGAAGAAGACCCGCGGTGCATCGTGGGTGAAGATCCCGGTGGCCATCTTGGTAAAGGAAGAAAGAAGTCACCGCAGCGCGGGGATTCGGGTAAGTAATAAACTTTTTTTTTTTTTTTTAACCCATCCCTTGGGTTTGTCTCGCGCCGAACGGGGGGCCTATTGAATAAAAAAAAAACCTGTTTCGGCGTGAGACAACCCTTTTAATGATTGGCCTACATTGATACATTATAACAAACCTCCAGTTGCATGCACAGGGCAAATTCAGAGCCAGGCTGTTCACACTCCTTGGTTTTTGGCCACGTTGTTTAGGACAAAGCAGGGCAGCCATTTTTTCCATGAAATTGGAAACTCCAAATATGTGAACTGCTAGAAAGACTGATCGCCAAAGAGAGCAAACATAACCCTAAACTATTTTTCAATTATATAAACGGTGAAAGGATTTGCATTGAAAGTACTGGCCCTTTAACAAATAATGCAGGAGAAATCATAGAAAATAAGGGTGCAGGGGGGGGCAGGCGAATCTATTAAATAGTTTTTGGTCAAGTGTATACGCGAAGGAAAAAGAAATGTCACAAGAGATGCAGGGCAATAAAATGAACCCCCCACAAAATATCACCTGCCTAACACAGGAGGAAGTGCAGAGTCTGTTAAAAAAAAGATTGAAATTGACAAATTGCCGGGCCTGGATGGAATACACCGAAGGGTTCTAAGGGAACTAAGTGACGTGATAGCTAGACCACTATTCTCATATTTAAGGACATTATTGGGACTGGGGTTGTATCACTGGATTGACAAATTGCCGATGTGGTTCCAATATACAAAAAGGGGTCAAGAAGAGAGCCTGGTAACTACAGGCCGGTAAGTCTTTCTTTCATAATTGGAAAATTTTCAAGGGGTTTCTGAGTGATGCCATCCTAGAATATACCTCAAGGAAAACAATATAACTCCTCATCAGCATGAGTTCATAAGGGATCAATTATGTCAGACCAATCTGTTCAGCTTCTACAATAAAGTAAGTTCTAAGCTGGACCTGGGAAGATATATTGCTCTTGTATATCTGGATTTTTCTAAAACATTTTGACACTGTGTAGCATAATAGGCTGATATATAAAATTTAGGCAGCTCGGTCTGGCAAAAACGTATATAGCTAGGTAAAGAACTGACTCGAAGATAGAAAGCAGGGGGTGGTAATAAATGGTTTGTGCTGTGATTGGGCCACCATTGCTAGTCGGGTGCCACAGGGTTCAGTAGTAGGTCCCATTCTGTTCAATATATTTATCAATGACCTGATAGAGGGACTGCACAGTAAAATATTGATATTTGCAGACAATACAAAATTATGCAAGACTAGCTGATATACCCGGCTTCGCCCGAGTTAATTTGGTCTTGGCAGAGGCGTAACTTAACGCTCCTGGGCCCCAATGCAAAATGTGTAGCAGGGCCCCTAATTATAATGTTTTATTAATAGTACTGGGCTACCTATATGGAGAAAAGAGGCCTTATGGGCCCCCCAAAGCTCCTGGGCCCGGGTGCAACCGCATCCCCTACACCCACTATAGTTACGCCCCTGGGTCTTGGTGTTTATTTGGTGTTCACACGGAAAATCTTATGAAGTCGTGGTTACTTTAGAGATACTGAGAAAAAAAATATGTTCACCATTTTGCATGGTTCTTTGCGTTACCCAGGAAACACCACGTCAAGGTAACCATGCGGCGTTTCCTTTATATAAAATTACATCAGGAAGTAAGAGAATTAGATTCCGTACGTAAAATTTGGATGCTAATTCTTTTGTGCTTAGAATTGAATAATCGAGTTGGGACCTTTTAGCTTTTCCTATTTATAACATAATCAATGCTCGTGCCAAATTTCAAGTTTCTATGACATCGGGAAGTGAGAGAATTAGATTACGTACGTAAAATGTGGATGCTAATTATTTTGCGCTTAGAATTGAATAATCGAGTTGGGACACATAACTTTTCCTATTTATGACATAATCATTGCTCATGCTGAATTTCAAGTGAGAGAATTAGATTACGTACGTATAATTTGGATGCTAATTCTTTTGCACTAGAATTAAATAATCGAGTTGGGACCCATTAACTTTTCCTATTTATGACATCAATGCTTGTTCCAAATTTCATGTTTCTATGACATCGGGAAGTTGGAGAATTAGATTCTGTACGTAAAATTTGGACGCTAATTCTTTTGTGCTTAGAATTGAATAATCGAGTTGGGACCACTTTAGTTTTCCTATTTTGGACATAATCTATGCTTTTGCCACATTTCATGTTTCTAAGACATCAGAAAGTTGGAGAATTAGTGGCGGGTGAGTGAGTGAGTCAGTAAATGAGTCAGTGAGGGCTTTCATCTATATATAATTAATGGTAAAGGTAAATATCAGAAGCGGCGCTCCAATGGTGTATAAAGAAATGAAGGAATATAGAAAGGGACTCACCGCAACTGCACCGGTCTTGTGACAAGGACCGGTCAGTTCGTTGGTCCACTGAGGCTCTTTTAAGAAACCAGATTTATGGCAATGTGTATTGATGGTCCTAGAACATCCCCTAGGGGAGAGCTGCAGCGAGCGACTCCGAAACACCGTGTCAAGGAGGAAGAAGATGTATATTAAGAGAGACAAAGAACTCACTTTATGCGCTCCATCAAAAATTAGCAAGGTGTAGAAGTCTTACTTGTTGTGGGGTGCCTGGATTCCTGGCACCCCAAAATCCCCGGAGGCAGAGAAGTTTCAACGATGCAGGAATATTCTTTAAGAGGATTTATTTGATAAAAGAACAGATGAGTGGGCGTTGCAACGCGTTTCGGCTTGTGTCAAGCCTTTATCAAGCATGGGAAACAGTAGGGAGATGGTCTCCATTTATAGCAAAAGCATACACTGAGGGTAAGGGGAAGGGGAGGGACAGGAAAGGGATTTACCACACTGCTCATAGTCCATATAGTAACCATAGTGTCATAAATGGTTTCCCATCCTCTCATTAAATGGCACATTATTACAATCATTATTGTTTTATATATATATTAAAATATAACCTACGTTACTTCCTGATATCGCAATGTGACCCGGTCACATGACCGGGAGTCCAACTAGGAGGGGAAGTACTTAGTTGCTACACCAAGGGGCGGAGCGTCCCCCAAGGGCCAGCCAAACGTATATCGGGTATCTAAGGACGCAGGGGGGCGGAATCCCACTGTGTCTCTTCCTGGAACTCCCCCGCCACGTCATCCCAGATCACGTGGTTGTTGATCCAGGAAGCGGAGCGTCTCCAAGGGTAGGCTAGACGCATATCGGGTATCTAAGGACACAGGGGGGCGATATCCCGCTGTGTCTCTTCATGTGACTCCTCCACCACGTCATCGTGGATCATGTGGTGTTACGCCGTGCGTAATGACGTGTGTCATCCAGGCATCCACCACGTCATCATGGATCACGTGGTGTTACGCCGTGCGTAATGGCGTGCGCCTCCAGGCTTCGCTAGAGGAATCACGTGGAGCTCACACAGAACGTGATGACGTACCTAGGCACGGACATCTCGCTGTACCATTGTACATTCGCCTTCTATGTAACGGGCCTCGCTCGTATGGAACTGTATAACGCGTAATTACTTCTATTTTCAAGGACATTATACTACCTGGATATATAATCTAAACGCCTAGGTAAAGGAGTTTCTCATGTAATTTAGTACGATGGCCTCTTGGAATTAAAAACAAGCAAATGGAATATAATATTATGCCAAAGGGCTTTTGACAGGGAACAATCTAATATAAAATATCTAATGTATCACATAAATAAATATGGGTGTTTGCGCAGAAATAGATACCCTGTGCTAAATAGCAGGGTTTGTGCAGGGTTTGTGCATTATATAGGTTTAGGGAGAAAAAGTACCCTATGACTCTCATACAAGATTCTTACAAAAAAGCTAGGGATGAAGATCGAGTACTGGAAAAGAAAAATAAAACACAATCCCAATCAATAGAAAAAGGAGTGTTACGTTTCATTACGAAGTATAACAATAAACACAAAGAATTGAAACAAATTTTATCTAAACATTGGAACATCCTTAAGGCTGATCCACATCTACTGCCAGAAATTCCATCCAAACCAAATTTAACATACCGCAGAAATAAAACCTTTGGAAACATCTTGGCCCCCTCTTGTCCCCAAATAAAAGATTCAAAAATTAGCATTAATAAAAAAAACACAATACTTCAAATCCAAGGATCGTATAGATGTGGAAAAATTGGCTGCAAGTGTTGTAATAACATTTGCAACAGGAGAAAATTAGTTGATTTAGGCCCGATCGGTCCACCACATCAAATTAAACAATTTTTAACTTGTAGCACTGAGAATGTAATTTATCTTATTGAGTGCCCCTGTTCTTTGCGCTACATCGGACGAACTTCAAACACACTACGGTGTAGACTCAATCAACACCGTTACAACATCAAAAGACAATTTTTATCCCATAGTGTATCCAAGCACTTTTCGGTTCATCATAATGCAGACCCCTCTGGATTAACAATCACTCCTTTGGAGCAAATTCAACCAGGTAACCATGCTAGGTTAGTAAAGAAAGAAATGTTCTATATATTCAAATTTAACACACTACACCCTACAGGATTAAATGAAACACTAGAGAAATTTTATTAGGATATTTTTATATAGGGAAGAATGTCATTTGATTTTGATTTTGGTTTTAAGATGTATATATATCTATTAATATTTATTGTATTTTATGTATGGATTATGTAGAATCTAAGTTTTATGATAGGTGGTCCCATTTGTAGCATTATAATGCACAAACCCTGCTATTTAGCACAGGGTATCTATTTCTGCGCAAACACCCATATTTATTTATGTGATACATTAGATATTTTATATTAGATTGTTCCCTGTCAAAAGCCCTTTGGCATAATATTATATTCCATTTGCTTGTTTTTAATTCCAAGAGGCCATCGTACTAAATTACATGAGAAACTCCTTTACCTAGGCGTTTAGATTATATATCCAGGTAGTATAATGTCCTTGAAAATAGAAGTAATTACGCGTTATACAGTTCCATACGAGCGAGGCCCGTTACATAGAAGGCGAATGTACAATGGTACAGCGAGATGTCCGTGCCTAGGTACGTCATCACGTTCTGTGTGAGCTCCACGTGATTCCTCTAGCGAAGCCTGGAGGCGCACGCCATTACGCACGGCGTAACACCACGTGATCCATGATGACGTGGTGGATGCCTGGATGACACACGTCATTACGCACGGCGTAACACCACGTGATCCACGATGACGTGGTGGAGGAGTCACATGAAGAGACACAGCGGGATATCGCCCCCCTGTGTCCTTAGATACCCGATATGCGTCTAGCCTACCCTTGGAGACGCTCCGCTTCCTGGATCAACAACCACGTGATCTGGGATGACGTGGCGGGGGAGTTCCAGGAAGAGACACAGTGGGATTCCGCCCCCCTGCGTCCTTAGATACCCGATATACGTTTGGCTGGCCCTTGGGGGACGCTCCGCCCCTTGGTGTAGCAACTAAGTACTTCCCCTCCTAGTTGGACTCCCGGTCATGTGACCGGGTCACATTGCGATATCAGGAAGTAACGTAGGTTATATTTTAATATATATATAAAACAATAATGATTGTAATAATGTGCCATTTAATGAGAGGATGGGAAACCATTTATGACACTATGGTTACTATATGGACTATGAGCAGTGTGGTAAATCCCTTTCCTGTCCCTCCCCTTCCCCTTACCCTCAGTGTATGCTTTTGCTATAAATGGAGACCATCTCCCTACTGTTTCCCATGCTTGATAAAGGCTTGACACAAGCCGAAACGCGTTGCAACGCCCACTCATCTGTTCTTTTATCAAATAAATCCTCTTAAAGAATATTCCTGCATCGTTGAAACTTCTCTGCCTCCGGGGATTTTGGGGTGCCAGGAATCCAGGCACCCCACAACAAGTAAGACTTCTACACCTTGCTAATTTTTGATGGAGCGCATAAAGTGAGTTCTTTGTCTCTCTTAATATATATAATTAATGTAATGAAGGACAATGTACGGCTACAAAAGGACCTACATAAGCTGGGGTCTTTGGTTGAAAAATGACAAAGTTCAATATTGATAAATGTAAGGTTATGCACATGGACAGGAAAAACGGATATCGCCAATATACAATAAATGGGGAAGTGCTAGGAAAAAGTCAACCACAGACCACGGCAACCTTGGTTCACGTCCTAAACGTGCTTCATCCGGCCATGCTCTAGGTGCACCGAGCGGCTGTGGGGAAAATCAAAGCTGCCCTCAGACTTCCTTTAAATTCATACTTAACCCTTTCCAATCCAATTTGTATCCTGGTTTTCCTAGGGGGCTTACTCTTTTCCTACCATTATACAACGGTGCTAACTGCTGGCTAAAGCCAGTACTGCATGAGGTGACACGTTGGATAGGCTCCGACAGCAGAGAGGCTGGCAATATACAGTAAGAGAACCTCAACAGATGTCTTCCAACATCAGAGCTGTACAGCCTTAAATCATAATGTCTTAAGAGGTCAGACTGGATTGGAAAGGGTTACGGCTGCCTTTCCACAGACATTGCGGTATCCTAGGAGGAGCAGGAGCCAGCTGACGGATTTCCGCAGTGAGGCTATTTGACAGATTGGCTCACCGCAGAGAATCACAGCAACGCTGTGGAAAGCGTTCCCCACAGCTGAATTATCGCCACGGGGAAAGCAATGCAAAAACGCCCATGGTCAGGCAGCCTTAGGCCGCCTGCAGATGGCCGGGTCAGATCCGGCTGCGAGAATTCTCGCAGCGGGACCCGACCCGAGCGTCTGCAGAGAGCAGCGTGACACTCACCTGCTCCCGCAGCCCCGGCTCTTTCACGTGTCGGCTGCCGAGCAGCTGGCGCATGCGCAGAGCGGAGCCGGCTGCCGGTCAGCGACGCGTCTGTGCGGGGCTCCGCGAGCCCCGCACAAAAATAGAGCATGCCGCGATTTGTTTGCCGCGCGAGATTTCGCACGTCGAAATCGCGGCCGTCTGCATAGGATTGCATTTGTTAACGCAATCCTATGGCAGCTTCCAGGGGCAGAAATTCTGCAGGAAATCCCGCCGCGGAATTTCCGCCCGTCTGCAGGCGGCCTTAAACTTATAATGTAGTCCTTTACCATGCCGAACAAGTTTATATCACCTCCCCTTGTCTCCTCAATATTCCACAACCCTAAAGAACTCTTTGAGACCTTCCACTTCCTCCTCAGCCCCAAAGAACAGTTCCCTGTGATGGATTTGACTGCTAGAGAACTAGCACAACTGCACAACTAGCCCTAGTCTGCTCATCACTGCATCCAGCACCTACTCACTCTGTTAGAACCAACAACAGAGGAGGAAGTCTCCATGCTGCTTATCGCTGCCCACCCCACCACCTGCACTAGCAACCCCCTCACCTCCCCAGGGCCCTTTCCCCAGCTCTCCTTACTCACCTCACCACAATCTGCAACCTCTCCCCACCTCATTTAAACACTCTATTATATCCCCTCTGCTTAAAAAAACCAAGCCTTGACCCGACCGATCCTGCTGCTAACTACTGACCCGTCTCAAACCTCTACTTCATGTCCAAATTACTAGAATGCCTAGTCTACTCCTGCCTCACACGCTTTCTCTCTGACAACTCACTCCTCGACCCCCTCCAGTCTGGTTTCCGCTCTCTACACTTGACTAAAACTGCCCTCACAAAAGTATAAAATCACCTGTTGATGCCAAAGTCAAGTGGTGACTACACAGCGCTTTCAGGTAATTGTTATTCCTTATCCCCCACCAAGCTGGGTGTTCATTTTACCGACATCAGAAGGATGGAAGGTTGAGTCAACCTTGAGCCGGCTACCTGAACCAATCAGGGATTGAACTTGCAACCTTCAGGTCGCGAGCGAGAGCTTACACTCTGCGCCACACGAGGCTCTTAGACCCACTCTCCACTTCCTCTCGTTGTCTGGGTACCCCATGGCTCGGTCCTTGGTCGCCTTTTCTTCTCTATCTATACAGCCCCAATTGGACCAACCATCCAGAAATTCAGCCTCCAATGCCATCTCTACGCTGACGACACCCAAGTATTTGCCTCTTCCCGTGAGATCCCTGAACCATTCCTCCAAAATATCAGACTGCCTGTCCGCTGTCTCTAATACTATGTCCTCCCTTTTTCTCAAACTGAACCTCTCTAAAACTGTCCGTCTCGTCTTTCTGCCTTTCAACCAACCTCCCGTCAACATCTCCATTCCAGTGTCTGGCACCATCATAAGCCCCAGACAGCGCACCTGCTGCCTTGGGGTCACACTGGACTCTGACCTCTCCTTTACCCCCCAGATCCAATCTCTGGCCCAAACATGCCACATGCACCTCAGAAATATTGCTAAGATATGGCCGTTCCTCACCACAGACACACTAAAGTCACTCGTGGTCGCCCACATCCACTCCTGACTAGACTACTGTAACTTGCTATTCATCGGCCTTCCCCGCATCAGACTTGCTGCACTCCAATGCATAATAAACGCGGCAGCTAGGCTCATTTTTCTATCCAGCCATTACTCAGACGCCTCTGCACTATGCCAGTCGCTGCATTGGCTGCCCATCCACTGCTGAACTAAATTTAAACTCCTCAACCTCACCCACAAACCTCTCCATGGTGCCACACCACCATACATAATCTCCCTCTTGTCCGTACACCACCCAACCCGCTCACTCCAATCCGCTAACACACTCAGACTAAACACCCCTCTAATACGAAACTCACATGCTCGCCTACAGGACTTCACCAGAGCCGCACCTGTCCTCTGGAACGCTCTACCCCAAGGCATTCGGACAATTCCTGTTGCACGAAATTTCAGACGCATCTTAAAATCACACCTTCATGGAGGCATACCAAATCCCCTGACCTAGTCCCTGCCCCTCCCCATGGCTCCCCACACTTTCCACCCTGCCTATCACATACGACCTCTACCCCTACACCTCCTTACGTTCCCAACCAGTTTGCCTTCTAATAACTGAATTCCACATGAAAACTTCTACTGCCTATATTCCCCATGCCTCGCCTCCCCCCCCCCTCCTTGTACCTCCTCTACCACCCCCACCCCATTTGTTTCAAACTGATTGATTGAATTTCACATGTAATTGTTGTATTGTTTGCATTTCTGCTATGCTTGAAAGCGCTGCGGAATAAGTTGGCGCTATACAAATAAAAATTATTATTATTGTATGGAAAAAGACTTGGGGGTACTAGTGGACTGTAGACTTAACTGGAGCAATCAATGCCAGTCGGCTGCTGCAAAAGCTAATACTGTCTTGGGGTGCATTAAAAGAGTCTTAGGGACTAGGGGCGAGAGCATTATTCTTCCACTATATAAGGCACTAGTCAGGCCCAACATGGAGTACTGCGTACAGTTCTAGACACCGCTGCTCAGGAAAGATGTTGCAGTGCTTCGAAGGCGTCGAAAGAAGGGCAACTAAATTAATAAATGATAGGACTAGAATACACAGAGGTTATCGAAATTGGGAAAAAGACTGTTAAGGGGCGACCAAATAACTTATGTATAAATACATTAGGGAACAATACAAGGATCTCTTCCATGATCTGTTTATATCCAGGACTGCGAAGGTAACAAGAGGGTATTCGCTACGTCTAGAAGAAAGCAGGTTTCATCACCAACATAGAAGGGTTTTTTTTTTACTGTAAGAGCAGTGAGACTGTGGAACTCTCTGCCTGAGCACGTGGTGATAGCAAAGAGGGGACTAGACGTCTTTTTAGAGCACTAGACATTACAGGATATAGACCATAAATAACCAGAGAGGTTGTTGATCCGAGTCTGGGAGTCGGGTAGGAACTTTCAAACGTTGATTCAGGGGTTATTCCGACTGCCGTTATGGAGTCGGCAAGGATTCCCCCCCACCAGTGGGCTAATTGACTTCTGCTTCATTGTCTTTTCATTGCCTTCATCTGGATCAACAAGAGGGGGTGGAAACCGGCTGAACTGGATGGACATTTGTCTTCCTTCAGCCTAACATACTATGATACAGATAGTTCCACCCTTAACTTGTCATGAACTTCATTAAAAGAGCACTCCGAGAAAACTTTTCCCCCCCCCCTCATTCCCTCTGTATGTATTTGACATAAAGTGCTCAGCACATCTAATGTACTCACTAATCGTTTTATTCCTAAACAATCCAATCCATTGCAGACCCTGTTCCATATAATCCGTGCCGTGACAAGCCAAATCCTACAGTGTCTGCTGTGTGGACCTGAAGTTACTTTCTGTATTCCTATGAGAGCCATTATGTGAGTCTCAAAGAGGGAACAAAAAATGATTTCCGCTGGACTATTGAATTTAGCAGGTCAGAGAACGGCTGTAATTGTATCATCTACCATACAATTACTGCTGGTTCTCCGCTCGGTCCGAGGAAGGCCTTGTTCCCAACACGTTGCTGCTTGCTATTCTACAGGTGATATATTACAGTGGTGATGTGTGTGACATAAAATATATGTAAATTCATCTGTAACTTGGAGTGAAGACCTTTTTTCTCCTCATCACGGAGATACACAGAGCAACACTGACGTGGCCGGAAACTCTCTTGACGCGTCATCTTTGAGGTTTTTAATTAGGTGGTCGTATCATTTTGCCTGAAAACAGCTATTCCATCTCTAATTTGTCTGTACCCTTAAACCAGCTTCACACAAGTGTATGTTCAATTGTACGCACGTTAGCTCAGCGTTTTTTGCGCTATAAACTCGGCTTCTTTGTGTGCGTTTCAGTGAATCTCAGTGTACTTTTCTGCCCGCAGAGCATGTTTTTCTTTTTGCGCAGGACACAAAAACGGCTATTAAAATGGCTATTTCATCCAATGAGTTGCAGATGTGTTCTTTTTCCAGCAGAATTATGCAGTGTTTCACTAATCTTGCAAGTTGTGTGCGCATTTGCCCACCCCCTATTAACCTCTATGGGGACTGTTGTGCAAATACCCAGAAAGATAAAGCACGTTTTGCCTTTTTTTTTTTTTGCATCTGAAATGCACGATCAAAGTATGGAAACGTGTACGAACACATTGAGGTCATTGGATGGATAAATAAAAAATAAATCTTGGTATTTGTATAGCGCCAACTTATTCTGCAGCGCTTTCAGGTAATTATTACTTATTACCCCCCCACCAAGCTGGGTTCTCATTTTACCGACCTCGGAAGGATGGAAGGCTGAGTCAACCTTGAGCCGGCTACCTAAATCATCTATTCTCTGCGTATTGCGTGTGTAAATACCTCTGTGTGAAGCCAGCTTTATGCTTCATTTACACGGGGAAACACTGCTAAATAACTGCGCGAGCGGGTGATGTCCCGCTAGTTGTTAGCGCCCGCGCAGAATGTTTAAACAGGCGGATTACCGCTAAGCAGGGAG
Source organism: Eleutherodactylus coqui (assembly GCF_035609145.1). Classification (NCBI taxonomy): domain Eukaryota; kingdom Metazoa; phylum Chordata; class Amphibia; order Anura; family Eleutherodactylidae; genus Eleutherodactylus; species Eleutherodactylus coqui. The sequence continues at coordinate 188,398,758 of NC_089843.1, forward strand.
CGTTTACACACAGCGAGAACCAGCGATTGAATTTTATGCTGGTTGAAAGTGAATGGCAAACAATTAGTAAACTTTGTTTTTCTATTTAACGAATTTTGTTGCATAATCGTCCCGTGTAAATGGCCTTTAAGGGTACTTCTACACGCATTGAGAAAAAACGTTTGGGGAGAACCTGTGATAAGTGACTGTGTAGTGACCTTTGTCTTCATCATATTAATTTACATCCACTAATTTTACAGTGCAACAATCACAGAAAATGGCCGTTACTTACTGAGTGAGGAGTGCATATAGATGCATCCTCCTCTCACCACGCAGGTAGCTGACTACCAAATGGAGGAGCGAATTACAGCTGTGCAGGACACCGATAAGACAACCACTCACACTGCCTCTTGATAGTTAGGGGGGTGGTTGCTTGGCATACACTCCCACACATAGTGGATACAGGGTGCCAGACCATTCTGATCTATGTAGTTCACCATCTATCACTCACATGCAGCGTGGCTTTAAGACTCCAGGGGGAGCCCAGGGTGGCAGTACCAATGTGGTTCACTGAAGGAAATGCAGGGCAACTGGCCAAATTATCATGGCGTCATTAATAGGTTGCTGGTCTGCACGGTGAACTACATATATCAGAATGGTCTGGCACTTTGTATCCACTATGTGTGGGAGTATACGCCAAGCAGCCACCCCCCTCTATATCAAGAGGCAGTGTGAGTGGCTGTTATTATCGGTGTCCTGCGCAGGTGTAATTCGCTCCTCCATTTGGTAGTCAGCTACCTGCATGGTGAGAGGGATGCATCTATATGCACTCCTCAGTCAGTAACGGCCATTTTCTCTGATTGTTTTTAATTTTACAGTGCAGGTTGATCTGCATATTTATAGTATGAATATCTATGTATGTGTATACACCTATATACAGTGTGTGTGAGGCGTGTATGTCCCCGCATGTGTATATGTGTGTGTAATAAATTATATATATTATAATGTAATGTCCATATGTTACGCAGCACAAGCTTGAGTGTCAGAATGCAGCAACGAACTCCTCTGTAATTGGTCTATATGGTAAATTAGACATTACTGATTATTTAATATATATTAAAAGTCTAAATTTGGGAAGAAGAGATGTAATTCTAGTAGCTAATGGACATCCGGTCTTATCATTCATGCACACAGCGTTGTATGGAGATTCAGATTGCCTCGTGGGCAGCTTTCCAGGTCATTCAAATTAATGCATGAAAGAGCTAGCATTCTATCCCTCAGCCTCTTGTCTGGATCGCTCAAGCTTATCTTTGCTATTTTATCCATTAACTTTTATTATAGTGGTGACGGCAATATGGCGCACATACAGCGTTCACATTCCATCAACACACACCATTATTTGGACATAGAATCTTTTCTTGGATGAAGTTACATATTCTTACAAGTAAATGTAAGGTCTCATTCACACAGTTTAATGGTCAGATCTACAGCAGATTTTTCAGACCTGGATTGGATACTTATTACATGGCTGAATACCAATGCCTAGGCTGGTTTCACATGGGCATATTTTCATATGCAATACTCAGAGAATATAACCTATTGATTTTAATGGGTCCACCCACATTTCCATATTTGGACCGAAAAAAATGGAACAGGGTCCTTTTTGCTGCATATCTGCCACCAAAGGTCCTCATTGAAGTCATTCATTCTGCAAAAATGCTACGCTCATGTAAAGCCGGCCTTAGCCATGGGGTTCTGCCAATGGTTTGGCATGTGGATCTGTACATAGATTTAGCCCCAGTCAGTGGCATGCTGCCGTATTTTGTCCGGTGGACTGTCAGGTGGAATCACTGTAATCTGATAGACCCTATTATATTCATTGGCGTCCATTGGTGCCGTTTGTGTCCATGTGTTGGATCTCTCGTTGTCTTATGATTAATTTTCTTTTGCTGATTTCCCCGATGCAGATATAAGCAAAGCCTTATGTGACATATCAGGATAAGTCTCTGCAATAATTCTTACAGTCTGCCACTCACATAAATGTAACCATTTCTAGCATACTGGTTCCAAAATGTTCATGTAATACTTGAACACAAGTATCTTCACGACACATTTCATTACAGCAGCTTAGTGCTAATACCTCCCTGGGGGAACATTACTCCTTGAGTGGGCACCTGAGACTACAATGTTCTGTGTAGGTGTTAATGATTATTGGAAAGTAGAAATGGGCACAGCAATGACATCATTGTCTGAAGGAGTACAGTAAGACTCTAAAAGACTTCTCTCTGTGTGAGCTTAAACTAAGGAATCAAGTAGAAAAGTCTTTTAAACCTATGGAGAAATCTGCACATCTGAAAACTTCTGTAGAAAGAAAACTAATTAAAAGTTTTCTTCCATTCTTAACCAGACATGCATAATCTTGTATGAATAACCCCAGAAGACGGTCCTACTATCACATCATTGTAGGAGTCTTAACCTGTGAACGAATTCTTACCATTTAACAAAGTTGGATGGATATAGCTGTAGCTAGACCTGGATTTTGGTGGTAGAAAAAAAAACCTGGCCCAATATCCATTCCCTCCACCCTCCTTTTCTTTTTCTTTTTTCTCTAAATAAGAGGATCCCAAGGAGCAACCTGCGAGTGTCTCATATAAACCTTCACTGCCCTGAGCCATGGGAGATTTTATCATAGTAACATAGTATGTTAGGCTGAATGAAGACAATGTCCATCTAGTTCAGCCTGTTTCAACCCCTAGTTGATCCAGGGGAAGGCAAAAGAAATCCAAGAGGCAGAAGCCAATTAGCCCATGCGGGGGAAAAATTCCTTCCCGACTCCATAATGGCAATCAGAATAATCCCTGGATCAACCTTGGATAGTTCCTACTTGAATGTAAGACCCGGAACAACAACCCGCTGGTCACCTAATGTCTATATCCTGTAATATCATAGCGCTCTAGAAAGAAGTCTAGTCCCCTCTTAAACGCCTAAATGGATTTTGCTATCACCACGTCCTCAGGCAGAGAGTTCCAGATTCTCACTGCTCTTACAGGAAAGAACCCCCTTCTGTGTTGGTGATGAAACCTGCTTTCTTCTAGACGTAGAGGATGCCCTCTTGTTACCATCGCAGTCCTGGGTATAAACAGATCATGGAAGAGATCCTTGTATTGACCCCTAATATATTTATACATAGTTATTTGATCGCCCCTTAGGGCGCCCACCCACTGGCGTTTGCGATTTTCGTGCGTGAAAAACGCTGCGTTTTCGCGGCGTTTTTTGCAGCGTTTTCACGGCGTTTTCGCGGCTTTTCCATTAATTTCCATTGACTTTCATGGGTGCATTAGGAGAAAAATAAGGACACATATGCAACTGACAGTTCCTATGTTAAAAAACGCAACGCAGCGCAACGCAAAACGCCAGTGGACAGGAGTACATTCAATTCTAATTGCTCTGCAGAAAAAACGCAAAACGCAGAGAAACGCAAATCGCCAGTGGGTGGGCGCCCTTAGCTGTCTTTTTTTCCAGGGTGAATAATCCTAATTTCAACAGTATCTCTGGATATTCCAGTCCTCTCATTCCATTTATTAATTTAGTTGTTCTTCTTTGAACCCCCTCCAGCACTGCAACATCTTTCCTGAGCACTGGTGATCAGAACTGTACGCAATATTCCATGTGGGCCTGACAAATGCCTTATATAGTGGGAGAATAATGATCTCGTCCTTCACCCCTATACCTCTTTTAATGCACCCCAAGACTTTATTAGCTTTTGCAGCAGCTGACTGGCTTTGGTTGCTCCAGTTAAATCTATAATCCACTAATACCCCCAGGTCCTTTTCCATATCACTTTTCCCTAGCAGTACCCCATTTAGTGTATACTGGTGACATCCGTTTCTCCTGCCCATGTGCATAACCTTACATTTATCAACATTGAACTTCATTTGCCATTTCTCTGCCCAAGCCCCCAGCTTATCTAGGTCCGTTTGTAGCTGCACATTGTCCTCCGTTGTATTAATTGTCTTATATAATTTTGTTGAATTTTATTGATATTTTGCTGTGCAGCCCCTCTATCAGGTCTTTGATAAATATATTGAACAGAATGGGGCCTAATACTGAACCCTGTGGCACCCCACTAGCGACGGTGGCCCAATCAGAGTACAAACCATTTATTACAACCCTCTGCTTTCTATCTCTAAGACAGTTCTTCACCCAGATACACATGTTTTCGCCCAATCCAAGCTGCCTTATTTGATATATCAACCTATTATGCGGCACGGTGTCAAATGTTTTAGAGAAGTCCAGATATACGAGATCAATAGATTCTCCCAGGTCCAGCTTAGAATTTACTTCATCGTAGAAGCTGATCAGATTGGTCTGACATGATTGACCCTCATGAACCTGTGCTGGTGAGGAGTTATTCCGTTGTTCTCCTTGAGATATTCTAGGATGGCGTCTCTCAAAAATCCCTCAAATATTTTTCCAGTTATTTAAGTGAGGCTTACTTACCAGCCTGTAGTTACCAGGCTCACTTTGGGACCCCTTTTTGTAGGTTGGAACCACATTGGCAATGCGCCAATCCAATGGTACAACCCCGGTTTTGATAGACCACTATTTCTTATAGTTATGGACACTATCTATCACATCACTTAGTTCCCTTAGAACCCTTGGATGTATTCGATCTGGGCCTGGCAATTTATCTATATGTATAAAATTGAATGTATGTCTGTCTGTGTGTCAGTTTGTCCTTTTATGCGCTACTACACCATTCATCCGATCGCCATGAAACTTTTGGGAAGTTGTTGAGTACACTCCTGGGAAGATTATAGGCATAGTACAACTATGCTATGATAAATGGCGCGCGTGCGAGCGTCATCGACAGTTACGCCCCCCCCCCCCACGTAGATCGTTCGATTTCCATCATTGCCACTAATTCTCTCACTTCCCGAAAGCGTAGAAACATGAAATTTGGCAAGAGCATTGATTATGTCATAAATAGGAAAAGCTAATGGGTCCCAACTCGATTATTCAATTCTAGCGCAAGAGAACTAGCGTCCAAATTGTACGTACGGAATCTAATTCTCTCACTTTCCAATGTCATAGAAACTTGAAATTTGGCACGAGCATTGATTATGTCATAAATAGGAAAAGCTATTGGGTCCCAACTCGATTATTTAATTCTAAGCGCCAAAGACTTAGCGTCCAAATTTTACGTACGGAATCTAATTTTCTCACTTCCCAATGTCATAAAAACTTGAAATTTGGCCTGAGCATTGATTATGTCATAAATAGGAAAAGTTAATGGGTCCCAACTCGATTATTCAATTCTAAGTGCCAAAGAATTAGCGTCCAAATTTTACGTACGGAATCTAATTCTCTCACTTTCCAATGTCATAGAAACTTGAAATTTGGCACGAGCATTGATTATGTCATAAATAGGAAAAGGTAATTGGTCCCAACTCGATTATTTAAGTCTAAGCGCCAAAGAATTAGCGTCCAAATTTTATGTACGGAATCTATTTCTCTTACTTCCCAATGTCATAGAAACTTGAAATTTAGCACGAGCATTGATTATGTCATAAATAGGAAAAGTTCAAGGGTCCTAACTCGATTATTCAATTCTAAGTGCCAAAGAATTAGCGTCCAAATTGTACGTACAGAATCTAATTTTCTCACTTCCCAATGTCATAGAAACTGGAAATGTGGCACAAGTATTGATTATGTCATAAATAGAAAAAGCTAATGGGTCACAACTTGATTATGAAATTCTAAGCGCAAAAGAATTAGCGTCCACATTTTATGTAAGGAATCTAATTCTCTCACTTCCTGATGTCATCTATATATAAAAACGAAAGCATATATGTCGGTCTTCGCAGCAATGCGTGACGGGTAAGCTAGTTGATTATAATTTTCTTCAACCGCTTTCCCACTTCCTCCTGTGTTAGGCATGCAATATTTAGCGGGAGGTTTGTTTTATCCCCCTGCGTCTCGTGTGACATTTACTTTTCGTTCGTTTCGTACTTGAAAATAAACCATTTAATAGATTTGCCTCCCCCCCCCCCCCCATCGTCTTCTATGATTTCTCCTGCATGATTTGTTAAAGGCCCAGTGCTCTCTGTGCAAATCCGTTTGCTGTTAATATAGTTAAAGAATAGTTTAGGGTTATTTTTGCAACCAATCATTCTGCCTCCTCCTTAGCAATTTTGATTTTTTTCTTTACATGTTTTGTTTTTTCCCTGTATGATTTTAGCACTTCTTCGCTGCCTTCTTGTTTTTTTTTTTTTTTAACCAAATACTTTTTATTAAACATTTTCGTGTGATACATAGTGTTATACTTTCACATATGTTAGTTATACATAGATTATACATTAAGTTTTCCTGTTTGCGTTGCAACACGACAATATAACATGTGAACAGCATTAAATGATTACTTTAAAGGAGATGTCCCGAGGCAGCAAGTGGGTCTATACACTTCTGTATGGCCATAATAATGCACTTTGTAATGTACATTGTGCATTAATTATGAGCCATACAGAAGTTATAAAAAGTTTTATACTTACCTGCTCCGTTGCTGGCGTCCTCGTCTCCATGGTGCCGACTAATTTTCGCCCTCCGATGGCCAAATTAGCCGCGCTTGCGCAGTCCGGGTCTTCTCCTCTTCTCTATGGGGCTCCGTGTAGCTCCGTGTAGCTCCGCCCCGTCACGTGCCGATTCCAGCCAATCAGGAGGCTGGAATCGGCAATGGACCGCACAGAAGCCCTGCGGTCCATGAAGACAGAGGATCCCGGCGGCCATCTTCAGCAGGTGAGTATGAAGACGCCGGACCGCCGGGATTCAGGTAAGCGCTGTGCTGTTTGTTTTTTTAACCCCTGCATCGGGGTTGTCTCGCGCCGAACGGGGGGGGGGTTTAAAAAAAAAAAAACCCGTTTCGGCGCGGGACATCTCCTTTAACTAGCAATTTTGTGTGTTTATGCAATGTTATATTTTTAGTAATTTAACTCTTACTTGTATTTTGTCAATCGTGTAGTGCCATCTAAATATGCTGTTGTGTACACAACACGTTCAGTGAATGAGTTTCAGTAGTGAGAAAGTATTAGATGTAATAGTCTTTTAACTTGTTAAAATGTTATAGTTTTCTACTTTAAACATAACTCAAAACATTTCACAACCTACGTTCTTGCCAAAACCTCCAAACATCATCAAATTTATGTAGACAATCGTTTCTCTTTGCATGTATTTTTTCATAGCAATAGTGATCTGTCATCATGTCCGTCAATTCTTTGACTTTTGGAGGATATTCCGATCTCCAATTCCTTGCAATAACATTTTTTGCCGCCAGTAGAAAGTGACAAGTCCATTTCCTCTTATTTTTTGGGATAATATCACATTCCAGAAGTAGGAGAGCTAATTGTGGGGTAAAAAGCAGTTCTTCCTTTATAGTTGCTTGTATATAGTTGAAAACTTCCCTCCAGTATATTTGTATCTTTGGGCAGTCCCAAAATAGGTGAAGGAGGGACCCTTCGCCTCCACATTTCCTCCAGCATTCGTTTTTTACGTCGTCAAAGCATTTTGCTAGCTTCAGTGGCGTATAGTACCACCTTGTAATCATTTTTTGGTGTGTCTGGATTAGGTTTGCTGAGAGGGTGGCTTTGTTTGCCCACATGAAGGCATTCAGCCACTGTAGTGGGGAGAAGCTTTCCCCCAAATCTTTTTCCCAGTTAATTAGGTGCATTTTTTTGACACTGTTCATGTTTCCCGTTATGCTATCGTATATCGTTCTGGTTAATGAGCTTTGGGAGGACTCGCATTTTTGAAGTGTAGCTTCCACTTGTAAAGGAATAGCACATTTCTCCAGATGGGAGCTATTCAGGAAGGACACCATCCTCATATAAGAATACAGCTCCGAATTTGGTAGGTTATATTTTTCTTGAATTGATTTGAATGTGAGGAGTTTATTATTTTCTAGTAGCTCTGTTATGGATTCAATTCCTCTTTTCTTCCACTCCTTTATATTGACATCTTGAATAAAGTACGAGAGAATTTCTATGGGAATATATAGCGATGTAATACGATGCGCATTTTTGAACTTGTATGCCAAATCTTTCCAGCACTGTATGGTCATTTCCATCATTGGAGGAAGTTGCTGTATTTTTAATGGCGGAACTGTTTTAGGATACAAGGACTTCATAATGGAAGCTTTAATGAGCAGTCCCAAGGGTCTATTGTGGTTTTGGTCTTTTTCTATGCTACTCCATTCAGGAATTTGGGATTCTTTCAGCCAAGTGGCAGATTGCTCTATGATAATCGATTGATAATAGGTTAGTAAGTTCGGGACTCCCAATCCTCCTTGTCCTTTGCGTAGATGTAATATTGATGCTGCTATCCTAGGTCTTTTTCCATTCCAGATAAATGTTGATAGTTGTTTTTGGAAATTTGCTATTATACTTTTTGGAATAGGATAAGCTAGTGTGCGGAAAATATAAAGAATTTTCGGCAAGATTAGCATCTTGTACAGAATTATTCTGCCGATCCATGAAAACTCCTTTTTCTTCAGCTCCTCAAGTTCTTTCTCAAGAATATTTAGTAGTGGGTCTAGGTTAGAAGATATGATCTTTTCTTTAAACTGGCATAGTTTGATGCCTAAGTATGGTATCTCTGTGCACCATCTAAATGGGAGTTCTCTTTGGATGTCTTTTTCTAGTTTTTTTTCTATATTAAAGCCTAGAATTAGTGATTTATCCGGATTTAGCTTATAATAAGATACATTACTGAATTGGGATATACATTGCTGGACCTTTCTTAGGGAATTTAGAGGATCAATTAAGGACAGGAGGATGTCATCAGCGAACAATCCAATTTTGTGTTGCCTTAAGTTGGATGCTATTCCCCTAATCCCCGCGTCAGACCTAATTAATTCCGCCAGTGGTTCGATAAACATTACAAATAGTAACGGAGACAAAGGGCAACCCTGTCGGGTTCCATTTGTTATGCAAAAGGAGGAGGATAGCGTTCCATCCACCAACACTCTTGCAGAGGGTTTTGTATATAGGGCTTGAACTGCGTTCAGATAGTTACCTTCCATTCCAAATTTTCTGAGGACCGCAAATGCGAATCCCCAGTGGACTCTATCGAACGCCTTCTCCGCGTCCAGGGAAAGGAAGAGAGAAGGCGTCCGACTCGAGCCCACCATATTTATCAGATTCTGGGTTCTGCGTGCCCCATCTGACGCATTTCTTCCCTTTGTGAACCCCACTTGATCACTATGTGTTATACACGGCAAAACTTCCAGTAGTCTCAAAGCTAATATTTTGGAATAGATTTTTGTGTCCGAATTTAGTAGCGATATGGGTCTAAAGTTCGCCGGAGTGGTGGGATTTTTCCCCGGCTTAGGGAGGGCTATTATTGTGGCCTGGAGCATTTCATCCGGCATCTCACTTTTAAGCATGGATTCGTTAAATATAGTGACCAATCGCGGGGATAAAATGGATGCAAAGATTTTATAGTACTCGTTGGACAGTCCGTCCGGGCCCGGAGATTTGTGATTTTTTGAAATATTTATTGCTTTGATTATCTCATTTATTGATATTGGTTTGTTTAGTTCTTCTTTTTGTCTTCCTATCGAGGGAAGAGATATTTTTTCCAGGAACTTTTCTATTATTTCGGGTGTTGGCTGGGGTGTTATGGCGCATTCTCCCAAATTATATAATTTGGCATAGAATTCCCTAAACCGCTCCGCAATCTGTTGCGGATGTGATATTTTTACTGTAGGATCTTTACTACATTCTATATAAGGGATTTTTGCTTTGACTATTTTTACTTTGGCTAATTTGGCCATTAATCTTGAGGGCTTATCGATGTTAGAGTAGTAGTTAGCCTTCAGGTAAGTCATGCTTTTATTATAATCATCCAGCAATGCTTTTCTTAGTTCCTCTCTCAAAAATATTAGATCCGACCGGGGAGCTCCTTGGGATATTTTTTGTTCTATTTTTTCCTGTTTTTGTATTTTTTCTAATAGGGTGTTTATTTTTATTTGTTTGTTTTTATTTTTTTGTATTTTTAGCTTTATCATAACTCCCCTAATTACTGCTTTATGTGCATTCCATATAATATAATTGTCTGTTCCTTGGTTTTCGTTCAGACTAAAGTATTCCATCAATGCTTGTTTTAATTGCTCTTGGACTTTTGGTGTTTTGAGCAAATTTATGTCATTTCGCCATATTTTAGTTTGTTTGGAGTGGGGGCCTATTTTGACCTTTATATATATGGGGGAATGGTCTGACCATGTGGTCGTTCCTATCGTGGAGACCGAAATATCTGTAAGTGTCCTCCTATCTGTTATGAATAAGTCGATACGTGAAAACGTCTTGTGCCTTGGTGAGAAAAAAGTAAATTCTCTCGAGGTGGAATTAAGGCACCTAAAAGTGTCGTATAGACCCTCTTTATTTAACCAGGGTTGTAGTACTGCTGCGGTCCTTTTTTGTGATGTGGGGTCTATTTCCTTGTCAGGTATAATATTAAAGTCCCCGCAAATAATTAGTTTACCTTTTTGGATTTTCCTGATTTTTCTGATTATTTTGTTTAGAAAGGATATTTGGGAACTATTCGGAGCATATATGTTCGCTAAGGTAACTGTTGTTTTGTTAAGGGTGCCTTGTAAGATAATGTATCTTCCTTTCTGGTCAATTATTTGCTTTTCTGCTGAGAATTGGATACCTTCCCTAAATGCAACTGCCACTCCTGCGTGTTTTTTATTTTGTGCACTAGCCGAGAAGATTTGAGGGTATTTTTTATTTGTAAATTTTTCCGCAGCCAATTGTGTAAAATGTGTTTCTTGTACACACAAGATATCTACTTTGTTTGTCGTAGCATCCTTCCAAATCATAGACCTCTTAAAGGGAGTATTCAGTCCCTTTACGTTTTGTGAATATATTTTAATGGACATAAAAGGTTTTGGTGTGAAGCATTCTGTTAAGGTTCAGTTTGGTAGAGCAGGTTGTGAACAAAACTTTACGAATATTACATAATGTAACAACTGTAGGTCTTCTTTTCAGTAGTCGCTTGCCTATGTGGGTGTTGCGAATTAACTGTGAGACCTGTAACGTAGAACATTTAAAGTTGTATACAAACTCAGGGTAATCCTGGTGTATGTTTGTGGGGGTAAGAGTTCATCTTGCAGGGTGAGACCCCTTTTACTCACTCATTTTGTAGACCCAGACAGTCCAGCAATCTTAGATTATTCTGAATTAGAGTGTATTTCTCTTGGTGGAGTAGACGGTAGTGCGCGTCTGCTGATCCCATTCTTTGGTTTCGAATGTTCAGTTGTTTGCAGCGGGATATTCCATTTTCCCAAGAGCTTTTCTCCTGCTTCTGGTGAAGAAATAACATGCATGACATTATTTTTGTGTATTAGAATTTTCGTCGGAAACCCCCATTTATATGGGATTTTGGCGAATCGTAGGGATGTTGTTATTTGCAAGAGAGCTCTTCTAGCCTTTATCGTAGATTGCGACAAATCTGTGTAGAGGTTAATTTTTTCGTATGGAGAAGGCAGGGTGTGGATGCGTCTCGCCACTGCCATCAGTTCCTCTTTTATATGGTAAAAATGTAATCTTGCAATTACATCACGAGGTATGACATCTGGTAGGAAGCTTGGTTTAGCAAGCCTATGTATCCTATCAATCGTATAATCTTGGCTATTAGAATCGGGGAGAACCTTTTTTATCAGGTTGGTAAGATATTGCTTTAATTCCGGTTGGGATACACTTTCTGGAACTCCTCTGAGCTTTATGTTGTTCCTCCTGCTCCTGTCTTCTAAGTCAGTTAGTTTATTTCTTATACTCTCCACTTCTTCCTCTAACGTATAATGGGCATCTATTAGCCTGTTATGAGACGTTGTGATTTCTCCCATTTTTGTTTCTACACGGTCCGTGCGGACTTCTATCTCCTGTATGGAGCTATTTACTGTAGATGATAAGGCCTGAATATCTTTTTGCAGGGACCCATGTAGCGCTAGCATCATATTTTTTATAAAGTCCTCTGATGCTGGGAGATTAGAGGAAGGGACGTTTTTAATCAGTTCTTCTCCCAAAAGAAGTTGCTGATTGCAGGAATTGGAAGAAGCTGAGAGACGAGGTCTCTGTTTCTCCGGGCTTATGGATGGAGAAGAGGGTGTAGACAGGGACAGGGAGGGGGTCTGTGAGCCTATCGGCGCCATTTTAGGTGAATGGGCCGGTGCATTTTGGAGCTCTGCAGCTCCTTCACTCACCCCTTCCTGGTGTGTACCTCTCCCCGCTCCTCCGCTCCCTCTGTCTGTGCTGACAGCTTCCCCTGCAAGCGATGTCCGGGGTTTTTGCTTTCTCCCATCGGCTCCGGAGCTCGTGCGCGGGACGGCGCCATCTTGCTCAGCAGGTAATGCTGTTGCCGAGCCGCGGGACGAGAAGAAGTCGGATACTTTGTGTAGCGGCGTCTTTCCTCCTCTTCTCTTCGGCATGATGATCTGTGAGCCGTGAGACACCTCCTTCACCTCTTTTGCTGCGCTGGGACTGCTTTTAACGTTGCTTAGAGGGGTCTGCAAGACGGAGCCCGGCTTTACACTTCTACCTCCATCGGCATCAGGCCACGCCCCCGCTGCCTTCTTGTTTTAGTAGTAGTGTAAACGCTTTCTTTTTTTTGTTTATTGCCCCCCTTACAGTCTTGTCTTGGTTTCCTTCTTCTCGTGGTTCGTTTTTTTTTTTTTAAACGGTATAAACTGCTCACATGAGATAATTAGTATGTTTTTAAAGTTTTCCCATTTGCTGTCTGTACTGATTTTTTTAGGGATGTTGTCTCAATTAATGTTACCTATAGTAGTTCTGAGCTTATCAAATTTTGCTTTACTAAAGTTTAGTTTCTTGTCGCTCCCTGATGAGGTTTCTTATAGAATAACAGCTGGAAATTAATTATATTGTGGTCGCTATTACCCAAGTGTCCCTCAACCTGCAACCCAATATTCGGTCCGGTTTGTTAGTGCTAAGTGGAGTGTCCCTCCGTCTAGTTGGTTCCTGCACAAGTTGGGTAAGGTAGTTATCCTTAATTGTTCTAAAGAAATTATCACCTTTGTGAGATTTGCAGGTTTCGTTTTCCCATGTTATATTCGGATAGTTAAAGTCCCCCATAATAATTGGATCATTGCAGTTTGACACATCTTCTATCTACCTTAATAGTAAGATTTCAGTTTCTTCTGTTGCTTTTGGTGGCCTATAGAAAACCCCTATCAGGATTTTGTCATTTTTTTTTCTCCCTGTATTTCTACCCACAGAGATTCCACGTGTTCATCTCCTGCCACTATATCCTCCCGTAGCCTCAGCATTAAGTGGGATTTAATGTACAGACATACCCCTCCCCCTTTCTGTTCACCACGGTCTCTTCTGAAGAGATTGTAACCCTGTAAATTCACCGCCCAATTGAACTTATCATCAAGCCATGTTACCGTTATTCCAACTATATCGTAGTTTTCATCAGTCATTCTCGCTTCAAGCTCACCCTTTTTATTGATCGGACTTCTTGCATTCGTTGCCATACAATTTATATGGTTGTTCTTGTTCTTTACATTCATTTTGCTATTAATGGTACTATTGGCTGTTCTGTCAGTTCTAACTGCACTAACCCCGACCCCTGCTCGGCCCCTGTTTCCATTACTTGGACCCAGGTTGCTCCTCCAGCCTTATAGCCACCTTCTTCCCCAGCACAGCTGCACCCTACCCATTAAGATGCAGCCCATCTCTACAGTAGAGCCTGTCATCCCAGTTCTCCAGAAACCTGAACCCCTCCTTTTTACACCAACTCTGGGCCACTTGTTTACCTCCCTAAGATCCTGCTGCCTTTCTAGTGTGGCTTTAGGTGCAGGTAGTATTTCCGAGAAAACTACCTTGGAGGTCCTCACCTAAAGCTTGGATCCTAGGTCCCTGAAATCGTTTTTGAGGGCCCTCCATTGACCTCTAAGTTGTTCATTGGTACCAACGTGCACCATGACCGCTGGATCCTCACCTGCCCCTCCAAAAAATCTGTCAATCCGATTCCCAATGTGTCAAACTCGAGCGCCAGGAAGACAACACGCCATTCGACAATCCCAGTCTTTATGGCAGATTGCCCTATCTGTCCCCCTTATAATTGAGTCCCCCGCCTGCCCTGCGCTCCCCGTCTCCTTCTCACTGGAGCACTTACACCCCTGGTGTTCGCAAGGCATGTTGTGCTGCAGTGGTGCTGGCTCTATAATGGCATTCCCCTCATCTGCCAACTTTGCCTCCCTGATTCTCTTCCCTCTACCCCTTCTTCTATCTGTCAGCCTGCCTGCTCCCCCTGCTCTTCCGTACTACCGTCCACCCCCACCTCTACCCCAGCAAACGCCTGCTCAGTGAGCAGTAAACTCCTTTCCATGTTGTCAATGGAATTGTTACATATAATATATACGCTCACACACTTACCACTAGTTCTCGCTCAATCACCCAATTATGCTTCACTTACACCCCCCACACACACTTACACTGTTTTACTTCACTTACACACACTCTTAGTCCTGCACTCACTTAGTGTGTGTGTCTGTGTGTGTTTCTCTGACTAACACACACTGACACACACACTAAGACATACACTGACACACACACACTGACACACAAAATATACTTTTCCGCTTCTGTCAGCAGCTCCGATGATGTCATCCGCGCTCTCTGGCCTCCTACCGCTCCACTCTGCTAACTGCTTCTGCTCTTCTCTCTCCAGCCGCTGGACGTATGCATCCAGTGGCTCTCCTGGTCTTCTTGCCCCTCGGGTGTTCTGCCGCTCTCTGCTCCCCGGACTCCAGCTGATGTCACTTCAGCCCGCTGACGACACTTCCTGCTCTCTTCCAGCTCTCACCAAGACTCAGTGCAACCACTATGGTTCATTTACCCTTAAATGCACTAAGCCACTGGGGAATTTACCATTAAAAGGGTATTTCCATTTTAGCAAGTTATACTCTATCCTGTGAATAACGTATAACCTGCTGATTGGTGGTAATCCAAATGCTAGGACCCTCACGAATCCCAAGATGTTACCCGAGGCACACCTTACAATGAATGGAGTGGCAGCGTACATGTACAACCACCAATGCTATAATTTTTGGGACAGCACTGGGGGTGAAATCCTGATATGGGGCAACAACTTAACCCCTCCACTATGTAGACTGGGTTGCATTATCATTTGGACAAAGAATGGTGGTGGCCATTGTTTAGAAGCAGCATGTTTGTATCATAATACTGACATTAGGATAAAGCTTCATTGGAAGTGCTGACATGGCTCTTTTACTTTTCTTTTGAATATGTTTTGTATATCGTTGTGGTTTAGAGTCCATATACTGAGCCCGTGGATCATATTGACATTTCATAATTTTTGCACAGTAGAACAGGACATGACTATTAGAGATGAGCGAACGCGTTCGTCCGAGCTTGATATTCGTGCGAATATTAGGGTGTTCGGGATGTTCGTTATTCGTGACGAACACCATGCGGTGTTCTGGTTACTTTCACTTCCTTCCCTGAGACGTTAGCGCGCTTTTCTGGCCAATTGAAAGACAGGGAAGGCATTACAACTTCCCCCTGCAACGTTTAAGCCCTATACCACCCCCCTGCTGTGAGTGGCTGGCGAGATCAGGTGTTCGCCTAATATAAAAGTCGGCCCCTCCCGCGGCTCGCCTCAGATGCGGTGTGAGTTAGATGAGGGACAGTGCTGTTTATACCGGAGCTGCTGTAGGGAAAGAATTGGTAGTTAGTGTAGGCTTCAAGACCCCCCAAAGGTCCTTATTAGGGCCACTGATAGCTGTGTGTTGGCTGCTGTTAGCAGTGGGATTTTTTTTTCTTTCTCAAAATCGCCTCTGCAGACCGTTGCACCTGGCATTAGGGACAGAAGTGCTGCATAGGCAGGGAGAGTGTTAGGAGTGAGTGTAGCCTTCAAGAACCTCAACGGTCCTTTCTAGGGCCATATTTATCCGTGTGCAGTACTGTCCAGGCTGCTGTTGGCTGTGCTGCATTTTTTTTGGGCTTCTCAAAATCGCCTCTGCAGAGCATTGCACCCTCCATTGATACTGCAGGGAAAGAATTGTATAGGCAGGGCCACAACACAGTTATTATTCATAGAATATACGCAGTGCTGCCTGTTGGTGGGAAAAAACTGAAAAGAAATCTATTTGTCCAGCCTGTGTCCGTCCTTACGCCTGTGGAGACGTGTGAGCTGCGTGAAAAACATTGCTAAATCATACGCAGCCAGCTACGCTTTACTGCTGGGTTCGCCATTTGCTTTCCTTAATTGGGGAAAAAAATACCTGCTCTCCAAGAGTTATAATAACTCTGCTACCCTCACGTTCTGTGACACATAAGCAGGGACACAGCGCAGTTATTAAACTTCGCAGGTTCATTGAATATACGCAGTGCTGCCTGTTGGTGGGAAAAAACTGAAAACAAATCTATTTGTCCAGCCTGTGTCCGTCCTTACGCCTGTGTAGACGTGTGAGCTGCGTGAAAAACATTGCTAAATCATACGCAGCCAGCTACGCTTTACTGCTGGGTTCGCCATTTGCTTTCCTTAATTGGGAAAAAAAATACCTGCTCTCCAAGAGTTATAATAACTCTGCTACCCTCACGTTCTGTGACACATAAGCAGGGACACAGCGCAGTTATTAAACTTCGCAGGTTCATTGAATATACGCAGTGCTGCCTGTTGGTGGGAAAAAACTGAAAACAAATCTATTTGTCCAGCCTGTGTCCGTCCTTACGCCTGTGTAGACGTGTGAGCTGCGTGAAAAACATTGCTAAATCATACGCAGCCAGCTACGCTTTACTGCTGGGTTCGCCATTTGCTTTCCTTAATTGGGAAAAAAAATACCTGCTCTCCAAGAGTTATAATAACTCTGCTACCCTCACGTTCTGTGACACATAAGCAGGGACACAGCGCAGTTATTAAACTTCGCAGGTTCATTGAATATACGCAGTGCTGCCTGTTGGTGGGAAAAAACTGAAAACAAATCTATTTGTCCAGCCTGTGTCCGTCCTTACGCCTGTGTAGACGTGTGAGCTGCGTGAAAAACATTGCTAAATCATACGCAGCCAGCTACGCTTTACTGCTGGGTTCGCCATTTGCTTTCCTTAATTGGGAAAAAAAATACCTGCTCTCCAAGAGTTATAATAACTCTGCTACCCTCACGTTCTGTGACACATAAGCAGGGACACAGCGCAGTTATTAAACTTCGCAGGTTCATTGAATATACGCAGTGCTGCCTGTTGGTGGGAAAAAACTGAAAACAAATCTATTTGTCCAGCCTGTGTCCGTCCTTACGCCTGTGTAGACGTGTGAGCTGCGTGAAAAACATTGCTAAATCATACGCAGCCAGCTACGCTTTACTGCTGGGTTCGCCATTTGCTTTCCTTAATTGGGGAAAAAAATACCTGCTCTCCAAGAGTTATAATAACTCTGCTACCCTCACGTTCTGTGACACATAAGCAGGGACACAGCGCAGTTATTAAACTTCGCAGGTTCATTGAATATACGCAGTGCTGCCTGTTGGTGGGAAAAAACTGAAAACAAATCTATTTGTCCAGCCTGTGTCCGTCCTTACGCCTGTGGAGACGTGTGAGCTGCGTGAAAAACATTGCTAAATCATACGCAGCCAGCTACGCTTTACTGCTGGGTTCGCCATTTGCTTTCCTTAATTGGGAAAAAAAATACCTGCTCTCCAAGAGTTATAATAACTCTGCTACCCTCACGTTCTGTGACACATAAGCAGGGACACAGCGCAGTTATTAAACTTCGCAGGTTCATTGAATATACGCAGTGCTGCCTGTTGGTGGGAAAAAACTGAAAACAAATCTATTTGTCCAGCCTGTGTCCGTCCTTACGCCTGTGTAGACGTGTGAGCTGCGTGAAAAACATTGCTAAATCATACGCAGCCAGCTACGCTTTACTGCTGGGTTCGCCATTTGCTTTCCTTAATTGGGAAAAAAAATACCTGCTCTCCAAGAGTTATAATAACTCTGCTACCCTCACGTTCTGTGACACATAAGCAGGGACACAGCGCAGTTATTAAACTTCGCAGGTTCATTGAATATACGCAGTGCTGCCTGTTGGTGGGAAAAAACTGAAAACAAATCTATTTGTCCAGCCTGTGTCCGTCCTTACGCCTGTGGAGACGTGTGAGCTGCGTGAAAAACATTGCTAAATCATACGCAGCCAGCTACGCTTTACTGCTGGGTTCGCCATTTGCTTTCCTTAATTGGGAAAAAAAATACCTGCTCTGCCACAGTTAATAACTCTGCTACCCTCACGTTCTGTGACACATAAGCAGGGACACAGCACAGTTATTAAACTTAGATAATTCATTCACTAGAGGCAGTGGGGCCTTTCGTTTTCCAAAAAGGGCAAAAATTATATTTGGCCTGCAGTCTTGCGCCAATTTATTTCCTGCCTGGGAAATCTAATCACTGGTAATACAGCATGCTGAGGGGTAGGGGTAAGCCTAGAGGACGTGGACGTGGACGTGGCCGAGGACGCGGAGGGCCAAGTCAGGGTGTGGGCACAGGCCAAGCTCCTGATCCAGGTGTGTCGCAGCCGACTGCTGCGCGATTAGGAGAGAGGCACGTTTCTGGCGTCCCCACATTCATCGCCCAATTAATGGGTCCACGCGGGAGACGGTTATTAGAAAATGAGCAGTGTGAGCAGGTCCTGTCCTGGATGGCAGAAAGTGCTTCGAGCAACCTATCGTCTACCCGCAGTTCTGCGCCGTCCACTGCTGCCAATCCGAATCCTCTGTCTGCTGCTCCTCCTTCCTCCCAGCCTCCTCACTCCACTACAATAACACCTGCTCAGGAGCGGGAGCACTCCCAGGAACTGTTCTCGGGCCCCTGCTTAGATTGGGCAGCAGCGGTTCCTCTCCCACCAGAGGAGTTTATCGTCACTGATGCCCAACCATTCGAAAGTTCCCGGGGTCCGGGGGAAGAGGCTGGGGACTTCCGCCAACTGTCTCAACAACTTTCTGTGGGTGAGGAGGACGATGACGATCAGACACAGTTGTCTTGCAGTGAGGTAGTAGTAAGGGCAGTAAGTCCCAGGGAGCAGCGCACAGAGGATTCGGAGGAAGAGCAGCAGGACGATGAGGTGACTGACCCCACCTGGTGTGCAACGCTTACTCAGGAGGACAGGTCTTCAGAGGGGGAGTCAAGGGCATCAGCAGGGCAGGTTGCAAGAGGCAGTGCAGTGGCCAGGGGTAGAGGCAGGGCCAGACCGAATAATCCACCAAGTGTTTCCCAAAGCGCCCCCTCGCGCCATGCCACCCTGCGGAGGCCGAGGTGCTCTAAGGTCTGGCAGTTTTTCACAGAGACGCCTGACGACCGACGAACAGTGGTGTGCAACCTTTGTCGCGCAAAGCTCAGCCGGGGAGCCAACACCAACAGCCTCACCACCACCAGCATGCGCAGACATATGATGGCCAAGCACCCCACAAGGTGGGACGAAGGCCGTTCACCGCCTCCGGTTTGCACCCCTGCCTCTCCCCCTGTGCCCCAACCTGCCACTGAGATGCAACCCCCCTCTCAGGACACAGGCACTACCGCCTCATGGCCTGCACCCACACCCTCATCTCCGCTGTCCTCGGCCCCATCCAGCAGTGTAGTTCAGCGCACCGTTCAGCCGTCGCTTGCGCAAGTGTTCGAGCGCAAGCGCAAGTACGCCGCCACGCACCCGCACGCTCAAACGTTAACCGTCCGCATCGCAAAATTCATCAGCCTTGAGATGCTGCCGTATAGGGTTGTGGAAACGGAGTCCTTCAAAAGTATCATGGAGGCGGCGGCCCCGCGCTACTCAGTTCCCAGTCGCCACTACTTTTCCCGATGTGCCGTCCCAGCCCTGCACGACCACGTCTCCCGCAACATTGTGCGCGCCCTCACCAACGCGGTTACTGCCACGGTCCACTTAACTACGGACACGTGGACAAGCACAGGCGGGCAGGGCCACTACATCTCCCTGACGGCACATTGGGTGAATTTAGTGGAGGCTGGGACAGAGTCAGAGCCTGGGACCGCTCACGTCCTACCCACCCCCAGAATTGCGGGCCCCAGCTCGGTGCTGGTATCTGCGGAGGTCTATGCTTCCTCCACTAAAGCACCCTCCTCCTCCTCCTCCTCCTCTGTCTCACAATCAAGATGTGTTAGCAGCAGCATGTCGCCAGCAGTCGGTGTCGCGCGGTGTGGCAGCACAGCGGTGGGCAAGCGTCAGCAGGCCGTGCTGAAACTACTCAGCTTAGGCGATAAGAGGCACACGGCCCACGAACTGCTGCAGGGTCTGACACAGCAGACGGACCGCTGGCTTGCGCCGCTGAGCCTCCAACCGGGCATGGTCGTGTGTGACAACGGCCGTAACCTGGTGGCGGCTCTGCAGCTCGGCAGCCTCACGCACGTGCCATGCCTGGCCCACGTATTTAATTTGGTGGTTCAGCGCTTTCTGAAAAGCTACCCACGCTTGTCAGACCTGCTCGTAAAGGCGCGCCGGCTCTGCGCACATTTCCGCAAGTCCCACACGGACGCTGCCACCCTGCGCACCCTGCAACATCACTTTAAGCTGCCAGTGCACCGACTGCTGTGCGACGTGCCCACACGGTGGAACTCTACGCTCCACATGTTGGCCAGGCTCTATGAACAGCGTAGAGCTATAGTCGAATACCAACTCCAACATGGGCGGCGCAGTGGGAGTCAGCCTCCTCAATTCCTTTCAGAAGAGTGGGCCTGGTTGGCAGACATCTGCCATGTCCTTGGTAATTTTGAGGAGTCTACCCAGGTGGTGAGCGGCGATGCTACAATCATTAGCGTCACCATTCCTCTGCTATGCATCTTGAGAAATTCCCTGCAAACCATAAAGGCAGCTGCTTTGCGCTCGGAAACGGGGGCGGGGGAAGACAGTATGCCGCTGGATAGTCAGGGCACCCTCCTGTCTATTTCTCAGCGCGTACAGGAGGAGGAGGAGGAGCATGAGGAGGATGAGGAGGAGGGGGAAGAGACAGCTTGGCCCGCTGCTGACGGTACACCGGCTGATTGCCTGTCATCCTTTCAGCGTGTATGGCCTGAAGAGGAGGAGGAGGAGGAGGAGGATCCTGAAAGTGATCTTCCTAGTGAAGACAGCCATGTGTTGCGTACAGGTACCCTGGCACACATGGCTGACTTCATGTTAGGATGCCTTTCTCGTGACCCTCGCGTTGCACGCATTCTGGCCACTACGGATTACTGGGTGTACACACTGCTCGATCCACGGTATAAGGAGAACCTGCCCACTCTGATTCCCGAAGAGGAAAGGGGTTCGAGAGTGTTGCTATACCACAGGACCCTTGCGGACAAGCTGATGGTAAAATTCCCAGCCGACAGCGCTAGTGGCAGAAGGCGCAGTTCCGAGGGCCATGTTGCAGGGGATGTGCGTAGATCGAGCAGCATGTACATCCCAGGCAGTGCAACAGTCTTTAAGGGCCTGGCCAGCTTTATGGCTCCCCACCAAGACTGTGTCACCGCTCCCCAGTCACGGCTGAGTCGGCGGGAGCACTGCAAAAGGATGGTGAGGGAGTACGTAGCGGATCGCACGACCATCCTTGGTGACGCCTCTGCCCCCTACAACTACTGGGTGTCGAAGCTGGACACGTGGCCTGAACTAGCCCTGTATGCCCTTGAGGTGCTTGCTTGTCCTGCGGCTAGCGTCTTGTCGGAGAGGGTGTTTAGTGCGGCTGGGGGAATCATCACCGATAAGCGTAGCCGCTTGTCAACCGACAGTGCCGACAGGCTAACACTCATCAAGATGAACAAAGGCTGGATTTCCCCAGACTTCTGTTCTCCACCAGCGGACAGCAGCGATACGTAAGCAATACGTAGGCTGCACCCGCGGATGGAAGCTACGTTCTCTCTCACCATCCAAAACGGGGACATTTCTGCTTCATCAATCTGTGTCTAATATTCCTCCTCCTCCTCCTCCTGCTCCTCCTCCTGAAACCTCACGTAATCACGCTGAACGGGCAATTTTTCTTAGGGCCACAAGGCTCACTCAAATAATTTTTCAGAACAATTTTTATAAGTTTCAATTAGCTTAAAAGCGTTGGAACTTTAACTTGAACCAATTTTTCGTTACACTGGGCTGCCTCCAGGCCTAGTTACCACTTAAGCCACATTAACCAAAGCGATTCACCTGCCATCTTGATTGGGCATGGCCAATTTTTACTGAGGTACATTAGTACTGTTGGTACACCAATTTTTTGGGGCCCTCACCTACAGTGTAATCATAGTAATTTCTATGTTCTTCGCCTGCACTCATGGTACAGAAAGGTGTGTGGGGTTGGCCTACAGTTTAGCTACATAAATGTCACTTGTGCCTTGGCTATACTAAGGCTACTGAAATGGAACGAAGACTGCGCTCCCGCTATACTGCTGCTTCAGAATTGTTACTGGGGCCTGTCTTGAGTGCTACTATTGCTTACATGGAACGAAGACTGCGCTCCCGCTATACTGCTGCTTCAGAATTGTTACTGGGGCCTGTCTTGAGTGCTACTATTGCTTACATGGAACGAAGACTGCGCTCCCGCTATACTGCTGCTTCAGAATTGTTACTGGGGCCTGTCTTGAGTGCTACTATTGCTTACATGGAACGAAGACTGCGCTCCCGCTATACTGCTGCTTCAGAATTGTTACTGGGGCCTGTCTTGAGTGCTACTATTGCTTACATGGAACGAAGACTGCGCTCCCGCTATACTGCTGCTTCAGAATTGTTACTGGGGCCTGTCTTGAGTGCTACTATTGCTTACATGGAACGGACACGTGGAGAGGGCACGTAGTGCCTCAAAAACATCCCCCTCCTCCTCCAACAGGGAAAACATTGTTGGCAAATGCCTTTGCATTGGTTCGTCTGGCGGCAGTCCAAGAATTTCACCTTTACCGACACTACTAGAGAGCCCCCCCACCATCCCCCCGCCACGGCCCACTTAATCCTGGCCACATTCCGAAAACCAACAAAATACAACCGTGGTACTAGGTCCGCAGTCACCACCACATTACCACCAACGCGGTTACTGTTAAGGTGCATATAACCACGGACACGTGGAGAGGACACGTAGTGCCTCAAAAACATCCCCCTCCTCCTCCAACAGGGAAAACATTGTTGGCAAATGCCTTTGCATTGGTTCGTCTGGCGGCAGTCCAAGAATTTCACCTTTACCGACACTACTAGAGAGCCCCCCCACCATCCCCCCGCCACGGCCCACTTAATCCTGGCCACATTCCGAAAACCAACAAAATACAACCGTGGTACTAGGTCCGCAGTCACCACCACATTACCACCAACGCGGTTACTGTTAAGGTGCATATAACCACGGACACGTGGAGAGGACACGTAGTGCCTCAAAAACATCCCCCTCCTCCTCCAACAGGGAAAACATTGTTGGCAAATGCCTTTGCATTGGTTCGTCTGGCGGCAGTCCAAGAATTTCACCTTTACCGACACTACTAGAGAGCCCCCCCACCATCCCCCCGCCACGGCCCACTTAATCCTGGCCACATTCCGAAAACCAACAAAATACAACCGTGGTACTAGGTCCGCAGTCACCACCACATTACCACCAACGCGGTTACTGTTAAGGTGCATATAACCACGGACACGTGGAGAGGACACGTAGTGCCTCAAAAACATCCCCCTCCTCCTCCAACAGGGAAAACATTCTTGGCAAATGTCTTTGCATTGCTTCGTCTGGTGGCAGTCCAAGAATTTCACCTTTACCGACACAACGAGAGCCCCCACACCATCCCCCCGCCACGGCCCACTTAATCCTGGCCGCATTCCGAAAACCAACAAAATACAACCGTGGTACTAGGTCCGCAGTCACCACCACATTACCACCAACGCGGTTACTGTTAAGGTGCATATAACCAGTCTGACTGGGGCATGCAGACACCTTGACAGAATGAATAGTGTGTGGCACATAGGTTCCCCATTGCTATGCCCACGTGTGCAGCTCCTGATGGCGGTGGCACAGGATTGTATTTCTCATTGCTTCTGTACAGCATTGTGGGCTATCGCCCCGCCCCTATTAAAGAGGGTCGCTACCTAGCCGTGCCAACCCTGTGCAGTGTGTGCCTGCGGTCCCTCGTCGTGGCAGACGCACTTCTAAATAGACGTGAGGGTGGTGTGGCATGAGGGCAGCTGAAGGCTGCGCAGGGACAGTTTGGTGTGCGCTGTGGGGGGGAGGGGGTGCGGTTGGGCAGCATGTAACTCAGGAGAAGTGGCAGTGGAGTGTCATGCAGGCAGTGATTGTGCTTTGTTGGAGGTAGTGTGGTGCTTAGCAAAGGTATGCCATGCTAATGAGCGCTTTTCAGAAGTAAAAGTTGTTGGGAGGGGGGGGGGGCCCACTCTTGCCGCTATTGTGGCTTAATAGTGGGACCTGTGAACTTAGGATGCAGCCCAACATGTAGCCCCTCGCCTGCCCTATCCGTCACTGTGTCATTCCCATCACTTTCCTGAATTGCCCAGATTTTCACACATGAAAACCTTAGCGAGCATCGGCGAAATACAAAAATGTTCCGGTCGCCCATTGACTTCAATGGGGTTCGTTGTTCGAAACGAACCCTCGAGCATCACGGGAAGTTCGTTACGAATAACGAACACCCGAACATTTTGGTGTTCGCTCATCTCTAATGACTATATGTCCTAATGAGAGGATGCATTAAGTGCCAGGAGATATTGATATACCTTGTTCCAATAATGGGATGAAATATGTAAAATAACTGACCACTACAAAAACTGTTGTGCATATCCTTTGCTTATATCCCCTCTTGTCCAAATATGCTATACGTCTATTGGTTTGAACCACAGCTGATCTTGTAAGACAGCTAAGAAGAAGATGACTTGTATTGTGTCTGTCCACTAAACAAATTTCATATAAGATGCCTCTGGGGTGTGCGGACCATAGCAGCCTCTGTATACAGCTATATGCATATCAGTAGCTAAATGTTTTATGGATGGCATTATTGGTACATATGCCCATGTAGACTTACTGGGAAAATTCACATGTTCAGAAACGAGTTACTATAGGAGCTAGTTCTTCAAAAAGAAGCCGTAAAATATTTTCTTTTACACTAGCTATATAATGCTTTTCTCCACATTATTCTCAACATTAACTTGCCATAATCATTTGCGAATATTTTTTTCTTCAGACTACACTACAACACAGCGGTTCACAGAGATAAGTGTAATGACAGACTTGGGTTTGCGGCCCTACTTCCCAATAATATTATTCTGTCCTGTCATTCAGTTGAAGGATTTGAAGATAACGGAGAACCACAGGTGCGCTTTGAAAGGAAGACCCATTACGGAGAATTTCGGTTTGCTGGTGCAAAAAAACTCGATCACCAGAACAATTTTTTTCTAATCTTTTCATACTGTCCAAAGGATACATTTAGCAACCATGGCTTAAAATGGACACTTTTAAAGTTGAGGTAACTGTTAACATCCACCTGTTTAAAGTGAGACTTAGTCAGTATCCTTTAGTCAGCGGCAATATAAATACATAAATCTAAAACCAAAAAAACTGCTCTTTAGAAGAATGAGAAGGACAAGCCAAAATCACTTGCATTGAACAAGGATTCAAAATGGTGGTCCAGATAACTGTCTCCTGACACTAAAAAGAATACGTCATCAATATGTCTTCAGTAATGGAGAATCTTACTCTTATAATGTGCTTTGATATCAAGGAGTTTATATTATAAAAAAAAATAAAACCTTATAAACAGATTAAGAAGGTGCAAAGGTGTGTCAGGAGGTGAGATAAAAGGATCAGTTCCTGCCACACTCAGGGAGGTGAAAGCTGGCTGCTAGCCAGAGAGGCTGTAGCAGCAGCCATGAACACTGGGAGCCCAAGGTCTGGCACCGACCAGTTTGGGCCTGTCACCTGTCTAAAGCCGCCTGCAGATGGCGGGTCGGATCCCGCTGCGAGAATTCTTGCAGCGGGACCAGACCCGAGTCCCTGCAGGGACCAGCGCGGCTCCCGCTGCTCCGGCTCTGCAGAGCTTAGCCAGCGGCCGGGGAGTGACATTTCTGTGCGGGGCTCGCAGAGCATGCCGCGATTTGTTTTCCGTGCGTGATTTTGCGCAGACAAATCGTGGCCGTCTGCCTAGGAGTGCATTTTCTAATGCAATCCTTTGGCAGCGACCACAGGATTTCCCGCAGAATTTCAGCCCGTGTGCAGGGGGCCTAATAGAGGAGGATGCCTCCGGCGAGGCTAGTGACTGAGACCCTGTGAGCTGGGAACCCTGGACTGTGATATGCTGTACACATTTGCAGTGCTGTGGAATAAAAGTGGCAGGTGGTGGCCACTTCCTGATGGAGAGGTCGTCGATCCCGCAGGCGAGTAACCCCGGCTTATATATCTGAATTTTTAATTATTTCCTAAATTCTAGGCAAATTCTTTCACAAAGGACCACTGCTGATCAGCTGATAGGAGCTGCAGGCAAGCAGAGGTCTCAAAATTCAGTCTGTCTATTGAATTGAGTGCTTTGATTTGTAAAGTGCTGTGAAGTAGGGGCCCATTACATAAGCAAAGATGGTGAGGATTAGAGATGAGCGAACGTACTCGTCCGAGCTTGATATTCGTGCGAATATTAGGGTGTTCGGAATGCTCGTTACTCGTAACGAGTACCACGCGGTGTTCTGGTTACTTTCAGTTTCCTCTCTGAGACGTTAGCGCGCTTTTCTGGCCAATTGAAAGACAGGGAAGGCATTACAACTTCCCCCTGTGACGTTCAAGCCCTATACCACCCCCCTGCTGTGAGTGGCTGGGGCGATCAGATGTCACCCGAGTATAAAAGTCGGCCCCTCCCGCGGCTCGGCTCAGATGCCGTGTGAGTTAGTGAGGGAAAGTGCTGTTCTATTGGAGTTGCTGTAGGGAGAGTGTTTGTAGTGAGTGTAGGCTTCAAGAACCCCAACGGTCCTTCTTAGGGCCACATCTACGTGTGTGCAGGCTGCTTCAGTTAGCAGTGGAAATTTTTTTTTTTTCCTCAAAATTGGCAGTGCAGAGCATTGCACCCGGTATTAGGGACAGAAGTGGTGCTTAGGCAGGGAGAGTGTTAGGAGTGAGTGTAGCCTTCAAGAACCTCAACGGTCCTTTCTAGGGCCAAATTTAACCGTGTGCAGTACTGTGCTGGCTGCTGTTAGCAGTGTTGCATATTTTTTTTTTTCTAAAAATCGTCTGTGCAGAGCATTGCACCCTCCATTGATACTACAGGGACAGAATTGTGTAGGCAGGGCCACAACACAGTTATTGTTCATTGAATATCCGCAGTGGGGCCCTCCCTTTGCAAAAAAGCAGGGAAAAAATTATATTTGGCCTGCCTGTGTCAGTCCTAAGGTCTCCGTGTACGTGTGTGCTGCGTGGAGAACGTACAAAAATCAAACGCAACCAGCTACGGTTTACTGCAGGCTTGCGCCATTGTCTTTCCTGACTGGCAAATACCTGCTCTGCCAAAGTTAATAACTCTGCTACACTAAAGTTGTGTGACACTTTTTCAGGGCCACACCACAGTTATTAATTAAACGTATTGTTCATTGAATATCCGCAGTGGGGCCCTCCCTTTGCAAAAAAGCAGGGAAAAAATTATATTTGGCCTGCCTGTGTCAGTCCTAAGGTCTCCGTGTACTTGTGTGCTGCGTGGAGAACGTACAAAAATCAAACGCAACCAGCTACGGTTTACTGCAGGCTTGCGCCATTGTCTTTCCTGACTGGCAAATACCTGCTCTGCCAGAGTTAATAACTCTGCTACACTAAAGTTGTGTGACACTTTTTCAGGGCCACACCACAGTTATTAAACGTATTGTTCATTGAATATCCGCAGTGGGGCCTTCCCTTTGCAAAAAAGCGAAAAAATTATATTTGGCCTGCAGGCTTGCGCCAATTTATTTCCTGCCTGGGAAATCAAATCACTGGTAATACAGCATGCTGAGGGGTAGGGGTAGGCCTAGAGGACGTGGACGCGGCCGAGGACGCGGAGGGCCAAGTGAGGGTGTGGGCACAGGCCGAGCTCCTGATCCAGGTGTGTCGCAGCCGACTGCTGCGCGATTAGGAGAGAGGCACGTTTCTGGCGTCCCCACATTCATCGCCCAATTAATGGGTCCACGCGGGAGACCTTTATTAGAAAATGAGCAGTGTGAGCAGGTCCTGTCCTGGATGGCAGAAAGTGCTTCAAGCAAGCTATCATCCAGCCAGAGTTCTGCGCCGTCCAGTGCTGCAAATCCGAATCCTCTGTCTGCTGCTCCTCCTTCCTCCCAGCCTCCTCACTCCACTACAATGACACATGCTCAGGAGCGGGAACACTCCCAGGAACTTTTCTCGGGCCCCTGCTCAGATTGGGCAGCAGCGGTTCCTCTACCACCAGAGGAGTTTATCGTCACTGATGCCCAACCATTGGAAAGTTCCCGGGGTCCGGGGGATGAGGCTGGGGACTTCCGGCAACTGTCTCAAGACCTTTCAGTGGGTGAGGAGGACGATGACGATGAGACACAGTTGTCTTGCAGTGAGGTAGTAGTAAGGGCAGTAAGTCCGAGGGAGCAGCGCACAGAGGATTCGGAGGAAGAGCAGCAGGACGATGAGGTGACTGACCCCACCTGGTGTGCAACGCCTACACAGGACAGGTCTTCAGAGGGGGAGGCACGGGCAGCAGCAGGGCAGGTTGCAAGAGGCAGTGCGGTGGCCAGGGGTAGAGGCAGGGCCAGACCGAATAATCCACCAAGTGTTTCCCAAAGCGCCCCCTCGCGCCATGCCACCCTGCAGAGGCCGAGGTGCTCTAAGGTCTGGCAGTTTTTCACAGAGACGCCTGACGACCGACGAACAGTGGTGTGCAACCTTTGTCGTGCCAAGATCAGCCGGGGAGCCACCACCAACAGCCTGACCACCACCAGCATGCGCAGACATATGATGGCCAAGCACCCCACAAGGTGGGACGAAGGCCGTTCACCGCCTCCGGTTTGCACCGCTGCCTCTCCCCCTGTGCCCCAACCTGCCACTGAGATACAACCCCCCTCTCAGGACACAGGCACGACCGTCTCATGGCCTGCACCCACACCCTCACCTCCGCTGTCCTCGGCCCAATCCAGCAATGTCTCGCACCGCACCGTCCAGCCGTCGCTAGCGCAAGTCTTTGAGCGGAAGCGCAAGTACGCCGCCACGCACCCGCACGCTCAATCGTTAACCGTCCACATAGCCAAATTTATCAGCCTTGAGATGCTGCCGTATAGGGTTGTGGAAACGGAGTCCTTCAAAGCTATGATGGCGGCGGCGGCCCCGCGCTACTCAGTTCCCAGTCGCCACTACTTTTCCCGATGTGCCGTCCCAGCCCTGCACGACCACGTCTCTCGCAACATTGTACGCGCCCTCACCAATGCGGTTAGTGGCAAGGTCCACTTAACTACGGACACGTGGACAAGCACAGGCGGGCAGGGCCACTACATCTCCCTGACGGCACATTGGGTGAATTTAGTGGAGGCTGGGACAGAGTCAGAGCCTGGGACCGCTCACGTCCTACCCACCCCCAGAATTGCGGGCCCCAGCTCGGTGGTGGTATGTTCGGCGGTGTATGCTTCTTCCACTAAAGCACCCTCCTCCTCCTCCTCAACCTCTGTCTCGCAATCTAGATGTGTCAGCAGCAGCAGGACGTCGCCAGCAGTCGGTGTCGCGCGGCGTGGCAGCACAGTGGTGGGCAAGCGTCAGCAGGCCGTGCTGAAACTACTCAGCTTAGGAGATAGGAGGCACACGGCCCACGAACTGCTGCAGGGTCTGACAGAGCAGACCGACCGTTGGCTTGCGCCGCTGAGCCTCCAACCGGGCATGGTCGTGTGTGACAACGGCCGTAACCTGGTGGCGGCTCTGCAGCTCGGCAGCCTCACGCACGTGCCATGCCTGGCCCACGTCTTTAATTTGGTGGTTCAGCGCTTTCTGAAAAGCTACCCACGCTTGTCAGACTTGCTCGTAAAGGTGCGCCGGCTCTGCGCACATTTCCGCAAGTCCCACACGGACGCTGCCACCCTGCGCACCCTGCAACATCGGTTTTATCTGCCAGTGCACCGACTGCTGTGCGACGTGCCCACACGGTGGAACTCTACGCTCCACATGTTGGCTAGGCTCTATGAGCAGCGTAGAGCTATAGTGGATAGTCAGATCACCCTCCTGTCTATATCTCAGCGCGTTCAGGAGGAGGAGGAGGAGCATGAGGAGGATGAGGAGGAGGGGGAAGAGACAGCTTGGCCCACTGCTGACCGTACCCATGCTGCTTGCCTGTCATCATTTCAGCGTGTATGGCCTGAGGAGGAGGAGGAGGATCCTGAAAGTGATCTTCCTAGTGCGGACAGCCATGTGTTGCGTACAGGTACCCTGGCACACATGGCTGACTTCATGTTAGGATGCCTTTCTCGTGACCCTCGCATTCAACGCATTCTGGCCACTACGGATTACTGGGTGTACACACTGCTCGACCCACGCTATAAGGAGAACCTTCCCAGTCTCATTCCCGAAGAGGAAAGGGGTTCGAGAGTGTTGCTATACCACAGGACCCTGGCGGACAAGCTGATGGTAAAATTCCCATCCGACAGTGGTAGTGGCAGAAGGCGCAGTTCCGAGGGCCAGGTAGCAGGGGAGGTGCGTAGATCGAGCAGCATGTACAGCCCAGGCAGTGCAACAGTCTTTAAGGGCCTGGCCAGCTTTATGGCTCCCCAGCAAGTCTGTGTCACCGCTCCCCAGTCAAGGCTGAGTCGGCGGGAGCACTGTAAAAGGATGGTGAGGGAGTACGTAGCCGATCGCACGACCATCCTCGGTGACGCCTCTGCCCCCTACAACTACTGGGTGTCGAAGCTGGACACGTGGCCTGAACTAGCGCTGTATGCCCTGGAGGTGCTTGCTTGTCCTGCGGCTAGCGTGTTGTCGGAGAGGGTGTTTTGTGCGGCTGGGGGAATCATCACAGATAAGCGTACCCGCCTGTCAACCGACAGTGCCGACAGGCTAACACTCATCAAGATGAACAAAGCCTGGATTTCCCCAGACTTCTCTTCTCCACCAGCGGACAGCAGCGATACGTAAGCAATACGTAGGCTGCACCCGCGGATGGAAGCTACGTTCTCTCTCACCATCCAAAACGGGGACATTTCTGCTTCATCAATCTGTGTCTAATATTCCTCCTCCTCCTCCTGCTCCTCCTCCTGAAACCTCACGTAATCACGCTGAACGGGCAATTTTTCTTAGGGCCACAAGGCTCACTCATCTAATTTTTCTAAACAATTTTTATATGTTTCAATGCTCTTAAAAGCGTTGAAACTTTAACTTGAACCAATTTTTCGTTAAACTGGGCTGCCTCCAGGCCTAGTTACCACTTAAGCCACATTAACCAAAGCGATTAATGGGTTTCACCTGCCATCTTGGTTGGGCATGGCCAATTTTTACTGAGGTACATTAGTACTGTTGGTACACCAATTTTTTTGGGCCCTCACCTACAGTGTAATCATAGCAATTTGTATGTTCTTCGCCTGCACTCATGGTACAGAAGTGTGTGTGGGGTTGGCCTACACTTTAGCTACATAAATGTAACTTGGGCCTTGGCTATACTGCAGCTACTGAAATGGAACTAAGACTGCGCTCCCACTATACTGCTGCTTCAGAATTGTTACTGGGGCCTGTCTTGAGTGCTACTATTGCTGACATGGAACGAAGACTGCGCTCCCGCTATACTGCTGCTTCGGAATTGTTACTGGGGCCTGTCTTGAGTGCTACTATTGCTGACATGGAACGAAGACTGCGCTCCCGCTATACTGCTGCTTCGGAATTGTTACTGGGGCCTGTCTTGAGTGCTACTATTGCTGACATGGAACGAAGACTGCGCTCCCGCTATACTGCTGCTTCGGAATTGTTACTGGGGCCTGTCTTGAGTGCTACTATTGCTGACATGGAACGAAGACTGCGCTCCTGCTATAATGCTGCTAGTGATATGTTAGTGTGTTAGTGGGGCCTGTCCTAATGCTATGGCTGAAATGTTACGAATTATGGGCTCTGCCTATACCGCTGCTAATGGTATGTCTCTGGGGTGTGGAAACAGAGGCTTCCCAAAGACATGATGGCTGCGAGGCCATTTCCCACCAACGCGGTTACTGTTAAGGTGCATATAACCACGGACACGTGGAGAGGACACGTAGTGCCTCAAAAACATCCCCCTCCTCCTCCAACAGGGAAAACATTCTTGGCAAATGCCTTTGCATTGGTTCGTCTGGTGGCAGTCCAAGAATTTCACATTTACCGACACTACAAGAGAGCCCCCCCACCATCCCCCCGCCACGGCCCACTTAATCCTGGCCACATTCCGAAAACCAACAAAATAAAACCGCGCTACTAGGTCCGCAGTCACCACCACATTACCACCAACGCGGTTACTGTTAAGGTGCATATAACCACGGACACGTGGAGAGGACACGTAGTGCCTCAAAAACATCCCCCTCCTCCTCCAACAGGGAAAACATTCTTGGCAAATGCCTTTGCATTGGTTCGTCTGGTGGCAGTCCAAGAATTTCACCTTTACCGACACTACAAGAGAGCCCCCCCCACCATCCCCCCGCCACGGCCCACTTAATCCTGGCCACATTCCGAAAACCAACAAAATAAAACCGTGCTACTAGGTCCGCAGTCACCACCACATTACCACCAACGCGGTTACTGTTAAGGTACATATTACCAGTCTGACTGGGGCATGCAGACACCTTGACAGAATGAATAGTGTGTGGCACATAGGTTCCCCATTGCTATGCCCACGTGTGCAGCTCCTGATGGCGGTGGCACAGGATTCTATTTCTCATTGCTTCTGTACAGCATTGTGGGCTATCGCCCCGCCCCTTTTAAAGAGGGTCGCTGCCTAGCCGTGCCAACCCTCTGCAGTGTGTGCCTGCGGTTCCTCCTCATGGCAGACGCACTTATAAATAGACATGAGGGTGGTGTGGCATGAGGGCAGCTGAAGGCTGCGCAGGGACACTTTGGTGTGCGCTGTGGGGGGGAGGGGAGGCGGTTGGTCAGCATGTAACCCAGGAGAAGTGGCAGCGGAGTGTCATCCAGGCAGTGATTGTGCTTTGTTGTAGCTAGTGTGGTGCTTAGCAAAGGTATGCCATGCTAATGAGGGCTTTTCAGAAGTAAAAGTTGTTGGGAGGGGGGGGGGGCACTCTTGCCGCTATTGTGGCTTAATAGTGGGACCTGGGAACTTGAGATGCAGCCCAACATGTAGCCCCTCGCCTGCCCTATCCGTTGCTGTGTCGTTCCCATCACTTTCTTGAATTGCCCAGATTTTCACACATGAAAACCTTAGCGAGCATCGGCGAAATACAAAAATGCTCGGGTTGCCCATTTACTTCAATGGGGTTCGTTATTCGAAACGAACCCTCGAGCATCGCGAAAAGTTCGTTCCGAGTAACGAGCACCCGAGCATTTTGGTGCTCGCTCATCTCTAGTGAGGATGAACATCTTGTTGAAATAACTATTACATTTCTTTCTTTAACCCCAAAACATATCTATTAAATCCAATTACATCAGGCAATATAGCATTTTTCCCCCCTTGTGGCATTGCAGTGAAACCTAGAACTGATCCCATAATATTTTGTATGACATATCAAGGTATCAGTTTTGATGCTGGACACCTCTCTGTACTGGACAGAAAGACATTGCATTCAGCATTGTTTCTGTCCAACTGTGGATGGTGGACTGGTGCAAAAAATGCAATCCAAATAATGTCCAGCTCTGTTGCAAAAACACTGGCAGGATACAGCTGATAGTCTGGGTCTCATATAATAGATACATAGGTTTTCAGTTGGGTTTACATTAGGATTAAGGAGATTATCGCACTTCTAGCTGTTGTGCTGCAGGAAGCAAACAGCTCTGTACGTTGTGCAGTGGTTCGGGTTGGTACTGCAGGGTGAGTCAGCCTGCAGTACCTACTCCGGTTACTATGCAATGTATCTCTATTGAAATTGTCTGTTTGTCTCGGTTTGGTAAGACTCTGTCAGGATTCATTTTCTAACAGGATGGACAAATGGAGATGGTCTCATGTTTCTGTCCTATTGAACAATATGATCCTGATAGATCTGTTTTTGTTGACACCTGCTGACAATAAGTCAGTTATCCCGG
This sequence comes from Eleutherodactylus coqui, assembly GCF_035609145.1. Lineage (NCBI taxonomy): Eukaryota > Metazoa > Chordata > Amphibia > Anura > Eleutherodactylidae > Eleutherodactylus > Eleutherodactylus coqui. The sequence continues at coordinate 188,432,941 of NC_089843.1, forward strand.
TTAAGAAACTGTTAGTGGTTACTTCATTTTTTGCCCTCAAGTGTAAAGCAATATTTTGACATTTGTAACAGTGGGCTTAAGTTCTACTAAGTATCTAAAAGTGAGAATGAAAATCATAAAGCTGAAAAAACACAATTACTAGGAAAATCCTTCCATCGCCCCATTTGCCGTGAGGTCTTTTTTTGACCTTGCTTTTGATGGATGTCTAAGTGCTATTATTGTTCTCTGGCTCCTCCATTAGCTTTCTATCGCAGCACTAATAACAATTACAATAATTGCACAGTAAATCCTTTCAACAAATTTACTTTCACAGAAGGGTGATAAATGGAGCTATTAAGAGGGAATGCAGAGGTTAGGGCAAAAATGGAAGTCATCAGCTGAACTCAACTGTGTTGTGTTCCAGAAAGGAACTGGAGTAGCTTAACTGCAATCACGTACACTTGTAGGTGACCTGAAATACATTATATCCTCCTTCAGTGTTATGGTCTGTAGGGTGCAGATTATTGGCTTGATATGTTTCTGCAGATTTACTTATAAACTTGTCTTATAAATTACCGTATATACTCGAGTATTAGCCGACCCGAGTATAAGCTGAGTCAATAAATCTTACCACAAAAAACTGGTAAAACTTATTGACTCGAGTATAAGCTGAGGTATACTCGAGTATATACTAGGTAAAGAAAAAATGCAATACTCACCTCCCAGCTGGCGTCTGTGTCTCTGGCGTGATGGTCTCCCCAGCACTGCGGCAAGCTGCTTGAGAATTCTCCCCCTGTCATCTCTCTGCTCAGCTTTGAATTCCCCCGCCGTTAGCGCTGTGTAAGTAAGCGCTGTGATTGGATTGAGCGCCAGCCAATCACAGCCGGCGCTCGATAAACCAGTCACAGCCATTCAGTGTTGTCATCCACTGAATGGCTGTGAATGATCGAGCACCGGCTGTTATTGACTGCGCTGACGGCAGGGGAATTCAAAGCTGAGCGGGGAGAATTCTCTAGCAGCTTGCTGCACCGCTGGGGAGACCATCGCGCCTGGGACAATGACGCAGGCTGGGAGGTGAGTATTACGGATTTTTTGTTGTTTTTTTTTTTACCTCACTCAAGTATAAGCCGAGGGGGGGCTTTTTCAGCATAAAAAAAGTGCTGAAAAACTAGGTTTATACTCGAGTATATATGGTACTTATACATTTTTCATGCATTCCTCAGCCACTCTATTTTCATATACTGTTGGTATGATATACTGCACTGCTTTAACCTCATAAGGACATGTCCCTCTTTTTTAATTTTTGGGTTTTCCTCCCACTTTCAAAGAATCCTAACTACTTTAATTTATCAATCAACATAAATGTCTTCTTGCTTTTTGCAGCGTGAGTTGTTTTTCAATGGTACTATGTAGTGTACCATATAAGGTACTTTAAAAACTTTTAAAAACTTCTAAAACTTTCTTTTTCCGTCAAGATATTTATTTGAGGGCTCGTTTTTTGCAGCATATCCTGCAGTTTCTATTGGTACCATTTTGGAGTGCATACCACTTTTTGATTGCTTTTTATTCAATTTTGTTTTCTTAAAGACAAGGTGACCAAAAGAGAGCAATTCTGGCGTTATGTACTTTTTTTTTCTCTGACGAATTTCACGGTATGGGATAAATAATGTGTAGAGCTGACTGAAACTGACACAGCGATACCAAGTGAGTTTTTTTATTTTTATAAATATTGGAAAAAGTTTTAGTACCTTTTTTCATTATTTTTTTTTTACTCCGTTTACATTTTTTTTTTATTACTCATAGGGGACTTGAACTTGCAGTCATTTGATCGCTCCTGCAGCATAATGTAATGCCATACCATAGTATTACATTATACCGCGATCTGATAGGCAGTCTTCATAGGGCATCTACAATAGCAGCCCTGGGAGCCTTCAGAAGGCCCTTGATCAGGGCATTTAAAGGGTTTACAGCCGCAATCAGTGTGAACGATGAATGCGGCTGTTGCAGGTGGGTGTCAGCTGTAAGAAACAGCCGGCACACAGTGTATGAGTGGGATCGAACCCCGTATCCCACTCCATGCAAACCCTGAATCTCCATGACTTAACTGTACGTCATGGAGCGTTAAGGGGTTAAAAAGTGCTTTTCCACCTACTGTAGACCATCAGAGCAGCTCATGAATATGCACAAGTTGCAGCTTAACATATTGTGCATGTGGTGGCCCTTCTCCAAGAAGCCACAACACCTAATTAAAAAAACATATCGGTGAAGCCAAATCTCAGTGGAGATATACTGAAATCTGACATTTTCCTACTGATCATAGTACAGTATTCATGGGTGTTAGTGGTTTGCTTTTATAGTAAGTAGTTATTGCTACAGAACTTTGGGAAAGGCTTTCCTGATCTCAAGGGAGAATATGTGATTTAGTCCTCGGCACGCAGTCTACAGATGAAGTTGTGGTACGGCCATGTTAGAGCTTAATTGTAGCTCAGCGTGATGGAACAAGGGATCTCCTATATTAAACAGAAAGTAGATGTGCGTTAAACTAGAATCACTAAACCTCATCAGGGAGCTGATTGGGATGCACAGCAAGTCTTCAACATTATAATTTTCACTGAGAACTCAAAAAGAAATAATTTTAAAATATAACATTATTTTATACTAAAACTGGGCTATTACCCGAAAAACATTTAATGGTTAAAACAGCTGCACTGATATCTACAAACTATTGGGATATAGTATGTTACCGTAGCACAGATCTACATGGAGACGGGCTTGCACTCTTCTCATCCATCCATTGGTAATTCTAGGATGGTATATATAGATATTTACAAGCACCCCATTGAGGTGCTCAGTTGGAGTAACTATCAGACCCTACATATTTCTGGATTAATTCTACATCCCAGGCATGCCTATCTAATGCTCACTGTAACTAGAGCATGATCCATGCTGCTATTCAGCAATGTGACATTTCATGCTGCGAGTATTGGTGACAGCTTTGCCACACTCTGCAGCCCCTTTTACCCAAATGCCCCACCTCTTCAGTGAACCCAGCCCCATTCGGCCAATCGCCAACTGCTGCATCATAACATAACTGCATCATATTGGCTCCCTTGGACCAGGTGGGGTGTGATGTCGGTGGACGCGGTGATGTCACTTGGGGATGCAGTCACATTCCTTTACCAGGACTCCTGGCCACGATCTCTTGAATGGCTTATGTTTGTAGTGTATTATATAATAATGTAGCCTCAACTCCGATTTCAGCACTGAACACCATTTGTTGCCGATGAGTGAGCAGATTTATTTTGAACCGGAGGAATTAAATCTTTCGCTACATTGTTAGTCTGGTTTTAAATATAATTTAACATTGTTAGTATATACTTTCAATAGGTGACCGCACATGGAAAGCTTAAAGCACAGATGATAACATTACACATAACATGACATGAGGGAAGCTGGATACCTCAATACCTGCATACTCACTTTATGGCAAGCTGGGAAAGTCCCATTTACTACTGTACATATTAGCGATGCAGTTATGATTATTCAATAAATAATTATGCTGTTGAAGCTTAGAGCCATAGGGTCAGATTTAACCCCAATACACTGAAATTATGCTCGTAGTGCCTACTCTAAGCATTTTTTAAATTAAATTAATGTATACAGAAAACTTAATTTATACGTGGTGCAACCCCCTCCTTTTTATCCACAGCCTTGGATCGATATCGCACTCGTATGAAACTCGCCCGTGGAAATACAGCCTGAAATTCATATTGATATATTTGCATTGTGTATTATTGTTGGTGTACATGTGAACTTCAGTAGTATTTCTATCCTTATCAGAACTTAATAAGATTTTTTTTTTGAGCCATTTTAGGGCTCTGCTTTAGGCCGGTTGCACATAAACTAATTGGATTTTGGATGCGGGATTCCGCAACGGAATGCGACTTTGTGCCTGGTCAGTGACCCTGCGTTCCTGTCATTTCTGGCGAGCCGGCGGACATGCGCAGTGCAGATTTTCCTGCACCATTGCTAAGCGATGATGCAGGTCCTGTGACCTGTTTGCAGTGGCAATTGCAAAAGGGCTGTGGGTCGGATGGCTTGCATTGACTTCAAGGAGCCCGGACCAAAACAGAGCATGCCAAGATTTTTCCTCTGCAAGTGGAAAGTCGCAGTCGCTGTTTGTTTGAGCAGACATGCAAATGCTCCATGGGTTTGAATTGGTGCGGAATGCTTCAGATCGTCCACACGGGAGACGACTGCGGGTTCGACAAGTCAAACTCTGTCATGTGCAGCCGGGCCATAACAAATGCTCAAAAGTGCTACTTCTGGATGCCCATAATCTGTAAACAGAAGTTTGTTAGTTTCTAGCTGAGACAATTAGCCTATGGAAGGCTCAGCACTGCATGATGTTTGATGACTACCCTGTTTCCCTGAAAATAAGACATACCCTGAAAATAAGGCATAGCATGATTGCATTTTTGAGGATGCAAAATGATTTTTCAGGCTTTTTGAGGATGCTTGAAATATAAGCCCTACTCCAAAATTAAGCCCTGCTAACAGTTAATTAAAAAAGTCAATTTAAATAGTGTCCAGGCAGCTATACATGTAAAAAAGTTAAACCTTTTTGAACAAAAATTAATATAAGACACTGTCCTATTTTCGGGGAAACACGGTAGTTCCCCCTGGGTCAGCTAATTTCAGCTTGGTTTACTTGCCTAGCCATTTATATAGGACATAGATATGTTTGTTGGGAAACCATGAACACTATTTACTTGTAGGTCGGGAGTGATTGTCACTGTAATGCTGGGATGGGTTATTCTTAAGAAATTAACCTTAGTTCAAACTTTTTAATATGTGTTTGTAAGACAAAAGACTTTTCTAAACTGGACTAGGAAGAAAATAGTCATGAAAGTACAAGTAACTATGTTCACATCATATCAGCAATAAAGCCCATCCTATGTCATTAGGTTCTAGATGGAAACCAATCAGATTTGAGGTGCTGAATTGTGGTTCGTTTTGCATGTTAAAAATCAGAAATATATCCGTGTAAGTTTAAAGTCACACAGGCCTTACTTACATGCTCGCCAACGTGTGCTTATCACAACGATGCCAGGAGGTTTTAATTAAAAAACTCTGCATTATTTTTTTTGTGAAATTGCCATCCTCAGGTGGGTGTTTCACGTGCATTAGAGGATTGCAAGTGTTTCCCATTGATTTCAATGAGAAACATCATCTCACACGACATGTGAGCAGCATGAGATGTTTTTTAAGGTCCCATTGAAAACAATAGGCGAGGTGTTACAAGGGAACCCCAAAAGATGGAACTCGCTGCGATTTAAAAAAAAAAAATAAAAAATTCTATCCTCACAAAAAAACCAAAAGTTCATGTCTTATATCATATTCGGGTGACCTTTGTGTGTATAAATAAGCCTAAACACTTGTGCGGTTGTCTTATATATGCATCTAATTTGCCTTGTGGTAAGTCCCCTGGTGCAAGCACCGAATCATGGCTGATTCTAGGTTGACATCACATTGTCATCGTGACGTTTTCTTGGCAAACTGTTTTTGTGGGGTGGTTTGCCATTGCCTTCCCCAGTCATCTTTTACCGACCTCAGAAGGATGGAAGGTTGATTCAACCTTGAGCCAGCTACCTAAACTATGTGGCGATTGAACCTGCAACCTTCAGGTTGTGAGCGAGAAATTAGGACCGCATTTCTGCTGCCTTAAGACTCTGCGCCACATGACTCAGTGATCCTGCAGTTTTGAGAGAGGTTAAACAGGGCTGTACTTACAGGTGGTGCAGACCTAGGCACAGCGTCTGGACGTACCCCATATAAGGCTGGGTTCCCACTATGCTTTACTGTTCACCAAGCCTTTTTGTCCTAAGGTTCCATCTGAATCCCCAAAAATTGCATTCAGAACTCTGTGTGGAACCAGAAATTTTAATAGGTCAAACTGAAACCAAAGGTGTCTCCAGCTGACATGGTATCCATTCTTTTCTGTTTATTTCTGGAAGACACAAAAGCATAGTCGACTAGATTTATTTTGTTCTTGATCTTCATTTGACTCATTAAAATCTACAGTTCCTTCGATGATCCATCTGAATACTGTTTTTGGTGGTTCAGACGGGACAGGAACTCGCAGCATAGTAAATCGTGCTATGTGAATGAACCCTTAATCAAACTTTTGAGAATGAACATCAGGGGCATTCTGAAAGTTTGCATAACGTAACATAGTAACATACTATGCTAGGCTGAAAAGACACCGGTCCATCCAGTTCAGCGTGTTTCACACACCCCCACCCCACATTGTTGATCCAGACAATATAAAATACAGATCCTCAGAAATCCCTGCTGATCAGCTGATATTGGGCCAGCTGTCACCACAGACTGAGTCGGAAGCACTATCCATAGTTTGGTAATGGTAATTTAGGCACAGCTCGCATTTAATTCCATGGCTGCTGTACTACAGACAGAACAGTCTACTTCCGGCCCTGTCTGCCATGACAGCGCGCCCAGCAAACAGCTTATCGGCTGGAGTTCCAAGCAGTGCATCCCCTCCGATCAACTATTTATGGCCTATCCTGAGCCTCGGTCATTAAAGGGGTTGTCCCGCGAAAGCAAGTGGGGGTATACACTTCTGTATGGCCATATTAATACACTTTGTAATATACATCGTGCATTAAATATGAGCCATACAGAAGTTATTCACTTACCTTCTCCGTTGCTGGCGTCCCCGTCTCCATGGTGCCGTCTAATTTCAGCGTCTAACCTCCCGATTAGACGCGCTTGCGCAGTCCGGTCTTCTCCCTTCTGAATGGGGCCGCTCGTGCCGGAGAGCTGCTCCTCGTAGCTCCGCCCCGTCACGTGTGCCGATTCCAGCCAATCAGGAGGCTGGAATCGGCAATGGAACGCACAGAGCCCACGGTGCACCATGGGAGAAGACCTGCGGTCCACCGTGGGTGAAGATCCCGGCGGCCATCTTAGCAAGGTAAGTAAGAAGTCGCCGCAGCGCGGGGATTCGGGTAAGTACTATCCGTTTGTTTTTTTTTACCCCTGCATCGGGTTTGTCTCGCGCCAAACGGGGGGCCTATTGAAAAAAAAACAAAACCGTTTCGGCGCGGGACAACCCCTTTAATAGTAAAGTCCTGGACAACTCTAATAGGAGTATGCATAAACAGTAACTTGCTTGAGACCAAGGGAGTACAGTAGCTCTAGCCACAAGGTCCAGATGTCAAGAAGTGCCCTCTTGGGTGTAAGAATGTAAGAATGTTCTTGTTAATAGTTCTCTATTGGTAGATACTAGAAATGAGTGAGCGTACTCGCTAAGGCAAACTACTCGAGCGAGTAGTGCCTTATGCGAGTACCTGCTCGCTTGTCTCATAAGATTCGGGTGCCGAGGGGGAGAGCGGTGAGTTGCGGGAGTGAGCAAGGGGGAGCGGGGGAGAGAGTGTGAGAGAGATTCCCCCCCCCCCCCCACGTTCCTCCCCGCTCTCCTCCGCCGCTCCCCGCCCCACACCGGCACCCAAATCTTTTGAGACGAGCGGGCACTACTGGCTCGAGTAGTTTACCTTAACGAGTACGCTTGCTCATCTCTAGTAGATACCATTATATTCTTACTTCTGGATTGCAGATGAAATAAAGGTAGCCATACTGCCCTTTGCATTACAACTAGTCATTTCACTGTCAACATGCTGTTGGGTGTTCCTTGTGAAGCCCTAGTTTAAACCTTTCTTTACTTCAGGCCTGAGAATTAGCAGAAGATTCCAAACACATAATTTTAACCTATTAATTTAATCTGGGAAGAAAGACAAAGGGAGGCGTTGGAGCATGTGCATACACTACATAGGACAACAAATCCAAGCATATGGTCATTGATTTCACAATTTTTACCAAAAATTATCTGCAATATGGGAACTAACAATCATAACTACGACCATTCGTCCCCATGCAGCAAACATTGACTGGCTGCACATCTCCAGGTTAATAGTAGATGTGCAGCCAACCAGCAAGCATGTTTATGTGAACATAAAAAAGACAATCAGTCCATGAACGAGCATTGGCTCTTTCGTTGATTGATCAATCGCACTTTTTTTTATACGGCCCAATTGGGCAAACTGGTATTCAGCTCACATTCCTGTGTGAAAATCTGGAAAAGGTTCTTAAAGTGATTTCATAAAACCATGCCAGAAACTATACAAGCAAGAGACTACAAATGTTGTACGAGTAGAGGGACATTTTATAATGTATTGGTAACCCATTGCATTACCATAGAGAATGTAGTATGGAATACGAGTTAGATGTGGTAGCACCCACACTCTTATATTAGCTGCATAGAGCCAACGTTTAACACTGGCATCTCCTTTCCAGAAGACTGAATAAATGTCGGTACAGTCTGTACAAAATATGGCAGTTATATTTAGCAACACTTCATCATTTCAGTTATCGGAAATACGATGCACATTATGTCTTCTCTTTTAATTACATTTTGTGACCTGACTGATGATTTCAAAATTATTAGATTACTTTTCCTACATGAGAATGCCTCTTTCGTTCTAAAGGCGGCTGTGATGTAATTGGATTAGCAGCCAGTACCACCCGGTTGACATTGCCAGCAATTCCCAGGCGTGTCCTAGCAGGCTTTGTTCCAGCAATGATAAACCCACTGTCGTCCTTTTTTTTTTTTTTTTTTTAACCATTTGTGCACCAAGAGCATCCTTGAACCCTTTTTACTGTGCAAAAATAAGCTTAATCAAACAATTGTTCCTCAACCTGTCCCTATCTAAAGTTTAATGCAGATTTTTTATTTAGGTTATTAAGAAAGAGACTGGATTTTGGAGAGATTTTGGATTTGGAATGACTTGTCAGTATCGTTCAGACTTTATAAACATAGGTAAGTTTATATTACTACTCATTACTGCCATCTACTGTGTAGTTTAGCCTACTTGTAGATCTATGGCCTAATGTAGCCCGAAAAGTATCTTTTGGCTATTAAGAAAATGTTTAGCGTTGCTAAGTATGCTTGGCTGAACCTGTCTGCATAGTAACGTATGACATTACCTACAGTAGTAATTATCTTCATTCTTTCAACATCTGCTTGTAATACATGTCAAGCTAGTACTCGTTTTTGGAGAGTAGTTATAGTGTAGTCATTACAGTTGTTAAATCATGGTACATACTTGATACAGTGTCGTAGATGTCACAAATGGCACATTACAGCACACGGTCTTTATAAGTGGATTCCATTTCATTTCATATTCTGTCAAATATGTCCAACATGCCCAATTTCACTTTAAAAAGTAGACATTTAAATCTGGGCTAAACTAATTTCCAAATAGGCTGAGCACCTATTTACCTAAACTGAACAAACAGGATTCGTTCCAGGCAGAGGATAAAGCCAATTTAACGAAGATTATCCACTGTATCCATTATGTCCTCAAACACAAGATTCCATTAATCCTTCTCTCCACTGATGACGAGAAGGTTTTTGACAGAATTAGTTGGACATGTATGACCAAATGCTCATTAAATTTGGCTTCTCCCCTAAATTCATCTCTCCAATATGTAATAACCCCTCTGTAAGAACACAAATCAATGGCACCCTATCGGAACCCCAACATTCATGGTCTCAAAATCGGAGATCGGGTTCCCCAGAATGCAGCATTTACTGATGACCTCCTCATCTTAATTTCCACCCCCTCACAAGTATTACCTCATAGCCCAGCAATTTTTGAAAGATTCAGTGCCCGTGGTTGTGGCATCTTAAAAAGCCCCCAGCAATCTACTACTTAATCTAAAACTCTATTACTAAGGGGACAATTAAGTCCTTTTGGGATTTAAAATCCAAACTTGGTTCTATTTCCAGACAATCTCCACTGATGCCAGACTCTTGATGTGGAAGCACACATTTTTTCTCATAGACATATATATGATTTCACAGAAGTATTTTCTTCTAAAATTTCTTATAAGGGATATTACAGAGATGCAGTACAGTAGGATATGAAGTGTCTACATCACCACAATGTGACTCAATGTGTCACTGAGTGTATGTGCTTGGCTTAGCAATGCTCATGAGACCCAACTTGAAGAGTTCTTGGAGAGTGCTGTTATCTCTTTAGCTTTAGTAGAGGTCCAAACGTGCTTGCTTTTTTCTTATTTGAATATGGGATATTGAATGATGAACGTCTTTTAAATAGGGCAGTGAAATGTATTTACTTGGAAGTCTAATATTTTGTTCTACTTCTGAATATAAAATACTTTTTAACACCCATCTAATTGTCTTTAAATCTTTGAGATAGCACTAAGTAAAACCTGCTGTTCTGGATCCCTACATACTTGAAAGACCAACGTAGTGCCATACGTGACTGGCAGCCGTCACAGGCAGCCTACAACACACAGCTAAAATGCAATTCAAATATTAAAATAATTAGCATTTAACAAAGTTACAGTAGTGTTTAAAAAGTCAGTTTGAGGTTTTTTTTCTCTATATATCAAAGTTACTTGTTAAAGGGCCACTCCAGCGAAAACACATTTTTCTATTCCTGCCCCCCTCATCTAATAGCCAATCACACTCTGGAGGTCTCCTTTGTGTATTCCAGCCACTTCCCTGTAGTCAGGGGTGTAAGTATAGGGGGGTGCAGAAGGTGCAGTTGCACATTGGCCCAGGAGCCCTAGGGGGCACATAGTCTCTCTTCCCCATATTGCAAACCAGTACTATCAATGAAACTTTATAATTGGGGGCCCAGTTCCAGATTTTGTACTGGGGCCCAGCAGCTTCAAGTTATGCCTCTGCCTGCAGTATAGCCTTTTTATTAGCCACCATCTTGATGCTGAAAGATTTTGGTTTCATTTTCACATCTATCCCATGATGCATCTGCACAGCTATACTATTTCTTTCTGCCAGGAGGAGGAGGGCAGTTTAATTATCATTAACTCTTATAGTCTTTTAAATAAGCTACAGATCATAAATATACATTCAGGAGAATGAGCTGTGATCTCTTCTATTATATCTGTGTGATCATAATCAGCAACTGTGACAGGAATGACTGTGCCTCCCTGCAGTCAGATCCTGTGTAACAGCATCACAAAGACTAAGAAATTGACTAGGAAATGAAAACATAGCCCCAAGTAGATCTTTGATGGTCAACATGGAGATCACATGACAATCTGAGGAATGATAGAAAGGAATAAACTAACCAAGGTAGCACTAGCTCACTTATATATACTAGGGGGATAGCTATAACATGACTGAATTTAAAGAAAATCATTTGGGTGATTAAAAGAATAGTAAAGTGGATAGAATAAGAGTCATTTTGCTTCATTTATAGTTTTTAGGTAAGAAAAGTCTCACTATAATGAACTAGCTGCTATTCTTATTTTTTGCCTCAGGTGGTTTTGATCTGGATATCAAGGGCTGGGGTGGAGAAGATGTTCATCTATACCGTAAATACCTTCACAGCCACCTTATTGTGATCAGAACACCTGTTAGAGGACTCTTCCACTTGTGGCATGAAAAGCGCTGTATGGATGAGCTGACTCCAGAGCAATACAAGATGTGCATGCAGTCGAAGGCCATGAATGAAGCTTCTCATGGACAGCTCGGCATGCTGGTCTTCAGACATGAAATTGAGGCACATCTTCGTAAACAGAAGCAAAAGTCCAATGTCAAGAAATCATGAGACAAGATGGTATTCATTACTAAGGTTATCTTAAGCCTCTGCTGCTGAAGAGGAACAGGCAAAATGAGTCGGTGAATGCAAAATCTGGGCAGTAGATGTGCATACTGACAACTTTCAATGGTCCTTCAGAATACAGCAGGTTTTTAGAGGATGGGTTAACTGGAGAAATCAGATAGAACAGGGCTGACCCCGGAAATGAATTTCTCTAAGTAACTGGGAACATTTATGAACTACATATTGCAAACAAAATCAAGACTTTGTTTGACATTCACATGCACTTGACTGGGCGTATCATAACTAGAACATGGAGCAATGAATAATGCTACACAATGAGTAACAGCAAAATATTCATTTACTTATGGACAGCAGAGAGGAATCTTCAATTTCCATGACAACTTTTTGTTTCATAATGCATTTGAATGTACAGTATTTCAGAGACCTAGATTTCAGATACTTCTTTGTAAACTTTACCATATTGCTGCAACATCCGAAGCCAAATATTAGAAGCCATATGAAACATGTGTTTTTTGGAGTGTCTCTCTGAAGGCTGAATGCAAGAATATGTCTAAATGCGGTTTGATACAATAATGGCCAGGATCCCATTGTGCCGTAAGTGCACTATTGGAAGATTTTCGCATTGTCTTGATTTGTATTGAAATATGAATGATGAATAATTATGCGACAAAAGCACAAATTACTGTATTTTCTAAGTCCTGTTGTGTTAACCTATATTTTTGCAGAAGTGGAATGCACAGCATATTCTTTAAAAAGCAGATGGTATTTATGGTTGATGTTCTGGATTAGAGTGATTTAGACCAGTTCAAACTTCTGAAAGCAGCTAAAAAGACAAACATTATACTGTGACTTTGCACAGAATATATTCTTTGTTCTCTGACAATATGTAACTCCAGGGAGAAGTGAATCCTGTAATTATGAGGCAGTTATTACTTCTCAATCCCACTGGCCCCAATTTCTCAAAGGGTTCTTGTGTGTAGAATGGAGAATTCCTGACACATAAGGACAGATAGAAAAGGTCAAAGCTTAGCATTATGGGAATGCACACATTGTACGTTGCAACTCGTAGGGATAAGAAACTGCACTAGATTTCTGAAGATAATCATTGATTTTTCTAAAAGGTTTGTTTTGCTACTAAGATTATATATACTTGGTGCAGCAAACTTCAGCTGTGACGGGTCACGTTGTAGGACTGCGACCTTGCACTGTCATTGAACTTAATCGAGTCATATGTTGTGATAGTGGCAAGCTGTGACTTGCATCGTGACTCCATTGAGTCCAGTGGCAGTGCAACATTGCAGTTCTACAAAGCACTCTTTGGTTGCATGCCCCCTGTCGCTACCAAAGTCAGTGTCCTAGCTCTAGAACTATGTGATGGAGCCGGTAAAAGAAGAAATACGAGCTCATCATTTGATAAGCAGCCTGCAACTAAATAGAGATTTGGAAGGTTTTAATGCCATTATCCACACATTTGAACCTTAAGGCTGTTTTAATAGATTATTGTAGCCCGGAACGGTCGTCTGCTCAGCTCTTGGCCGTATTACTTTTCTGGAGTTTTTGGAAGGTGGGAAAATGCATCAGTTCTGTAGTAGGGTGAGAAATGTTTTCTGTGAGGAGGGTTACGTTGTTTTGGTGAAAAATAGATTAAGAAAAAGATACAAATAAAATGGTATTTACAAACAAACTTATCTTCGCATGAAATGTTTGACCTGTGAATTTGATGACTGTGTGAAGCTTCCAATGTTCTCCCAGTAACCTTGTGATCTGGATTTTAGTACAGCTATGGAGGGAAGATTACCTTCTGTGTATGTACGGCTCCTTCACACTGGCGTGGGCTCAGTTAAGCATTTCCGCTGGAGAAAAACATTTCTGTTTTGTTCTCAATCGATTTTTATTAAAAATAGAAATATTTCAGTTTATTTCCATGTAATGCCGTTCTATTCATTATGGTTTTTCAAATTGAAGAAATATCTGAAAAACAGAAATGAAAATAAATGAAAACATTTCTGTTTTTAATTAATTAAAACTTTTGGAAATTAATGGGGAACAAAATGGAAAACGTATAATTCAGGGTTTTTTATTTCTGTTTCTCTGCTTATCAAATGGAACAGAAAACGGAAATGATTAATTGAGCCCAACGCCAGTCGGAACAAGTCCTTGCTCTTGTGAAGATGCCTTAAAAATATCAAAACTCTCCTCTATGTGAATGCGGTGTTGTAAAACCATAGAGATTAATGCTGCAACCGAGGACTGGCTTTGTTATCTCTGAGGCTCACAGTGTATCTCATGTAAAAGAAAAAATGAATGCCAAAGTGTATAGAAAGTATCGCACATATTTTTCTACACCAGTCCATTTACACTCATTATTTAAAAGTATGTGTTGAGCTAAGTCAAAAAGCAAATATGAAAAGCACTACAAACCGCAATTTATTTTCCATGTAATATTCTCGCACAGAGACATTTTGTTTTTCCTGCCAATTTTGCAATTAGTATTTCTCTATAGGAAGTAAAAAGCGCGTGTCGTGTGAATAAAGAAAAGATGTCCAAAAATCAACAGGGAACCCAACAATAGTGTGAAGCTCTACACTATTACCCATTCTAAAAAGGGTACCCCTGATATATTAAAGGGGTTGTCCCGCGGCAGCAAGTGGGTCTATACACTTCTGTATGGCCATATTAATGCACTTTGTAATGTACATTGTGCATCAATTATGAGCCATACAGAAGTTATAAAAAGTTTTTCACTTACCTGCTCCGCTGCTGGCGTCCTCGTCTCCATGGTTGCCGTCTAATTTTCGCCGTCTAAAATGGTCGAATGGCCAAATTAGACGCGCTTGCGCAGTCCGGGTCTTCTGCTTTTCTGAATGGGGCTCCGTGTAGCTCCGTGTAGCTCCGCCCCGTCACGTGCCGATTCCAGCCAATCAGGAGGCTGGAATCGGCAATGGACCGCACAGAAGAGCTGCGGTCCACGGAGGAAGAAGATCCCGGCGGCCATCTTCACCGGTAAGTATAGAAGTCACCGGAGCGCGGGGATTCAGGTAAGCGCTGAGCGTTTTTTTTTTTTAAGTCCCTGCATCGGGGTTGTCTCGCGCCGAACCGGGGGAGGGGGGGGGGGGGGGTTGAAAAAAAAAAACAAAACCCGTTTCGGCGCGGGACAACCCCTTTAAGCATAAATATAGGGCAAAGTGGCATACTTTGTCCTAAGTAGGGTCCACAGAGTGCAGAAGGATATTTCACGGATACATTTCTAATTTTTTTTGGCAAGCAAAGATACAAAAAATACAGCTTCCAATGTATGATGACACCCTTCAGCCCTTTCATGCTTTATGCAGTTCCACTGCTAACCAGCGGTTTGCTCATAGAGGCTTCTATTTTATGCAGGAAGGTGACACCTTATAGACATGCAAGTTATTGTGGTATGACAATCTTATTCCTAAATTAGGAGAAAGTATGACTGTTTTACCTATTAGCAATCAATGTTTCTTTACTGACGAACCCACTGACTAGAAGCGGTGCCCACTGTTATGGCATAGCACATTATGATGCACACCAGATTTTCACTCATCACTTTTTAAAAGTGTCAAGGAAAGTTGATGGAACTAACTGGGAAGGACAAAGCCAGCAAGTTCCAACAGATTTATCATTATGAAAGACAGAAAATGGTGCACATTTTAGCACAATTCTACACATGCTCATAGGTGCGCCACATTTCAAAGGTAGAAACTGGTTAATAAATTTTGTGCATTTCACTCTGAGCTTCAGTTTACTGGTATAAAATGCCAGTCTTGGTAAGAAACACTATGGGGAGATTTATTAAGACATGCATGTGTCTGATTTTCAATGGCAGTCCATTGTATAGCCTAACAAAGTACAGTAAATAGAGATTTGTGTCAAGGTTTCTATTCAAATCCATACAAAATAAATTAGTACACTATGAAGGAGAAAATTATAATGCAATTAAAGCGGTTTTCGAAGATAATAATCTGTATATTTTTTTAAATTGTCCATGTCTAAAAAATTTGAATAGGTCTCCCAACAACTCCAGCTCCACACCTCTGTTCTCCCTGCCAGCGCCCTGTTCAAAAGCTGCAGGCTGCCTGTTGACGGAATGTCACAGGCTGAGGGCTCTTTCACACAAGCATTTTATTGCGGCTATTTTGGCATGGTATTATTGTATCTTGATGCCACCAGGAAGTCCTGGTGGAGCCAAGATTGACAGGAGGGTGATGCCCCCTGTACCTGATTGGCTGGACAGCTGCTTGGCCTGTAGGTCTTGGAAGGCAGCTAAGGATTTGCAGAAAGGGCCTTACCCAGCAGCAGTGACCGACCTCTCTGCGCATTGCCAGCGGTGACCACCTGTATTGAAGCACAGTAGGAGCGGTGAGCGTCCGTCATGGAGCACAGTGGGAGCAGAGAGCCGGCTCCTGGGATGCAGCTGAGAGGCGGCGGCTGTCCGGCTGTCCCGGCCACGGACCAGAAGTGGGCCCTGCGGCAGAATTGCAAGCAGTGAGCCACAGAGCAGCCGTTGGGGGAGCACAGAGGTGGCAGCTGGCACGGAGGTGACAGCCGGGTGCCGGAATGCAACACTGAGGTGGCGGCTGGGCCGGAGCTGCAGCGTGTGCATTGATCTGTGGCAAGGCTGCAGCCTTAAGCTGATGGTTACTTTTCTTCTTAGGCTTACATTTTTGGATCTTTATGCTGCTATGTTACATCGGTAACATGGCAGCATTTACAGCTGATAATGTTATCCTAAGAAGACAAGTAACTCTCAGCCTAAGGGCGCCCACCCACTGGCGTTTGCGATTTTAGTGCGTGAAAAACGCAGCGTATTCGTGGCGTTTTTCGCGGCGTTTTTTGCCGCGTTTTCGCGGCTTTTCCATTAATTTCCATTGACTTTCATGGGTGCATTAGGAGAAAAATAAGGACACATATGCAACTGACAGTTCCTATGTTAAAAAACGCAACGCAACGCAAAAAAAAACGCCAGTGGACAGGAGTACATTCAATTCTAATTGCTCTTGAGAAAAAACGCAAAACGCAAAGAAAAAAAAATCGCCAGTGGGTGGGCGCCCTAAGGCTGCAGCCCAGCCACAGATAAATGCACACTGTGCTGCTAGGACCTTCCTGCCGTGACCCAATCGGGAGCTGGGGGTGTGATAGGGGCGTTCCTCCTGTCAAACCCCTGGCTTCTGGTGGCGTCAATATACAATAATACCTTTTGTCACAATAAAACACTGGCCAAAAATCGTGACCATCTGAAGCATTGGATTCCAATGCACTTGCTCAGATGGGCAATTTAAAAAAAAATAAAAATTTGTGTAAAATCAGCTGTCCGGCCACTTTTACGCTAACTGAAAAGATGGGTCTGGACCTATCTTTTGCCAGAATATGCTGACCGGTCGCATAGACTCCTATGGGAGCCTAAGAGAGCTGCTGGAAAAGGGAAGTGGGAGGAAGTTTAGCAGAGGCTCTGCTAAACTCCCTCCCCGTAGCCGCCCCTTGCCAGCTGCAAGCAAAAGGAGGAGGCAGGAGATTAGCACACTCACTCTGCTAAGCTCCCGCCCTCTCCCCTTGCTGGCAGTTTAACACACCAGCTCCTGCCCCATCCCGACTACTCCCTTTGCCGGCAGCCGGTGGGGAGGGAGTTTAGCAGAGCTAAACTCTCTTCCTCAGCCCGACTGTATTCCAGAGTGTTGTGTATGCACTCTGCAGCCCGGCCGTCTGATTGGGCATCAAAATGGGAGATGCAGCTGCAACTTGATCGTAGCTGCCTCTCAATCATGCGGTTTTAGCCGTGACGTGGGTAGTCGAAAATCGCAGTGCTTGTGTGAATAAAGCCTGACTCAGTAGCTTATAAACCTATCTAGAAAGGTAGATAGATGCAGAGCTACAGCTGCAAGGAGCCACAACAAGAGAGTGTATTTTTTTTTTCTAAATAATTTTTGGCCATGAGCAGATTAGAAAAAAATTATCTTGAAAAATCCTCTTTAATATAATGGCTTTGCCTTCCAGATGCATACATATAGGTCATAATTAAACTAGATGCATTCAGAGGTCTCTAGCCAAAAATCTAAGGGGCAAAACCCAATAAATGTACCAAATGTCTGACTGTGGTCA
Organism: Eleutherodactylus coqui; assembly: GCF_035609145.1. Classification (NCBI taxonomy): domain Eukaryota; kingdom Metazoa; phylum Chordata; class Amphibia; order Anura; family Eleutherodactylidae; genus Eleutherodactylus; species Eleutherodactylus coqui. The sequence continues at coordinate 188,450,730 of NC_089843.1, forward strand.
AACTTGAATTCATCAGATGTACAAGAAGAACACATTGAACTAATCTATAGGTTTTTCTGACATGATAGATCACCGAGCCCTTGTATGGTAAACCTAATCCTGTCTAATCCTGTCCCAAACCACAATGGATGGTTCTTTGCAACGAATTGTGATGTACTCCCATATCTTACAGTTAAACAGCACCTAATATTCCCCTAATGACATTGGGTGCTTTTTTTCTTCGAGAAATCTAAACCATATAACCCACTGAGCGCACACACCAACCTTTATTGCGTTTTGTCCCATAGTTTTTATGCTAGAGTTATCTGCCCCCCTTTAGTTTAATTATGATCACCTTGTATATAAAGAAAAAAAATCGGGGTTCTCACTCAGCCTCATAGTGGCTTGTTAACGGTTTTTGATTAAATTTTATACGACTCCTTTTCGGAATAGTGGGTTGTCTCTGCGGGAACCAGACAGCTCTGTACATTGTACAGTGGCCTGTGTTGGTACTGCAGATTGAGTCCTATTCAATTCAATATGATCAACGCGGGCTACTGCGCAATATGCGGAGCAGTCAGCTTCCCACAACAAAATATCTAGAAGTGGGACAATCCCCTTAATGCTGGCCTTTCATTTGCTAATGAGATCCCACGATAATTATGGGATTTTAAATTCACCTTGGAAATCCTGCTGTATTTTGATTTACTTTTTATAATAATACTAGCGTACCCGTCGCGCGTTGCTGCGAAGACAGACATACATACATACATTCTTTTTTATATATCTAGATGACGGCAGCAGCGACCACTGAGGTTTTGTAGGCCGCTGCTTCCCCCTTGCAGGCTGAATAAAATAGCCGTTGGGTGGAACATCCAATTTATCCGGCTGCTGTGGCTTCTTGGGAAGATAGCCTAGTACATGTTTGCCCACTTCCAACTCCAATGGAGACTGACTGTAAATGGCTGGCGTGCTCTAGTATTTATGGTTCCAAGCTGTACGTGTCATTGCATACAGTCTATCTATCTATCTATCTATCTATCTATCTATCTATCTATCTATCTATCTATCAGGGTTATTGCATACAGTCTATCTATCTATCTATCTATCTATCTATCTATCTATCTATCTATCTGGGTTATTGCATACAGTCTATCTATCTATCTATCTGGGTTATTGCATACAGTCTATCTATCTATCTATCTATCTATCTATCTATCTATCTATCTGGGTTATTGCATACAGTCTATCTATCTATCTATCTATCTATCTATCTAGCTATCTATCAGGGTTATTGCATACAGTCTATCTATCTATCTATGACATCAGGAAATGAGAGAATTAGATTCCGTACGTAAAATTTGAACGCTAATTCTTTGGCGCTTTGAATTGAATAATCGAGTTGGGACCCATTAACTTTTCCTATTTATGACATAATCTAGCGTACCCGTCGCGCGTTGCTGTGAAGACAGACATACATACATTCGTTGCTGCGAAGACAGACAGACATAGCTATCCAATCCAGTTATTTACACTTTGCTTGTCTGCCTGCGTGCCGTGGATTATTCTAGGGGTTTTCCCCAGCTCGCAACATTGTATCCAATAAGCGAGTTCTCCACTAAACATTGTTCTCCATGAAAGAACTGAGCGTACTTTTTTTAAAAATGACGGCAGCAGCGACCAATGAGATTTTGTAGGCTGCTGCTTCCCCCTTGCAGGCTGAATAAAATAGCCGTTGTGTGGAACATCCAATTTATCCGGCTGCTGTGGCTTCTTGGGAAGATAGCCTAGTACATGTTTGCCCACTTCCAACTCCAATGGAGACTGACTGTAAATGGCTGGCGTGCTCTAGTATTTATGGTTCCAAGCTGTACGTGTCATTGCATACAGTCTATCTATCTATCTATCTATCTATCTATCTATCTATCTATCTATCTATCTGGGTTATTGCATACAGTCTATCTATCTATGACATCAGGAAATGAGAGAATTAGATTCCGTACGTAAAATTTGGACACTAATTCTTTGGCACTTTGAATTGAATAATCAAGTTGGGACCCATTAGCTTTTCCCATTTATGACATAATCAATGCCCGTGCCAAATTTCAAGTTTCTATGACATTGGGAAGCGAGAAAATTAGGTTTTGTACGTAAAATTTGGACGCTAATTCTTTGGCGCATAGAATTGAATAATGGAGTTGGGACCTATTAGCTTTTCCTATTTATGACATAATCAATGCTCCTGCCAAATTTCACGTTTCTATTACATTGGGAGGCGAGAGAATTCGATTCCGTACGTAAAATTTGGACGCTAATTCTTTGGCGCATAGAATTGAATAATCGAGTTGGGACTGATTAGCGTTTCCTATTTATGACATATTCAATGCCCGTGCCAAATTTCACGTTTCTATGACATTGGGAAGCGAGAAAATTAGATTCCGTACATAAAATTTGGACGCTAATTCTTTGGTGCTTACAATTGAATAATCGAGTTGGGACCCATAAGCTTTTTCCTATTGACATAATCAATGCTTGTGCCAAATTTCAAGTTTCTATGACATTGGGAAGCGAGAAAATTGGATTCCGTACGTAAAATTTGGACGCTAATTCTTTGGTGCTTAGAATTGAATAGTTGAGTTGGGACCCATTAGCTTTTCCTATTTATGACCTAATCAATGCTCACGCCAAATTTTGAGTTTCTATGACATTGGGAAGCGAGAAAATTAGATTCCGTACGTAAAATTTGGACGCCAATTCTTTGGCGCATAGAATTGAATAATGGAGTTGGGACCCATTAGCTTTTACTATTTATGACATAATCAATGCTCACGCCAAATCTCGAGTTTTTATGACATTGGGAAGCGAGAAAATTAGATTCCGTACATAAAATTTGGATGCTAATTCTTTTGCGCATAGAATTGAATAATCGAGTTGGGACCCATTACCTTTTCTTATTTATGACATAGTCAATGGGAAGTGAGAGAATTAGTGGCAATGATGGAAATCAAACGATCTACGTGGCTCTGTACGTGTCATAATAGAGCCTTAATGACATCACAATGCAGCTTTAACTGTCAGACATCCAGTGATGGAAATCAAACAATCTACGTGGGGGGCGTAACTTCCGACATAATCAATGCTCTCGCCAAATTTTGAGTTTCTATGACATTGGGAAGCGAGAAAATTAAATTCCGTACATAAAATTTGGACGCTAATTCTTTTGCGCTTAGAATTGAATAATCGAGTTGGGATGAGACATAAGGCCTTGCCCATAAGCATTCCCCAACCTCCAAGAACTGAACCTACCTACCTGAATGAGATTTTGTAGGCCGCTGCTTCCCCCTTGCGGGCTGAATAAAATATATGGGTGGAACATACAATTTATCCGGCTGCTGTGGCTTCTTAGGAAGATATCCTAGTACTTGTTTACCCACTTCCAACTCCAATGGTAATTGGCTGGCGTGCTCTAGTGGTTCCAAGCTGTACGTGTCATAATAGAGCCTTAATGAATTGTGGTTTGAGATTGTTACCCGCAAGGTTTTTGTGCTGTTTCAGAAAGGTAAAAAGAATGTGGTTTAAAGGGAGTCTGTTAGCAGTTGTGACCCTGCAAAAAGTTGTTGACTACAATACAGAAGAGACTTGGGTTTAACTCTGCCATGCACAGTCCATATAATGCAGTACCTCAGAGTGATTGCTGTAATTAATCCCCTCTGCTCTGATTGACATCCGTATCGGCCTCCTAGTTGGAGAATACATAATATTGCATGTGATGGAACGCACCGCATTTATTTCTCTTATGGATTTATGTGCAAAAAACAAAACCTTCTGTACCTCCAAATGAAATTGGTGGTAACGTATTAAGGGGGCTTTATTACAAATTCATACAAGACGCATTCCATAATATGGCTGTGTACATGAGGCCAATATCATCTGTCTGTAGACCTTTGACAACAGTAGAGATGCTCTATGATGATTTCATATTTTAGTATGTATACAGAATCACTTGCATTCTGGTACCTATAGCAAACAAAACGTTGTAGGATCACGGACCCTGATGACTTACCATATAATGTCTATGCTTGCCACCTTATTACGTAGCCCATAAAATAGCCGCCATAAATGAGTGTTTTCACACGTGCTTCTTTTTATATTTATAAAGGCACCACTGCGTAAAAACTGAGAAAAACACACTTTTTGCTAATTTGAGGCAACTCCCCTTAGAAGATTTAGGGCTCCTGCACACTTGCGTTTTTCTTGCATGTTTTTTTCACGCATTATCGCTGCGTTTTTTTCACACGATTGTCGATGGGACTTTCTAATGTTAAAAGCACATCGCACAAAAATTGCAAAGCACCAACTCGCCATGTGTTTTTTTAACATTAGAAAGTCCAATTGACAATAGCGTGAAAAAAACGCAGCGATATTGCGTGGAAAAACCCGCAAGAAAAATGTAAGTGTGCAGGGGCCCTTATGGTTTGTTTCCACAGCGGACTTTTGATATGTAATTTGACATAAAATGTGCACCAATTCAGTGTAAAATTTCATGGCAAATTCCCATTCTATTAGTTTCAATGGAAACTAGGCAGTAGGCTATATAGTGTGGATTTCAAATCCATGTACCCTTTTTGAAAAGGGTAAAATTTATGTGCAGTTCCGCGGAGCTGCATAGCCGTGGCAGAAATCCATAGTTTGGCTGTGGATTTCTGCTGTGGTTTTAAGAGACAGAATTCACGCAGAAAACTCAGCATTCGATTCCGCTGTCTGAATGTACCCTTAGGCTAATTTCACATGAGCAATTGTGATATTGTGCCATGAAACTCGTCCCGATATATAGCGCTCGCCATCGTGCAATGTCCCTGCAGATGCGAACCGTTTTTGTGTTAAAACTGCCTCCTCGGCTAAGGATCGCGGACTGTTTTCCATTTTTTTGGATGTGTAAACCTTGCATTGCACTCACATGCAGGTCGTAGGCCGGGCAATGCGGCGGTGACCCCATTGACAACAATGGGCAATGCATTCCGTTGGAACACCGAAGATAGGACATGCCTCGATGCGGTGAACAAATCATTCCTAAATATAACCCCATTTAAAAGAATGAGGTTTATATTTGTGCGGCCCCCAATGCACAAATTTTGCACGATTTTCTCGCCCTTAGGGTGCCTTCACACATGTCACATAAGCTGTGGAAAATATGCAGCATTTACAGTACATTATATGGACATGATTTAAGCTTGGATACAAGATGTGATACGGGCAGGCATGGAGGCTTTAGTACTCTGTTGTACTGCCTCTAGCTTGGATACAAGATGTGATATGGGGGTCATGGAGGCTCTAGTACCCTGTTGTACCGGCTCTAGCTTCGATACAAGATGTGATGTGGGCGGGCATGGAGGCATACAGGTTCTGTATGGTATCCTGTGACATATTGGCCCACATTTGCTGTAACTAAGTATCTAGATTATGCAAACTCATAGGCTGTTAAAGTTGGCGTCCAGATGGTCCCATACATGTTCTATTGGTGATAAATCGAACAACTGGGCAGATCACGGAAGTGTGGCAATGTTGTGGAGATATTCCTGTGACACACTTTTGTGTGCGGCCGAGCATTATCGTACTTGAAAATGCCCTTTGGAAACCCTGTCGCAAGAGGCAACACATGTGGCTGCAGGATGTCCTGAACATATCGCTGAGCTGTCATTGTCCCTCGTACCACTACTAGGGATGACCGATTTGTCATATGCTATGCCCCCCTCCCCCCCCGACCATCACACCAACAGTGGAGGCAGTGTGCCACTCCACAGCAAAGGCAGGATTGAGGCACTTACCCCAACATCTCCAGACGTAAACACAGCCGTCGACAGTCCCCAAATTCAACCTGGGTACATTGGATTCAGAAGACAACTGAAGACTTTCCTGGTTGCACTCCATAGCAGTCTAGTTTCGTCCACGACACCACTGCAAACAAAGGCAATAGTGAGTGGATGTCAAAGGCGGTACGCAATATGGGCATTGTAAGACCAAGTGTTCTTTAGTCAAGCACCTGGAAATGGTTCCGATAGACACAGGGACCTATAATAATGGTGCCCACCTCTCTCTGGTTGGCAGACAACAAAACAGTTGGAGCTGCTCCTATTCGTTGGACAATCAAATGATCCTCTCTACTGATGGTCTGTCAAGAACGTCCTGAGTCCAGTTGCCTTGTGTGTGTGTGTGTGTGTGCCCTCATGCATACACTGGTCCTAACGCCACCTAATAGTCTAGTCAGAACAGCCCAAGTAGGGGAAAATTCATCAATATGACCATCCTAATAATGCACCCCCCTCTCAGACTGGTAATGGGGTGAAATCTCTTCTCTGCATTGTAGAGGGGTCTAGTGGTCCACAACCTCTACGCAAGTGGAAAAAGGGGTCACTACACACAAGTAGCCTCTGAGAGCCTTTTATAGGCTAAGGGGGAACCACTTTTAGGACCTCAGTTGACAAGACCATTTCTCTAATCCCACCATAATGCTAATAATTTTTTATTGGATTTTATTTTTGACTGTATTTTTTTTTCGACTGAGTATATTTCAGTCCAAACATTCTGAAAGTCTTTTACGTAATCATATACACGTCTGCATTTGGAAACCTTTTTTTCTTCATAATCCCTATAAAGCTGAGAAAATGTTAAAAAATAAATAAAAATGTAAAAATATGAAATCATTAACATTTTTGTTATCAAGCCAAAACGCAATCTCAGGATCAAATAGCTGATGCAACCATTGAAAAAATAAATTGCCTTCTTGAAGTATAGGGCTTTGTCTTCCTATGCTACCGGGAGTCCAGTTTAGGGACTTTTTAAAGGGTTCCTCTGTTATGGCTCTTAACCAGCAAGTGATGAAGCCTTATGGATGAAAAGTGATCTTGGTGAGGCTGTGGCAAATGCATACTTGTCCATTTGTAAAAATGGCCAGGAATACACATAGCTGTGGTAACCATTAGCAGTAATCGTCTTTCCTATTACAGCTATTAGACATTATCAACAAAGAGAACTGACTCTTCCATTGTTTCATTGTACAGAATTGTAAAATAAATAAATATAGAGGAAAATATATTTTTATGAAAGATTTAATTATCTCAGCAATTAACTTTGTTTTTACTTCCGGAATGAATTCCCTGGTGGTATGATGCAAGTTGTCGTATGTATTTAAATTGAAGATAAAATAAAAAGCAATCCAAAATAAAAAAGCTTTATGTATTCAGTATTGATATCTTTAACGTTTGCTTTAATTATGTATGATTAATTTATTTTCCAGTAAAAAGTCCTTTGTGTGCCAAAAGCTGGTTTAATATAATACGTTTGTATGTCCTTTGGCTGGATAGTCACCCAGTGCGGATGCTTGTAATTTACAATAAGTAACTTATACATGACTGGAAGTCTCCACACTCAATAAAGTTTGGTTTATTTGATTTTACTATGCTGTGTATCTGCTTTTATTTATGCACTTCAAAGATTTTGTCTCTTTCATATTAGTTAGCATCTATGAAATAAAATATAATGGAATCAACTTTATATCATTTGATTTGTTCAGTTTGTAGTTATTTCTGTTTGTAGGTTTTTCTGCAACTTACCACAGTTTTACCCCTTCAATAGCTTTATAATGGGTTTTGTTGTGTTAAAAGATATCCTAAGCCATTAAAAAGCTATTAACTTTTTGTGGGGTGGGCGGTGGAATTGGGTAGTGAGTGGGCGGTGGAATGGGTGGTGGGGTGGGAGGGAGAGTATAGACATAAGGACTAGAGATGAGCGAGTATACTCGCTAAGGACAATTGCTCGATCGAGCATTGTCCTTAGCGAGTATCTCCCCACTCGGCAGAGAAGGTTCGGCTGTCGTCGTGGGTGACAGCTGAGTTGCGGCAGTCAGCAGGGGGGAGCGGGGAGGAGAGAGGGAGAGAGACCTCCCCTCCGTTCCTCCCCGCTCTCCCCCCCAGCTCCCCGCCCGCCGCCAGCAGCCAAATCTTTGCTCCCAAGCGGGCAGGTACTCGCTAAGGGCAATGCTCGCTCGAACAATTGGCCTTAGCGAGTATACTCGCTTATCTTTAATAAGGACGTAAAGAGTTCCACTTTTCCAATCAGTATGCAGTATGAAGTCTCATCTCATCATAGCTAAACCTATGTAGCATCATCCTTTAGCTGTTACATCTTTTAAGATTGTCCAGTTAGATTGTCCATCTCCAATCGAGTAATGATGATAATACAGCCACGTTTGACACATTTCTGTGACTGCCAGTACTGAGTTGTTTCTTAGTGCAGATAGCTTCTCAAAAGAACAATGATCTGATTGACCTATTGACTGTAGAGATGGAGGGTCTTTACATTTCCACTTTATTGCAATGGAAAGCTTTTTACCGAGAGAAGGATATGGTCCCCCAGTTTTCTAAACCTAGCCACTATAGCCTCTATGTCCAGTAAAAGAACAGCTATATGTAGGTTGGGTGTTATACCTACAGTATTTTGGTGTTGTTGTTTTTTTTTTTTTTTTTGTTAAATGGAACACTGAGTTCCACAGGAGCTTTAAACACTCCAGAACACGTGAAGCAGTGTACTCCTGTGCCTAGCACGTGCCAGGAGTACCAGGGAATAAAGTAGCTAGCTTGCCTGAGAGTAGTACTACCTCGTAGTCACCTTATAGTGGACTTCAAGTAAGATATCACAAAGCGTAGACATATTAGCCCATGGGAATGCATTGAACCACTTTGTGGAAGTGTAGGATTTATTTAATTCCTTCTCCTAGTTTAGTATATGTGCTTTTCTAAAGTGTATATGTTCTGGTTTCCTCCATGTAATGCAGATATATACATATATAAATTTTAGGCTAAGGTTGAAGTCGGTGTGTGAACAGGAATTTATATAGAAATTATTTTTTTGTGAGACAAAGCTCTTTAAGATACTCTTAATATGGGAATATTTCAAGTTCCTTGTGGTTAGCCCATACTCCTCTCCCAAAACTTTGGGAGATTTATTTTGCCATTTAGGAATAGGTCTAAAATCAAGGATATTCTTCTCTTCCTCCAAGCCCCCACCCTTAGCCCCTTCGTGAAAAATTCTATCAACCTTATGGGTAGGGATACCTTTTTTCTGGGTTGGTACATGCTGGAGGTGTGATTTAATTTTTGCCACGCACCCACAAAAGCCACAAGGGTAGGGCTTTTCGAAGGGAGAGAGTAAGGGCCGGCCATCACTGCTAATAGTAGGTTCCAGAGGGATCCTCTACCTATCATGCTCCTCTCTATTGAGGGCTAACTAATACATTCCAATGGAAAACACCAGTTTACTCAGATTTGCCAGATGGTATGCTGGGATATTTGGAACTCCCGACCCCATCTCTCCCTAGGAGAGTACAATATTGAGGCAGCTATCCTAGGTCTTTTGCTATTCCAGATAAAGGATATTTGTCTTTGTAACGATTGAAGTTTTTGCGTTGCATGTGGGATTGTAAGAGAGCGTACGGTGTAGAGGATTTTTGGTAGGGTCATCATTTTGTAAAGAACTATTCTCCCCAGCCACGAGGGCTCCAGTAAGGTAAAGAGATCAAATTTTTTCTACATGTCTTTGTAAAGCAAAGACAGGTTAATACCCAACATTTCCCCAGTGGTAGTAGTTTGATGCCAAAGGGCATCTCCATTACAACGCATTTGCACTGTGAACCAAACACTTTTGTGCATGTGTCTACACATTTTGCATTGACCAAGTCACGAAGCACACCACTGAGGAGATGGTGGGGGTAGTTGTTAGGGACACAGTGGCACTACCAACGCCTTCCCGGAGGGATGTGTGTGACACTCGACCAAAGCACTGACAGGCCTCTCCAGGCAATGCTAGAGCAGCGGTTACCTGAATTAATGGTGTAGTGGACTGGAAGAGTCTTGTCACGGGTGACGCCACTGTTCCTGGCTCCATAGGATATCCAACGGGAAAAAATAGAAGTCCACACACACAGTTAACTTGAGAAAATGCAGCTGCTGGGAATGATCAACAACTGTAGCTTTACTTGCAGGAATACTTTCTGAAGATACACTCACAATTCTTTGCGGAATTTTACACACCAGTGCTGGAAAGACAAATGAAGGAGGTCAGGGAAGAAAACACAGGATGACACCAGGCCTACAGTCAAGTTATCTGTATGACTCTCCTGGACCCACACACCCCAGAGGAGGGCACGAACACTCCACTGACACTCACTTGCTGACGATTTCAGGACACTGCATGGCGGAACCTTTTTCTCTCTTCTCGCTCTTTCTTAAGATAGGAATGCTGGCATCAGGAAAACCTCTCTTCTTCTTCTTCCAATCCTCACCACATAAGGGTTGAAGGTACCCCTATGTGGCCAGGACACACTCTCCACACCCAACCGTTGAAGAAAATGGAATCTCAATCCTCTTTTGCACCTTGCACTCACATTTATATCTTGCATACTCAGGTGACAACACAAATTGTTACACTTCTCAGACATATCCCAGACATTCACAGACCTTAACCTAGGGGCGAGGGACGAGAACATAACTGGCGAGGGATGAGAACATTATTCTTCCACAATATAAGGCATTTGTCAGACCACATATGGAATACTGCATACAGTTCTGGACACCGGTGCTCAAGAAAGGGGGTTGAGGGGGTTCAAAGAAGGGCAATTAAATTAATAAATGGAATGAGGGAACTGGAATACCCAGAGAGGCTATCAAAATTAGGATTATTCACCCTGGAAAAAAGAAGGCTAAGGGGCGATCAAATAACTATGTATAAATATATTAGGGGACAATACAAGGATCTCTTCCATGATCTGTTTATACCCAGGAATGCAACGGTAACAAGAGGGCATCCTCTACGTCTAGAAGAAAGCAGGTTTGATTACCAACACAGAAGGGGGGTTCTTTACTGTAAGAGCAGTAAGACTGTGGAACTCTCTGCCTGAGGACGTGGTGATGGCAAAATCCATTGAGGAGTTTAAGAGAGGACTAGATGTCTTTCTAGAGCGATATGATATTACTAGAGATGAGCTAATACTCGTTCGAGTATTAGCGTGTTCGAGATGCTCGTTACTCGAGACGAGTACCACGCGATGTTCGAGTTACTTTCACTTTCATCTCTGAGACGTTAGCGCGCTTTTCTGGCCAATAGAAAGACAGGGAAGGCATTACAACTTCCCCCTGCGACGTTCAAGCCCTATACCACCCCCCTGCAGTGAGTGGCTGGCGAGATCAGGTGTCACCCGAGTATATAAATCGGCCCCTCCCGCGGCTCGCCACAGATGCGTTCTGACAGAGATCAGGGAAAGTGCTGTCTTGCTGGAGTTGCTATAGGGAGAGTGTTAGGAGTATTTTAGGCTTCAAGAACCCCAACGGTCCTTCTTAGGGCCACATCTAATCGTGTGCAGTAGTGTGGAGGCTGCTTTTTGCAGTGTTGCACTTTTTTTTTTTTGTATATCGGCCGTGCAGAGCATTGCGCCCTGCAGTAATTATACATAGTCCAGGGCCAGTAGTGGTGGTGAGGCAGGGACAGAACACATATTTATTGAATATAGGCAGTGAGTCCACAGTGCAACAGTCTGCAGTTATTTTACATACTCCAGGGCCAGTAGTGGTGACGCAGAGAGAAAAGACATATACAGTGCATATAGGCAGTGGGTCTTTCCAAAAACATTTGGGATAAAAAATCTATTTGGGCTGCCTGTGACTGTCCTCAGTGTACTGGGTCTGTGCTGGGGGTAGTTGTCCTAATTCATACGCAGCCAGCTAAGTGTTACAGCAGGCTTGCGCAAAATTATTTCCTGGCTCTGTGTTGGCTGTTACATCACCGCTGTATTCCAGTCCACAATGCAACAGTCTGCAGTTATTTTACATACTCCAGGGCCAGTAGTGGTGACGCAGAGAGAGAAGACATATACAGTGTATATAGGCAGTGGGCCTTTCCAAAAACATTTGGGAAAAAAAATCTATTTGGGCTGCCTGTGACTGTCCTCAGTGTACTGGGTCTGTGCTGGGGGTAGTTGTCCTAATTCATACGCAGCCAGCTAAGTGTTACAGCAGGCTTGCGCAAAATTATTTCCTGGCTCTGTGTTGGCTGTTACATCACCGCTGTATTCCAGTCCATAGTGCAACAGTCTGCAGTTATTTTACATACTCCAGGGCCAGTAGTGGTGACGCAGAGAGAGAAGACATATACAGTGTATATAGGCAGTGGGCCTTTCCAAAAACATTTGGGAAAAAAAATCTATTTGGGCTGCCTGTGACTGTCCTCAGTGTACTGGGTCTGTGCTGGGGGTAGTTGTCCTAATTCATACGCAGCCAGCTAAGTGTTACAGCAGGCTTGCGCAAAATTATTTCCTGGCTCTGCTGTGCGTTCCGTAAGCGAAGTCAGCCTCAAACCACAGGCCAATAAGTGGCACATTTAATTACAGCGTTCTGTTTCTGCACTACTGGTAATACAGCATGCTGAGGGGTAGGGGTAGGCCTAGAGGACGTGGACGCGGGCGAGGACGCGGAGGCACAAGTCAGGGTGTGGGCACAGGCCAAGCCAGTGCGGTGGCCAGGGGTAGAGGCAGGGCCAGACCGAATAATCCACCAACTGTTTCCCAAAGCACCCCCTCGCGCCATGCCACCCTGCAGAGGTCAAGGTGCTCTACGGTGTGGCAATTTTTCACAGAGACACCTGACGACCGACGAACAGTGGTGTGCAACCTTTGTCGCGCCAAGATCAGCTGGGGAGCCACCACCACCAGCATGCGCAGGCATATGATGGCCAAGCACCCCACAAGGTGGGACGAAGGCCGTTCACCGCCTCCGGTTTGCACCACTACCTCTCCCCCTGTGCCCCAACCTGCCACTGAGATCCAACACCCCTCTGAGGACACAGGCATTACCGTCTCCTGGCCTGCACCCACACCCTCACCTCCGCTGTCCTCGGCCCCATCCAGCAATGTCTCTCAGCGCAGCGTCCAGACGTCGCTAGCGCCACTGTTTGAGCGCAAACGCAAGTACGCCGCCACGCACCCGCACGCTCAAGCGTTAAACGTGCACATTGCCAAATTGATCAGCCTGGAGATGCTGCCGTATAGGCTTGTGGAAACGGAGGCTTTCAAAAGCATGATGGCGGCGGCGGCCCCGCGCTACTCGGTTCCCAGTTGCCACTACTTTTCCCGATGTGCCGTCCCAGCCCTGCACGACCACGTCTCCCGCAACATTGTACGCACCCTCACCAACGCGGTTACTGCCAAGGTCCACTTAACAACGGACACGTGGACAAGCACAGGCGGGCAGGGCACTATATCTCCCTGACGGCACATTGGGTGAATTTAGTGGAGGCTGGGACCGAGTCAGAGCCTGGGACCGCTCACGTCCTACCCACCCCCAGAATTGCGGGCCCCAGCTCGGTGCTGGTATCTGCGGCGGTGTATGCTTCCTCCACTAAACCACCCTCCTCCTCCTCCAACGCAACCTCTGTCTCGCAATCAAGATGTGTCAGCAGCAGCAGCACGTCGCCAGCAGTCGCTGTCGTGCGGCGTGGCAGCACAGCGGTGGGCAAGCGTCAGCAGGCCGTGCTGAAACTACTCAGCTTAGGAGAGAAGAGGCACATGGCCCATGAACTGCTGCAGGGTCTGACAGAGCAGACCGACCGCTGGCTTTCGCCGCTGAGCCTCCAACCGGGCATGGTCGTGTGTGACAACGGCCGTAACCTGGTGGCGGCTCTGCAGCTCGGCAGACTCACGCACGTGCCATGCCTGGCCCATGTCTAATTTGGTGGTTCAGCGCTTTCTGAAAAGCTACCCACACTTGTCATACCTGCTCGGAAAGGTGCGCCGGGTCTGCGCACATTTCCGCAACTCCAAGACAGACGCTGCCACCCTGCGGACCCTGCAACATCGGTTTAATCTGCCAGTGCACCGACTGCTGTGCGGCGTGCCCACACAGTGGAACTCTACGCTCTATGAGCAGCGTAGAGCTATTGCGGAATACCAACTCCAACATGGGCGGCGTAGTGGGAGTCAGCCTCCTCAATTCTTTACAGAAGAGTGGGCCTGGTTGGCAGACATCTGCCAGGTCCTTGGAAACTTTGAGGAGTCTATCCAGATGGTGAGCGGGGATGCTGCAATCATTAGCGTCACCATTCCTCTGCTATGCCTCTTGAGAAGTTACCTGCAAAGCATAAAGGCAGACGCTTTGCACTCGGAAACAGAGGCGGGGGAAGACAGTATGTCGCTGGATAGTCAGAGCACCCTCATGTCTATATCTCAGCGCATTGAGGAGGAGGAGGAGGGGGAGGAGCATGAGGAGGAGGGGGAAGAGACAGCTTGGCCCACTGCTGAGGGTACCCATGCTGCTTGCCTGTCATCCTTTCAGCGTGTACGGCCGGAGGAGGAGGAGGATCCTGAAAGTGATCTTCCTAGTGAGGACAGCCATGTGTTGCGTACAGGTACCCTGGCACACATGGCTGACTTCATGTTAGGATGCCTTTCTCGTGACCCTCGCGTTACACGCATTCTTGCCACTACGGATTACTGGGTGTACACACTGCTCGACCCACGGTATAAGGAGAACCTTTCCACTCTCATTCCCGAAGAGGAAAGGGGTTCGAGAATGATGCTATACCACAGGGCCCTGGTGGACAAACTGATAGTAAACTTCCCATTCGACAGCGCTAGTGGCAGAAGGCACAGTTCCAAGGGCCAGGTAGCAGGGGAGGCGCAGTGATCAGGCAGCATGTACAGCGCAGGCAGGGGAACATTCTCCAAGGCCTTTGCCAGCTTTATGGCTCCCCAGCAAGACTGTGTCACCGCTCCCCAGTCAAGGCTGAGTTGGCGGGAGCACTGTAAAAGGATGGTGAGGGAGTACGTAGCCGATCGCACGACCGTCCTCGGTGACACCTCTGCCTCCTACAACTACTGGGTGTCGAAGCTGGACACGTGGCCTGAACTCGCACTGTATGCCCTGGAGGTGCTTGCTTGTCCTGCGGCTAGCGTCTTGTCAGAGAGGGTGTTTAGTGCGGTTGGGGGAATCATCACGGATAAGCGTACCCGCCTGTCAACCGACAGTGCCGACAGGCTTACACTCATCAAGATGAACAAAGCCTGGATTTCCCCAGACTTCTCTTTTTCACCAGCGGACAGCAGCGATACCTAAGCAATACGTAGGCTGCACCCGCTGATGGAAGCATCGTTCTCTATCACCATCAAAAACGGGGACATTTTTGCTTCATCAATCTGTGTATAATATTCCTCCTCCTCCTCCTCCTGCTCCTCCTCCTGAAACCTCACGTAATCACGCCGAACGGGCAGTTTTTCTTAGGCACACAAGGCTCAGTCATATAATTTTTCTAAACAATTTTTATATGTTTCAATGCTCATTAAAGCGTTGAAACTTGCACCTGAACCAAGTTTTATTTTAACTGGGCTGCCTCCAGGCCTAGTTACCAATTAAGCCACATTAACCAAAGCGATTAATGGGTTTCACCTGCCCTCTTGGTTGGGCATGGGAAATTTTTCTGAGGTACATTAGTACTGTTGGTACACCAATTTTTTTGGGCCGTCGCCTACAGTGTAATCCAATTAATTTTTTGCCCACCTGCATTACAGCTGACGTTACATCAGCTGTGCTGGGCACTGCAATGGGATATATTTATGTACCGCCGGTGGGTTCCAGGGAGCCACCCATGCTGTCGGTCCACACGGAGTTGTAACTACATGTGTCCACTTCTAAAGAACCCCAGTCTGACTGGGGCATGCAGTGTGGGCCGAAGCCCACCTGCATTAAACATGACATTACCTCAGCTGTGATGGGCAATGCTATGGGATATATTTATGTGCTGCCGGTGGCTTCCTGGCACCCACCCATGCTGTCGGTCCACAGGGACTTCACAATAGGGAGTTGTACCTGCCTGTGTCTATGAATTAAAAAGCCCGGTCAGGTTGGGGCATGCAGTGTGGGCCGAAGCCCACCTGCATTTAATCTGACGTTAGCTCTGCTGTCCAGGGCACTGCAATGGGATACATTTATGTACAGCCGGTGGTTTCCAGGGAGCCACCCATGCTGTGGGTGCACACGGAATTCCCATTGCGGAGTTGGGGAATCCCAGTTGTACCTGCCTGTGACTATTTATAAAAAAACGCGGTCTGACTGGGGCATGCAGACACCTTGACAGAATGAATAGTGTGTGGCACATAGGTTCCCCATTGCTATGCCCACATGTGCAGCTCCTGATGGCGGTGGCACAGGATTCTATTTCTCATTGCTTCTGTACAGCATTGTGGGCTATCGCCCCGCCCCTTTTAAAGAGGGTCGCTGCCTAGCCGTGCCAACCCTCTGCAGTGTGTGCCTGCGGTTCCTCCTCATGGCAGACGCACTTATAAATAGACATGAGTGTGGCGTGGCATGAGGGCAGCTGAAGGCTGCTCAGGGACAATTTGGTGTGCGCTGTGGACACTGGGTCGTACAGGGGGGGGGGGGGTTGGGCAGCATGTAACCCAGGAGAAGTGGCAGCGGAGTGTCATGCAGGCAGTGATTGTGCTTTGTTGGAGGTAGTGTGGTGCTTAGCTAAGGTATGCATTGCTAATGAGGGCTTTTCAGAAGTAAAAATTGTTGGGGGGGGGGGGCACTCTTGCCGCTATTGTGGCTTAATAGTGGGACCTGGGAACTTGAGATGCAGCCCAACATGTAGCCCCTGGCCTGCCCTATCCGTTGCTGTGTCGTTCCCATCACTTTCTTGAATTGCCCAGATTTTCACAAATGGAAACCTTAGCGAGCATCGGCGATATACAAAAATGCTCGGGTCGCCCATTGACTTCAATGGGGTTCGTTATTCGAAACGAACCCTCGAGCATCGCGAAATTTTCGTCCCGAGTAACGAGCACCCGAGCATTTTGGTGCTCGCTCATCTCTAGATATTACAGAATATAGACATTAGGTGACCAACAGGTTGTTGATCTTACAGTCAGGTAGGAACTAGGGATGAGTGAGTATACTCGCTAAAGCACTACTCGCTCGAGTAATGTGCTTTAGACGAGTATCTCCCTGCTCGTCCCTGAAGATTCGGGAGCCGCCGCAGCTGACAGGTGAGTTGCGGTGGGGAGCAGGGGAGAGCGGGCGGGAGAGAGAGATCTCCCCTCCGTTCCTCCCCGCTCTCCCCCGCCGCTCCGCGGCGGCCCCCGCGTCTTCAGGGACGAGCAGGGAGATACTCGTCTAAAGCACATTACTCGAACGAGTAATGCTTTAGCGAGTATACTCGCTCATCCCTAGTAGGAACTATCAGAGGTTGATCCAGGGATTATTCTGACTGCCATTGTGGAGTCAGGAAGGAATTTCTTACCTGATAGGGCTAATTGGCTTCTGCCTCTTGGTTTTTTTTTGCCTTCCTCTGGATCAACAGGGAGGTTGAAAGGGGCTGAACCAGATGGACATTGTCTTTATTCGGCCTAACGTACTATGTTAGTATGTAAGCTCTTGCATGCTGCAGCTGTGTAATACACATCATTAATGACAAGACAATTTGCACAGAGCATCCATACTGAAAACATGACTTGAGACAAATACAAGACAGTTATGGAGGGGCCAGACATATGTATTTCGGGCCACTACAATTGTACAGCACTATATTGCATGCACAGGGCTTGTTAATATGCGCACGTAACACTCTCCACCCCGATTTAGGGCGAGCACCCACTGGCGTTTGCGTTTTCCGCGGGAAAAAAACCGCAGCATTTTCGCCGCGTTTCCCGCGTTTTTTCCGCGCGTTTTTCGCGGCGTTTTCGCGGCTTTTCCATTAATTTCCATTGACTTTCATGGGTGCATTAGGAGAAAAATAAGGACACATATGCAACTGACAGTTCCTATGTTAAAAACTCAAACGCAACGCAAAAAAAACGCCAGTGGACAGGAACACATGTTATCTCTATGCCTGTGCAGGAAAAACGCAAAACGCAAAACGCAGGTAAAAAAACGCCAGTGGGTGCTCGCCCTCAAAAGGTTATTTAGCCTAATAAGTCGCAGATATGTTTTTTACCAGCGTTTTTGTGCTGTTTTTCACGCATTCCCTTGTATATTGCATGTGCATTTATGCACCCCCATAGACTTCGATGTTTTATTTTTTTGCACATACGTGAAATGTGCGCCCAAAAAGAGGAAATGTGAATGAACCCATTGTAATCAATAGGTTCTGTTCTCTGCATATATACGCCCACGTGGAGCCGCCCAAGTGACCATTTCTTTGAGCAGTGTTTTTCTGTACTGAAAATGAAAAGATATTCACTTGTAAGACATCCCAATCCCAGGAAAGTACTTATATAATTATTTTCTGTAATGAGAAGCTAAACCTGTCACGGCTGCTGCAGCGCTTCAATAGTCTGAGGACGTTTTACTCTCCCGCACAGTCAGTGCAGTAACAGATCTCTGAAGTGCATTTGTTCTTTGAGAATTGTAGCTACCTGCCTGGTAAAAAGCATATTAGTGTGGTTTGGTGCTGCCCTCTACTGAGCTCCTGCATATTAATAGAAGCAAGTAATCTTATCCAGTGTATTTATGTATGTAGATAATGTCTGGATAATTAGGAAGAGTTATTGAGTACTGACACTAAGGCTCGCCGAGATGGCTCTACTGATTCCACAGAACTACTTCGATTAGATTTCCAGCCTGGGAATTTGTTTTCATCCCATTTCTAAGAACTACTTACAATGAGGCCATAGTTTAAATTCTAAAACCGTTTTTCCCCAGTCGTCTCCACGACAGCACCACCTGAGATAGCCTCCTCCTGGTTGGACAGGAACACACCGAGAGGTTAAAAAGCTCCCCCCTCTCCCACCTTCCTCAGTGTCTTCCTGTCCTGCCAGGAGGCAGGATCCCCGAGAGGTGCTGGTGGAGACGCCGGCATGAAAATACTTACAGCAGATCGGAGGGCAGTGGGTCAGCCTGTCTTCCTTTCCAGACCAGCGGCTCCAGGGACGCCACATGGGGTGGTTCCCCTGGGCCAGGTTCCTCCCGCAGCGGCCCATGGGGGTGCAAAGCTGGGGCCTTAGCTCTCCTCCTCCGTCGGCTGTACATAGGACCGGGCGCGGCGCTCTCGGAGTCCCTTTGACGTGCGGCTGCATCACATGACCGACGCGATGACTTCATCGCGTAGGCGTCGCTGGACGTGAGGAGGGGGCGAGGCTTGGCGCGGAGGCACCAAATTTGAAAAGATTATAAAAAGAAACCTGAGAGAAGATCAACTCGAAGAGGTAAGCCATTGCTTTTGGGCTGGCTTGTATTGCTCCAAGGTGTCAGCAGCACTGGTTAACAGATGAGTGCTCCAGCACTAGACATCGCTAAATCTTCAGCTACAGCGGGCGCTGTAAGTAGCCAGTGGGGAAAAAAAGTTTATGCAAAAATCCAATGCATAATGTTTGGAATGTTGCATCCTTATCCGCAAAAAACTCTGTTTGTCTGCCAGGGGGATAAAAAAGACGCCCCTCCCAGAACGAAACCCAAAAAATGCGCAGAGTGCGGATCGAGACTGCCAGCTACGTACGAGAGGCCTCTATGCAAGGTATGCATAGCCAGGCTGGTTAAAGAGGAATCAGGGGAATTCCTGCAAGATGTCAGGAAGCTGGTCAAGGAGGAAGTTCGGTCAGCTCTGACATCGCAAATAGTGATCTGGATTATGATTTCTCCAGCAGGCTTTGGGGTATTTTGCCGCTTCCGAATTATATCGTGTGCACACATCGTCGACCAGAATCAGACACAAATGCTGGTCTAAAACCGGGAGAGTCTCTACAATGTGTAGAGGCTCAAGCCTTTTATTATAACACATGACAACCGCCCTTCAATGGGCGTGCAACAGATTACATCAGTAACATATAAGATTCTCATTTGTCGGATCAAATAGAATCCCCCACCTCTCTGCCCACCCCCTTCCAAGTGCTGAGGTAGTATGGACTTTTGTCCTAGCTGAAGTCAGCTCCGTGTAGTGATGAATCATTGTTTAACTAGCTTGTGTGAAGGGGGCTAGGTAAACACTCAATGTTAAACACAGGATATACACGACACTATGGCCATTTAACTCTTAGAGGCTGGTTGTGCAACTTGTGTAACTTCTATGTACTTAACTAACATTACATCAGACATCCATTGTCTAGCAAATACTATGATTAGATTGTGTGTGTGTCCTTTAAACTCCTGAGCTAAAAAGTCATTACAACAGCAAAATACATTTGGGTTATACAAATCGATAGACATTTTATAAATAATCATCATGTCTATCCCAATCCCCCCTTAAAATGTCTATCCTTTAATTCTCTATCTAATTTTCACAGTTTTCTGCGCATGAGCCTATAACTGGAGCACGTTGAAGGTTCGTTTTAGGGTCTTCAAGGGGGTGTAGGACTTGTCCACTCCTTCTGGGGATGCATCCAGCAAACTCATGGTGGGAGCGGCTTTTCCAGCATCAGTTTCACAGGTCTCTCTGACACAGGGGATAACACAGCAGACTAGAACAGAAAAGGTAACCATCAGTTCACATACAACAGCGACGCCCGTCTGTGCCAGGATCCTTTACCACCCGCTCATCCATGGCGAGTGCTGGTCCCAAAAGTTAGCTCTTTTTAGTCAGTGCGGTCAGCTTCTTAATGGCAACTGCGTTTTTACCCGCGGGTCACGTGTCGTCTAGGATGTAGGTACAACAAGTCTCCCCTATCATCTTTACAGACACTCCCCTTTTTAGCTAAAGTCATATCTAAGGTCATTCTATTTTTAAAAAAGTCATAGTCGAAGTAGGTCCTATTGGTCGACTAGTCCCTATAAGGCGTCTCTAGTATAATTTATAAACCACTGCTAACTATAATAAACATAATTAATCCAATCAACGTTTATTTACCATAATGACCAGGAAAATGGACTCGAATCTAGTTTTAACTTGGTCTCTAATTTTTAAAACTCGTCAGGTACCCCCCTTGGCTATCCTATGACGTCAATGTATACGTGTAGATCAAAACTACCACCAGGGGTCTCTCTTCTCGCTCTAGCATAATGTTACAATACTAGTAGCGTGCACAGGTACGCACGGCGTGGGACTCCCTAATCTTCACCCACACCAATGTCCCTCCTGGAGATAGTCCTAATGGTGAACACGTCCAGGTCGCCTCACCCTTGCGTCAGGGTTTTCCCACTGCCCGTAAGTCCCGACTCCTAGGAGGGGGGGATCCCTACCTCACCTCAGAGGGAGGCCATGGATTCCCTGGGCTCATTTCCGGGCATCCATACCCTCTATCTGTACAAGTTAACACCCCACAGGGTGTGCCCTCGCCGGAACCTAAGGTCTTCTGCACTATCCCTTGGCAAATGGGAATTCCACTGACAATCCATCTTAGGAGATCGGGGCAGGCACAGTACTAGTATATTTCTCCTTTTCTTTGGTAGCGTATGTGGTTGGCATTATCGGAACTGGCTCTTCATCTTTTTAAACAAGGGAAATATTGCTGAGTTCCCCAAAAGTCTCCCTCCACCCTGCCTAATTGCCTGGCAGGTGTAGTTTCCAGGGTAGTCAGTAATACTCTCTCCGGTGCAAAACACTTAAGTAGTTATAGAGTATTCCTTCTTCCATTTCTCACGGACAGTGTAATTAGCGGAAATGTTCGTGAAGAGACTAAGCATCTACAGGGAGATTTAGGGGGACCATCCCCGAGTGTAGTCGGGCACTACCGCACACGCAACAGTTAGACTTGTTGCTCCTGTTAGCATTGTACCTCATCAACTCCAACCAGAGATTCTGGTCAGAGTAGCCAGTCGCTACTGTCAAGGTGTCCTCAAAAGGTAGGGTTGGCTATGATCATCATGTTCGTCAAGGTCTTTATCTTACGGCGGAGGGGGTGCATTATGGGCACGGGACTAAGTGAAGGCTTCCATTCGGCTGCATCTACCATACCCCTTATTTTAAACTTCCCTAAGGGATCTGTCCTCCCGTACCGGTATGTCCCCAGACTATAAGTCTCCCCGTCCCCCGGGCTTGGATCTCCCATGGTTAATGTAAAAACCGCATTAAAACCAAGCAACATACTAAGTTCAGCCTTCCAATACCTGCTGTCCTTATTATTCTCAAGGAGGGTTATATGACTAATTAGGGATTTCCCGCTCTTATCTTTCTTATTTAAGGCACTTCGCGGTTTATAGGACTAGTCTGTTCCTGCGTTCCATCCCACTAATCCCCAATAACGGCAGTCTTCTCCCCAGACGTTATCAGTGGCGCGAACATATTGTATTCCCCGGGTATGCAAGTCATATAACCAGCTGGACTGAGCTAAATCTGGCCTGCGGTGGGATCTTGTGCCTAGACACGGGACCACAGTACAATAGTCGAAGGAATATGCGGCTACTTGAGCATTGGACGAGTTATACTAGAAGGTAACCATACCCCCATATTCTTCCGACTAAGGATTCCAGTTGCCACCCTCCTCTCTCACTAGCCCTAACCAGAGTAATGTCTTTGGCACAACTAAGACTGGTCTCCCGGATCTGAAGCTTTCTTACAGTATGAAGCATGGATCCATGTAAGTCTTTCGGCTAGTTTCACAGCTGTGGCAGTAGTCAGAAGCACCTGGTAGGGGCCATCAAATCTGGGCTCAGGAGGGTGCTTCCTGAGGAACTTCTTGACGCACACCCAATCCCCAGGCTGCAAGATATGTGTCCCAGTGTCTGCCTCTGAGTCTGGAAGAGAACACCTGTGCATAGGCTTTGGTTAGTTCTTTAACAACGGAAATCACATACTCAGTCAACACATCAGATTGTAATTGTAACTACTGAGGATAGTAACGACCTAGCCTTGGGGCTAGCCCAAACAATCTCGTAGGGAGATAATGTATAATCCCCCCTGGGTTCATATCTAACACTGTATAAGGCTATTGGATGACAGTCTTTCCAAAGTGGCGTCATTTTTAAGTATCTTAGTTTTAGCGTGCCACTACGTCTCTCCACCTTGCCACTACTCTAAAGGTGGTACAGTATGTAAAAGGCCTGGGATACACCCAGAGCAGACATGACATGTTACATTCACCTGCGAAGTTTATACCTCTGTCTGACTCTGAATCACTTCTGGTACCCCATATTCACAGTTTACCTCGTTCATGAGCTTCTTTGCGGTTACCTACTTGTTTACCTTGGTAACAGGGTCAGCCTCCAACCTGCAAAGACATCAACAACAACAAGCACGTAGTCATACTTCCCAACAAGTGGGAGCTGAACGTAGTCAATTTGCAATCCCTGAAATGGGTAGAGTGGTCCCGGCAAGTGTGATGTGGCAAATTTACTTCTGCCCTGACTCACCTATGGCATAGATCATGCTAAACTGGACAAATGATGCAGCAGCTACAGAGAACCCAGAAGTCGCCAAACCTCTTTCAAGCGTCGTCGTCAGTGCTACTTTACTAGGTGGGTCTTTGCGTCCATCAGCTGGGCCATCATGGGATACAGGAACTGTGGTGGGCAAGTGCTGTTGACCGTTCACCACACGCTGTCCTGTTTCTGCTGCTCCCATATTAGTCCATTTATTCTTTTCTTCCTTGCTGGCTTGTAACTGTAAAAGTCTTTTAGCATATCAAAGTCCAAATTTTTGTCAATGTCCAAAGTTTTTACCACTGACTCATGCCGTCAGTATCTTTCTTCTTTCTTCCACGGCTTGAGGGCCGCTGCCTTTGCTGCGCTGTCAGCGAGGGTGTCGTCTCTCGCCTCTCCAGTGTAGGAATCGGTGCGAACTCTCAACTTTGTCAGGTAGAAGAAGGGCCTCCATGCGACTCTGTACCGCTGCACCATTCTCAATTGGTTGTCCTGCTAAGGTAAAAACTGTCTGGCCTTCCATATTGGGCCGTAATCATGAGCTGTGCCAAATGCATACCAGGAGTCAGTGTAAAGGGTTGCCGGTCTTACCTCTCGCCACTCTACTCGCCTCAGTGAGGGCCTTCAATTCCGCTTCTTGTACTGAGACATGCGGAGGCAGAACTCCTGCTTCTAGGACATCTTGTTGTGTGACCACTGCATATCCGATGTGGAGTCATCAATCCTCACCCTGGTACCATCTGCAAAAAGCTCAACATATGCATTATCAACAGAGGTTCTAATAACTGTTTGCATACCTGCAGTTTCTTACTGTATTAGTACTAAATAATCGAGGTGATGTTTTATTTCACATGGTTCAGAATCTTGTTATCTTATTCCATTTATTTATTTATTTTTTTCAAACCCAATTGCTGATCTACAACACCTAGATCATCTATGACCCAGATCCTCTATGCCTCCCCCCTTTTGAACCGGAATACTCAATGGAAAAAGAGTAATTGCGTTCAAACTAGTAAACCAAGAGGCACAAAAACAAGCACCTTGTAGGTCAAGGTGACATTATATGCAGCGAAGTCTGAGCGAAAATATCCTTTAGATTTTTTTTTTCAGGTTGCAGTTAGCATTTTTTACCACAAGGGGGCGCCACACAATTCAAATTTTATGTCACCCAGTGTAATAGTATTTCAGGGTATGGCCAGCGTTTAGCTTTTACTCTCCTGTCGGAATATAATTATAGCTTCAGTGTAGACTGACACTAGAATATACAAAAGACTTAAAGAAAAACTAAAGAATACGGATGAATTAACATCCTACTCTGGGCAATTCAGTCCCTCTTTCTTCACATAAAAAGTAAAATTACTTCACCAAATTGCGTGAAAAAAAGTCTGCTGGGTGACTATAGGGAAATTATTTCATCTGTAGGAGCCTTCCATAACATCATCTGTCTGAGCATCCATTGGAGAAGCGGGCAGTGGAAAACAGAGCCCCTGGGAACATGAGAGAGCGTCCCCTGTCATGTATTCCTGGTCTCTGCCCCCCATGCATCAACTCCAATCTTCCATGCACTATAAACCAGCTTAGTCATCTACTATGTCCCAAGCTGCATCTCCACAAAGGTTTGTTTCCCTGAACTTATCACACATCCAAAGTGGCCACATCTTGGAGTGTAACAAAGTCTGGTCAAACAAAACCTTACTTCAGACAATCATGATGTTAGCACTGGATACAGTGGCATTGGGGAATATAGGCCTCCCAAATGCAGCAAAATGGCCACCAGAGGCAGAAGGGGCGGGGCCAGGTCCTGTCCCGGATGGGGAGGGACTGGAAGTAACATCACACACCCTGAAAGTGAGCACATGGGGGGAAGTAACTTCAGGGTGGGGGCAGGCCTCACTACATTTACTGCAGAGTCACACTATGTTGGATTGTAAACATTGCAAGCACGGTCGCCATTACAGGGAGGGGCTGTAGTCAACACAAAGGCATTACATTGTTCATTAGCAATACACATACCCCCCCCCCCCTACATGCTTTCCACTCTTGAATCTCTTAACTACATTATACCTCCTCCTAGCAATCTAAAAACACCTTTCTTTCTGCTAGGCTTCCTGCTCATCTTCTGAAAACGTTCTACAGTCTATCTTACCTATCCATACTCATTTCTGCTTATCTGTCCATGACCTAACATTTCTTTCTGCAACTTTTCCTGGTCCTTTCCCATCAGCAACCAAATCACAAGCTCTATGACCTTTGCCCTTGCTCACTTTGCTCCCCATTCTCTAAACAACCTGCGTCTATGCCTAACCTTCTCATTCTATCTTCAAATCCTTCCAATATAACTTCTCTTTCCCACTCAGATTACAATGCACATTAATTCTACAAGACAAAAGGAACGGAAGGGTTAATTGGCAAAAGCTTTCAGTTCACTCTTATCAGCAGCCCTCCCCCCCAATAATAAACACTGCACATTCTTTCTATAATACCAGACAGACGGGATTACTGGAGAATACCCACAACGGCTCAAGGTATATATCTCATCTACCTTTATAACAGCCCACCGTATACTAGTAATCCCCAAGAGCACTCCTTGTACACGATCTAGACAGGACATTTAGCTATACACAGAGACTGACGATTATTTTCAATGACCAAAACCTCAACAATATTCTGGAGAAATCAGCCGTCACAAAGCACGGCTATACCTTTCCACATATGAGAACATAACACGCTCAATCATAAATGTAAGTATACGTATCATAAATCTTCCTAACCTCACACTAGTTTTACCTAGGAGCACGTGTCACTGGCGTGTTCCCTCAGACGTAAACAGCCGAGTCCGCCCTCCCGACACATTAACCCTCACAGAATTTGTCTCTTGGTCTTGCATACACAATTTTTAACCGTCTCAGACATAGCAGCCACAGCATACAAAATACCCCTAGACAGGTAACATGGTGATTTTTCCGAGTGGACAAAACTAGAGTTATTACCTGTCTTTCAGTGAAGGTCCAGTCTGGATCAGGAACAGGCAGAAAAGCAGTCAGAACCCAGCTCACATCGGTAGATTTACATAAAGCAATCTTACCGTGTTCTGTAGATTTTCGGGCCCCTGAGTTCTGCGTGCCATCTGCCGATCTCTGTACGTTCCAGGCTGTGACCTCACAGATCCACTCGCTCACCCAGGGACTCCACTGATCTGGATTATGATTTCTCCAGCAGGCTTTGGGGTATTTTGCCGCTTCCGAATTATATCGTGTGCACACATCGTCGACCAGAATCAGACACAAATGCTGGTCTAAAACCGGGAGAGTCTCTACAATGTGTAGAGGCTCAAGCCTTTTATTATAACACATGACAACCGCCCTTCAATGGGCGTGCAACAGATTACATCAGTAACATATAAGATTCTCATTTGTCGGATCATATAGAATCCCCCACCTCTCTGCCCACCCCCTTCCAAGTGCTGAGGTAGTATGGACTTTTGTCCTAGCTGAAGTCAGCTCCGTGTAGTGATGAATCATTGTTTAACTAGCTTGTGTGAAGGGGGCTAGGTAAACACTCAGTGTTAAACACAGGATATACACGACACTATGGCCCTTTAACTCTTAGAGGCTGGTTGTGCAACTTGTGTAACTTCTATGTACTTAACTAACATTACATCAGACATCCATTGTCTAGCAAATACTATGATTAGATTGTGTGTGTGTCCTTTAAACTCCTGAGCTAAAAAGTCATTACAACAGCATAATACATTTGGGTTATACAAATCGATAGACATTTTATAAATAATCATCATGTCTATCACAATAGGGCCACCAGCGGGGTCATCTAGGGCTAAGCGACAGAAAAGGGCGTATAGCCCGGAAGAATATTCAGACTCTGAAAGAAGCTCGATTGGGACGGAGCTGGAAGAACCAGCGCCCGAAGAGTCCTCAGATGAAGAAGATTATAAGAAATATCTATTTTATCAGGAAGACTTAGCAGAGCTCATTAAAGGGGTTGTCCCGCGGCAGCAAGTGGGTCTATACACTTCTGTATGGCCATATTAATGCACTTTGTAATGTACATTGTGCATTAATTATGAGCCATACAGAAGTTATAAGAAGTTTTTCACTTACCTGCTCCGTTGCTAGCGTCCTCGTTTCCATGGAGCCGACTAATTTTCGCCGTCTAATGGCCAAATTAGCCGCTCTTGCGCAGTCCGGGTCTTCTTCTTTCCTCAATGGGGCTCCGTGTAGCTCCGCCCCGTCACGTGCCGATTCCAGCCAATCAGGAGGCTGGAATCGGCAATGGACTGCACAGAAGCCCTGCGGTCCACCGAGGGTGAAGATCCCGGCGGCCATCTTCAGCAGGTAAGTAAGAAGTCACCGGAGCGCGGGGATTCAGGTAAGCACTCTCCAGTGTTCTTTTTTAACCCCTGCATCGGGGTTGTCTCGCGCCGAACGGGGGGGGGGGGGGGTTGAAAAAAAAAAAAAAAACCGTTTCGGCGCGGGACAACCCCTTTAAGTCGGTCAGGGCTACACTCAAAATGGAGGAACCCAGAGAGCCGCGTGCTATACAGGACGAGATTTTCGGAGTATGAGGGGAAAGACACAGGCATACCTTCCCAGTCCATAGCAACATTTCCAAGCTGATTCAGAAGGAATGGAAAAAGCCCGATGTGGGATCTTTCTCCTCTAGGGGGGTTAAAAGACGATATCCGTTCGAAGAAGAAGTGTGCGCAAGCTCGGAGGAAATACCCAGAGTGGATGTCCTGGTGGCCAAGGTGGCTAAAATAACAACTCTGCCCTTCGAGGACGCCATGCAATTTAGAGATCCAATGGATCGGATGGCTGAGGGCCTCCTGAGTAGATCTTGGGAGGCAGCAACTAGTATACTCAGACCGGGGGGTCGTGGCCAGGGCACTAGGAGTGTGGCTGGAGCAGCTGGAGGTCCATATAACTAACAAAACACCAAGGGAACAGATTATAAACTCTCTCCCTATCCTAAAGATGGCCACAAACTTTTTGGCGAACGCATCGGCGGAGATGGTAAAGATCTCACCAAAGGCGACAGCCCTGTCCAATTCAGCCAGAAGAGTCTTATGGCTAAAGTCCTGGTCGGGTGATTTAGCTTCAAAGAACAAATTGTGCTCGCTTCCATTCCATGGCCAGTTTCTCTTCGGCCTAGATCTCGACAAAATTCTCGAGAAGGCATCCAACAGGAAGAAGGGGTTCCCAGAGGAGAAGCAACAGAAGGGGAGGACCTTTTTTTGAGCCTCAGCGCAACAGTCCGAATCATATAGGGGCAAGGGCAAGACAGGCCGCTGGAGTTACCCCAAGGGGTGTAGAGGGAGAAATTTCCTCTTCAACCCCCACCAGGGGGATCCAACAAAACAGAAACCCTGACGCCATCCCAGTGGAGGCGAGGCTGGGGAACTTTGCGGATCGATGGGCCGCGATTTGCAAAGGCACATGGATCCCAGAGGTCCTACAGCAGGGATACCAAATAGAACTGGTGTCCCTCCCCAGAAGGAAATATGTTACCACAGGAAGTTCAGCACAACAACTACGCCTACTCCAACAGAGCGTTCAGGACCTACTACATTCAAACGTATCCTTTGTATCTCAGAATGAAGAGACCTGGGGCCACTACTCCAGACTCTTCCTGATAAGGAAACCATGCAGGAAGTCACGCATGATAATAAACTTAAAGCCCCCTGAACGCCTTTATCAGATATCGAAAATTCAAGATGGAGTCAATCTCCCCAACAGTGAAGCTGATACCAAAGGGAGCCTACATGGCGTCTATAGATCTAAAGAACACGCACTTCCATGTGCCGATCCACAGGGATTCTCAGAAATACCTGAGATTCGCACTAGATATGGGCAGAAGAACAAGTCATCTTCAGTTCAGATGCCTTCCCTTTGGGATTTACTCAGCGCCCCGAATTTTTACGAAAATCATGGCAGAGGTAGCAGCCTACCTAAGGCAAAGATCAATCCTAATAATACCTTATCTGGACGACATCCTGATTGTAGCAGGGTCCAGAAAGCTCTGAGCGGAACACCTGGCGACGGTGCTCGATCTGCTCCAATTCCTAGGATGGATAATAAACTGGGAGAAATCCAGCTTAGATCCCAGCAGAGAAAAGGTATACCTGGGCATAACGCTCGACTCGGAGACTCAATGCTCCTTTCTTCCCGAGATAAAAATACAGGAGATCCGTCAGCTAGTCAAGACCTTTTTGCGGAGGAGGTCATGTGCAGTCTGGGAGGCCACGTCCCTCCTAGGAAGCCTGACATCGTGCATCCCTGGGGTAGCATGGGCCCAAGCGCAACCCAGACCCCTGCAGATTGCAGTCTTTTCAGCCTAGGACAGAAGACAGTCCTCATTAGGAACAAAGATGCGCATCAAAAACTCAGTCAAAATATCTCTGTGCTGGTAGACATTCCCAGCAAATCTGCGAAGGGGAGTCCACTGGATACAGAACCCAGCCACACACGTCACGACAGACGCAAGTGCCTGGGGGTGGGGGGCACACGTGGGAGACCAACTTCTACAGGGTCCCTGGCCGCAGGAGGTAAGAGGTCAATCCTCAAACTACAGAGAACTCCAGGAGGTTTGGAAGGCCCTCCAACAGCTGGGGGATTCATTAAGAAATCAGCACATAAGAATCCTGTCGGACAACACCACGGCTGTTGCCCACATTCGGCACCAAGGGGGCACAAGGTCATCAGCCCTACAGAGCATCTCGCAAAAAATCTTCCGCTGGGCAGAGGGCCGAGTCCTTTAAATTTCGGCAATACGTCTAAAAGGAGCGCTGAACCAGAGGGCAGATTTCCTCAGCAGAAGACGTATAGACCCAGAAGAGTGGTCTCTATCTCAGGAGGCATTCAGAATCCTGACGGACAGGCGGGGACCCCCACATCTAGATCTATTTGCAATCAGGGAGAACGCCAAGGTGAAGAACGTCTTCTCCCTTAGACCAGGGGGCCAGCCAACAGGGGTAGACGCCCTGAGCCATAATTGGGGAAAAAAAGCTTGCGTATGCCTTTCCTCCAATACTGTTGATTCCAAGAGTGTTGCAATACTTCAGATCACAAATATGCACAGTGATTATGGTGGCCCCCTTCTGGCCAAGGAGGAGCTGATTTAGTCTTCTAAAAACTCTGAGCATCCAGGACCCAGTCATCTTCCCTGCCCAGGTGGATCTACTGACGCAGAGACCTCTGAGCTACCTGAATATAGACAAACTCCACCTAACAGCCTGGATCTTGAGGAATCCACACTGAGAGGAAGAGGGTTCTCTGGGAAAGTAATTGGGACCCTAATGTCCAGTAGGAAAAAAAACCAAAACCTTATCTATCAAAAAGTCTGGAAGAGGTTTATCTCATGGAGGCAGGGATGAGATTTCCCGGGCTCCTTTCCGGGCATCCCTTTAATCCTGGAGTTCTTGCAGGAGGGCCTGGATTTGGGCCTCTCCCCAAGCACCCTAAGAGTTCAGGTCACAGCCCTTAGTGCTCTATTTGACCCCAAGTTATCAGAGAGCAGGTGGATTAGCAGATTCTTGACAGCAGCAGATAGGTTACAACCTAGGCCCACAAATATATTTCCGGACTGGAATCTAAATTGGGTCCTGAAGGCGATGTCAGCAGAACCCTTTCAACTGGTCGAAGCGCTTTCAATAAAAATGCTCATGATTTAAACAGTCTTCCTGATGGCCATTACCTCAGCAAGACGAGTTAGTGAACTACAGGCCCTATCTATCCGCCACCCGTTTCTTAAAATCACCAACACAAAGTTAGTATTCAAAACAGACCCAGCCTTTATGCCAAAGGTAGTGTTACCCTTCCATAGAGCTCAGAATGTAGTAATCCCCTCATTCTTCAATAAAAAGCAATCCAAAAGCCACATGTATCTCAGAATGGTACCAATAAAAACTACAACTTTTCCCACAAAAGACAAGCCCTCACACGGCTTAGTTGCTGGAAATATAAAAATGTTATGAGTCTCAGAATGTGGCGATGCAGAGTCCATTGTTTTTATTTTGCAAAAGTAGTAAAAAAGATAAAAAAAATCTCTATAAATTTGGCGCTGCAGTAATCGTAAAAATTATGAAAATTATTTCTCCTGAATGGTAAATGCCGAAAAAACAAAACTCCAAAAAATAGTGGAATTTCTGAGCACTCTTTCCATCTTCCCCAAAAGAAATATGATAAAGGTTCTACAACACATTATCTGTACCCTAGAGTGGCTATTTTAATGACTTATGGCTCTTGTAATGCAACAATGAAATTTTTTTTTTTCAAATCCAGTTTTTTATTGACATTTTGTGATAAACAAAGAATACATGGGAATGACTGACATTCGTCTAACAATATCTGATAAAGCGTACACCAGCGCCTATGTAATATGGAGCATATACCGTTGCCCTCGTTTGAAGGCAGTGGTGAGCTTAACCGAGACTACTCATGTATGACATAGAGCTTAAACCAGAGCTCTCCTCACGCCTATGTACTTATCTGAGTATATCAGTCGTAACCAGGGGGAAAGGGAAACAACACTTATACACTTAACAAGAACAGACATAAAGGGGGGGGAGGAGGGGATAGGGAGGGGTCAAGGGAGGGGGGTCGGTGGAATAGGATTAGTATGCCAGGGGGGGGGGGGTATACCTCAAAAGAAAGGATCAGCCTCCGTCTCACTCGTCCCAGCATGTCATCTGTCTCAGCCTGTTCCATGGTGTCCAAATTTTGTTGAACTCATTGTGTGTATTTGTGGACTAGCTATGTAATTCTTCAAGGTTAAAGAGGTTGTCCACTCTGTCTTTCCATTGTCTAAGTGTTGGAGATGTATTTTGCCTCCAGAGATGAGGAATTAATGATTTGGCCGAGTCGAATAGGAAAGCTAGTAGTTTATTCTTCCTGGGTTGGAAGTGGGGTGACGGTCTCCATAAGAGGACCATGTCTGGTGTTAAACGAAGATTTGGAGAGATGTTCTGGATGATTATCTCAACCTTCTTCCAAAAGGGGGAAATTTTAGGGCATGTCCACCAGAGATGGAGGTATGAACCTACCGCGCTCCCGCATCTCCAGCAGGTTTCCTGGGGTGCAAGACCATGGTCATACAGCCACTCCCCCAGTCCGATACCATCTAGCTAGCAATTTATAATGCGCTTCCTGGGACAGTATACATGGCGATACCCCAAAGGAAGTCTTGAGTATCGCCTCTACTTCGCTAGATGATAGTGAAACGTTCAACTCCTTTTCCCACGAGGAAATGAATGCTGGTTTGTAAGGCAGGGGGGGCGTTATAAAGTTTTTCCGTAGGAAAGAAATTTTCCTGAGCTAGGTTTTATTTTCCCCTAGGGCCTTCTCAAAAGGGGTCCGCGGTCTAGTCGATCTATGTGTCTTCAAGAAATCTCTGAAGATCCCTAGAATATGGGCGCAGTGTAGGAAAGAGAAATTTTCGGATGGTAGTAGTCTACTCAGAATAGTTGTTGGGTGAAGGTGGGTGAGCGATTGAAGGTCGGAGACCGTAAATGCATTGAATCTCTTCCAAACCGAGGCGGTGCTCGAGTCCAGAGGGAGGTCCAGTGTTTTAGTAATAATATGTAGTGGGAGAATTGGGGAGGGGGATGGGGCAAGTGTCGCCCCAAGCTCATCCCATACACCACACGGACCTCTGAGCAACGGGTTAAAGGTTTTTGTATTGTAACGGTTCCTCGATGGGAGCCATAGGTCCTCCGATAATGTGACATTGCTGTAACCTTCCACTATCACGGATAAGAGGGCATCCTTGCGGCCTTGGGATAAATCAATCCAAGAGCGGAGTTGAGCTGCTCGGTAGAAATCATATACGTCTGGAAGATCGATTCCCCCCTCGGAGCTCCTCTTAGTTAGCAGTTTGTGCGCTAGCCTTGGCCTCCTCTGCCTCCACACAAAGCCCGAGAAGGCCGTACGTATTGACTTGAAAAAGTTTGTTGGGAGATGAATGGGGATCATTCTGATCCTGTATAAAATAATCGGTAGGATGTAAGCTTTAATGATATTTTTCCTGCCAAACCACGATGTGGATGGCACATCGTAGGTTTTGAGGAGATGCTTAATTTGATTCAGCAGAGGGATAAAGTTTTCTTTGTATAGGTCTTCCGCTCTCTTGGGTAGCTTAATGCCGAGATAGTCCATCACAGCGGATGACCATGTGAATGGGGAGTTAGTTCTTAAAGATTTGCATTGGCTTTCGGGAATTGAGACATTCAATACCGTCGACTTCGAAAAATTAATCTTAAAATTGGATACGGAACTACAGTCCTCCAATACCTTGGTGAGTCGTGGGAGGCTTTTCCGAGGGTCCGTTATCAAGAAGATAATGTCATCGGCGAAAGCCGCTGTATGGAGCGATTGGCTCCCAATCGATAGACCTTGGACCATCTGGTCCTGTCGCACCTTTAAGAGCAATGGCTAGAATGAAGAGGGAGGGGGACAGAGGGCAGCCCTGCCGAGTACCGTTTCTAATATCGAAGGGAGGGGAGAGAATGTCATTAATTTTAAGTCTGGCGTAAGGGCATGTATTGAGAGTAAATATTGCGCGAATAAACTCCGGCGGGAGATTAAAATGATGTAAGGCTCTTTCCATATACTTCCAATCAACCCGATCGAAAGCTTTTTCCGCGTCAGTACCTACCAGAGCTAGCGGGATCTTATGGTGCTGCGCGAATCGGGTAGCGTGGAGTAATCTGATGCAATTGTCTCTCCCCTCCCTACCTTTAACGAAGCCTGCCTGCTCCCCATCGACCAAGAAGGGCACGAAGGGTTCCAGTCTTTTGGCCAGTAACTTGGCCCATAGCTTCATGTCCAAATTGATCAGAGAGATCGGGCGATAATTTGCACATAATTCGGGGTCCTTGTTGTCCTTATAAATAAGGGTTATGTGGGCCTCTTGGGACTGTCTCAGCAGGGCTGCCCCCTCCATTAGTTTATTGAATAGGTCTGTTAATTTCGGTTTTAAGATGGGTAGGAAGGCCTTATAGTATTGGATGGAAAGGCCATCGGGGCCCGGGCTTTTATTTGGGGGACATGTTGCTACCAGTTTCTCAACTTCGGGTTGGGTAACCTGCCCAGTCAAAGAGGCTGCTTCGGCGGGGTTCAGTTTAGGGATGTTAAGGTGACGGAAAAATTTGTCTATTGGTGCGGTAGAGTCCTTGGAAGCACCTGGCAGGGGGTCGCCCCTCAAGTTATATAAAGCAGAATAATACTTCTGAAATTCTGCTGCTATATCTTTGGAGAAGGTCAATATATTGCCTGAGGAAGACTTTATGGAATTGATTTGGTTCTTTGCCTTGGCCTTCTTAATCAGCGCAGTCATCAGTCTGCTCCCCCTGTTGCCCTGTGCGTATATTCTATGTTTAAACTGCATTTGTTTTTTGTTGAACCTAGCCGTTAATAGGAGTCTCAGTTCCGCCCTCAAAGCTGACAGGCTGTTTAAGTTCTGTTTTGTTTGAGAGAGCTTCGCTGCCAGTTCCATTTTAGCTATCTGCTTTAATTTTACATCAATTTCTTTTTGTGCGCGTTTTTTAACGCGTGCGCCCAGGGCAATTAGAAGGCCTTGAATATAAGACTTATGGGCTTCCCATATGATTGGGGTTCCTAGATCGTCCGAGGAATTAAGAAGAAAATATTCCTCAAGTGATTTGGAAAGTTGCTCCCTCTCCTCTGCTGAATCCAGTATCGAGGCATTAAGAGACCACCTCCACTCCTGGGGGAGAGGGTGCGGCGTTCTGATGGACACATGTACTGGCGCATAGTCTGAGATTGTCATCGAATCGATGTCAGCTCTGATCAGGGACGTGAGGAGGACAGAGGAGACCAAGAGATAATCTAACCTCTGGAACGTCGAGTGCACCGAGGAGAAAAAGGAATAGTCTTTCGTTGAGGGGTGTAGCGTACGCCAGGCGTCCACTAGCCCTAACTCTTGCAGAGTTCTACCAAGCTTTCTCAGTCTAGGTTGTGAAATTTGGGATCGGCCAGAGGATGCATCCAGTGAGGGGTTGAGGGTCACATTCAAGTCGCCCACCACAATCAATTGTCCTATGCTGAAATGCCTTAGGACCTCCAATTGCTTGAGGAGCCAAGGGACTTGCTCTACATTGGGGACGTATAAGTTCGCTAGAGTTACTTTTACATTGTTCAGTGAACCTCTTATGAACAGGACTCTGCCCTCGTCGTCTCTGAATTGAGCCTCCTCTACGAAATTAATCGTTTTATGAAGAAAAATGGAGACCCCCTTCGAGGTCGACGAGGGATGAGTGCTATGAAAGGCCCTGGGGAATTGTTTCCCCGGCAGATCAAAGTGTTTGTGACCTTTGAAGTGTGTCTCCTGTGCAAATAGAATTTTGGTGTCATACCTTCTCAGGAGAAGCGCCAGGTTATGCCTTTTGAAAGGTGAGTTTAACCCTCTGACATTGAAGGACGTGAGACGAAGGCTGTCCATATCGATGTCTCTGTACTGCAATAGAGAATAAAAAGGATAACGGGTAGGGTTACCATATACTCTAAACCATAGATAACACAGACAGTCACCTGTCCTCTCCCAGGGCACACCGGAATCCCAGAAGGGGAGGGGCGAAACATGAGGTATGTAGGAGGGGGGGAGAGGAAAGGGACTGAAACAGGAAGGAAGGGGGGGACAGATATAACAACACAACAAGCAAAAACAGCAAGAAATCAGCAACAAGTTAAAGGGGTTGTCCCGCGCTGAAACGTTTTTTTTTGTTTTTTTTTAACCCCCCCCCCCCCCCCCGTTCGGCGCGAGACAACCCCGATGCAGGGGTTAAAAAAACAAACCGGGTAGTACTTACCCGAATCCCGGCGCTCCGGCGTCTTCATACTCACCTGCTGAAGATGGCCGCCGGGATCCTCTCTCTCTGTGGGCCGCAGGGCTTCTGTGCGGTCCATTGCCGATTCCAGCCTCCTGATTGGCTGGAATCGGCACGTGACGGGGCGGAGCTACACGGAGCCGGCATTCTGCACGAGCGGCCCCATTGAAGACAGCAGAAGACCCGGACTGCGCAAGCGCGGCTAATTTGGCCATTAGAGGCCGAAAATTAGTCGGCACCATGGAGACGAGGACGCCAGCAACGGAGCAGGTAAGTATAAAACTTTTGATAACTTCTGTATGGCTCATAATTAATGCACAATGTACATTACAAAGTGCATTAATATGGCCATACAGAAGTGTATAGACCCACTTGCTGCCGCGGGACAACCCCTTTAACACTGGTCAATTATAGAACGAAATTTGGGTCAGGGGAGGTCAGCTGACCTAGAGTCCCTGACTCCTTGGGGAAGCGGATTACTGAGGTCTCACCGAGCAATAGGCCCTAATGAGACGACAGAAAATTTTTCACTGCCTGGACAGGCAGGCATCGCCCAACGACCCTCCTGAAGAATCCTACGGACATGGCTGGGTGGGAAACCCCGCCATGTGTGTATATGGCTGGCAAGTCACGTATAGGGCAGAACAAGACAATCCTTTCACTAGAACAAGGTATGCAAGGCATTCAGAACACTAAAACATGCCGGTTGTATACCAGCAGATGAACATTGAAAACGACAAATTACCTGATAGGGTGAAATCTTAAGTAAGGAATAGAACAACAAAGAAAAAATTGTTACGTTCAGTTTGCTTCTGAAGGGCAGATCCGTGCAGGTTCGCCATACGCCCCGTGGTCTTGTAGAAGCTCTCCGAATGTTAAGAGCCAGGACCAATGGGGCACTGAGCCTTTATCTGGCCAGATACGGAATAGGTGATGGCCCTCCTATACAGAGCGAACTTGGTCAGTCCTAGGGGACCATGGCCCCGGTAATTCAGGAACTCACAAGTCATCTTTTGCTCTTTTCTTCTTCCCTTTAGGGGATTTAGAGTTACCCGCAACGAGCCACTTCCCCGGGTCCTCTAGTTGAGGTAGGTGAGGAGGTTCCGGGAGCGGTTGCCAGTTAGGGAGATCCAACGGTTCAATGTCAAGTAGTTGCCATAGACTCTGTAGGTCCTCGGTTGTTCGCACGTTTACTCTTTTGCCTCTATGTGTGATGCTAAGGCCAAATGGAAAGAGCCATGCGTACTTTATTTCCATGGACCTGAGAACCTCCAGCAGAGGGCGCATAGCGCGTCGTTTTGCTAGTGTGGAGGGCGCCAGGTCCTGAAAGATCTGGATCGGGGTCTCCTCATATTTTAGATCTTTATGAGACCTAGTGGCTCTCAGAACGGCTGCAGCATCCGGAAAATTGAGCAGTTTGCAAATAACGTCTCTAGGTGGTTCGGATGCATTAGGAAGGGGCCTAAGAGCTCTATGGATTCTTTCGATGCTAATCGATGACGCTCTGTCTATGCCTAGCAAAGAGCTAAAAATCACTTTAGCGATCTTAGGGAGGCACTCACCCGCCACAGCTTCAGGAAGTCCCTTGATGCGAACGTTATTGCGCCGATTTCGGTTCTCAAGGTCATCCTGCATCAGCAACACCCTATTCAGGTGTAGATGTTGATCCTTTACTACCTGCTCAAGCTGTCTTGCGTGGGTGGTGATAACTGCGGATGTAGACTCCAGATCTTCCACTCTGTGCCCCAGCTGCCTAAACTCCTCTTTAATATCAGCCAGGTCAGCGCTGATAGGACGAAGAGCTTGTGAAAATAGCTCCTTCATAAAGCCCCTGGATACTCCTTCGTTATCCTCCTCTGAAAGGGTCTCCTCTTCTCCTCTCCTGTCAGAAGCGGGAACCAGCTCCCCAGCCGGCGCGATCTTAGAGGGGGGGGGGGGGGGCGTGGGGAACGAGCGCTCCGGTCTCTAAAAAAGCGCTGCATGTCAGCTTGTCCCTTCAGCTGCCGAGGGGTTCCCTGCTGTTCTGCACCTTTGTCCTTGCTGGATTTGCCCATGTCTTTCCTTTATCGCCGCTGCTGTGGGTCCCTGAGGGTGCCTGCAAGCGGGAGCGCTGTTCTCAGGCTGCCATACCGCTCGGCGTCCAGGCTCCGCCCCTGCAACAATGAAAATTGCTAGTTCCTTAAACTTGCGCAAGCTTTGTGCGTTGCAAGACTGCAAACTCCATTCTCTTGAATTGAGTCATACACATGAGCAATTTTTCCCATTACAGCAATGCAAAAAATTGCTGCATGTCCTATTGTTTCACGTTCCTTGGAACGCATCGCCCATTGTTTTCAATGGGGCAGTCAAACACAGTGCATGCATGAAATCACTAGGAAACACTTACCGATCCTCCAACATTTATTAAACAGGCACTGGAGAGCGATCACGTGACAAGCACTGCGGAACATCCTCGGCCTCAGCGTGGGTGAGATCAGGGGCTGGCCATGGTAATCACATGGTCATTCTACCAGTAAGTTTTTGAGTGAGACGTGAACTGCAGGGGGCAGGATCGGGAAGAGCAGCGCAGGTGAGTATATCTGTTTTTTATTTTAACCCCTTAGTGTCCAGCCCAAAGTGTTTTTACGTCCTGCCCAAGTGGGCCTTAATCCCTGAGGACGTAAAAACATGTGTCTTGCAGGG
Organism: Eleutherodactylus coqui; assembly: GCF_035609145.1. Classification (NCBI taxonomy): domain Eukaryota; kingdom Metazoa; phylum Chordata; class Amphibia; order Anura; family Eleutherodactylidae; genus Eleutherodactylus; species Eleutherodactylus coqui. The sequence continues at coordinate 188,489,574 of NC_089843.1, forward strand.
ATTAATGCCACGTGGGCTCTGGACGTGACGGCTCCATGCTGTCGGTGCCCGCAGGTGGCTGACAGCCTGGAGCTGTCATCCTGGGCTGCAGGGAGTCCCCCCTGGCAATGCGATCAGCACTATTCAATGGCGCTGATCGCATAAAAGTGCAAAAAAGTTTTTAAAAAGTTAAAGATTCAGCTGCTCCCATGGATCGGATCCATGGGGCAGCTGAGAATACTCCCTCCCCCCGGGCCCGAAGCCGGCCTTCTGCATGCATGCGCGGCAGGCGGCATTACATTAGCCGCATGCGCAGAAGGCCCGAAGCCACAGCAAATTCAAAATCTCCCTGCACCCGGCTGTTACAGATAGCCTAGTGCAGTAAGATATGACTGGGGACCACTGTATGCGGTTCCCAGTCACATGATCACTGTTATCCATCGGATAACGGTGATCAAGTTAAAAAGTTTAAAAAAATAAGTTAAAAAAGTTAAAGTTTCATCTCCCCTTACGGATCATATCCGTAAGGGGAGATGAAATTACGTACCCAAGGTTCCCGGATTTGTCCCCTGATGGAATGTTGATCCGCGGACCTTACCCCGGGTTCGGGACATGCGCCCATCAGCATAATGGCGGACGCATTCGCAAAAGTGAAGGATTGCCCAGGAAATTTAAAATCTCCCTGCTCCTGGCTGCCAAAGGTAGCCGAGAGCCTGGAGATGTCACGGGGGGGGGGGGGGGGGCGCAATATGCGGTTACTGGTCACGTTATCGCCGTTGGGGACAGGGAGCGCAGGGCAGGATAGACAGATCTTAGTGGCGGGGGACTCAATTATGAGGGGGACAGATAGGGCAATCTGCCATAAAGACCGGGATCATCAAACTGTGTGTTGTCTTCCTGGCGCTCTAGTTCGACACATCGTGGATCGGATTGACAGATTACTGGGAGGGGCTGGTGAGAATCCAGCGGTCATGGTGCACGTTGGCACCAATGAACAAATTAAAGGTCAATGGCGGGCCCTCAAAAATGATTTCAGGGACTTAGGGTCGAAGCTTAGGGCGAGGACCTCCAGGGTAGTTTTCTTGGAAATAGTAACTGCACCTAAAACCACACTAGAAAGGCAGCAGGAACTTAGGGAAGTAAACAAGTGGCTCCGTAGTCTGTGTAAGAAGGAGGGATTTGGGTTCCTGCCCAATCAATATAATCCAGCTGTCATTCAATAAGAAGCCTTATCAGGGAGTGACAAATAAACTAAACTTTAGTAAAGCAATATTTGATCAGCTGAGAACTACTATCAGTAACATTAATTGGGACAATGTCCTCAAAAATATCAAATAAAAGTACTTTGAGTAAAAGTAAACCATTGTAGCTTGACAAGACTGTAGGGGGGGGGGGCAATAAACGAAAAAGAGAAAGCGTTTAAACTACTAAAGCAAGAAGGTAGCAAAGAAGCGCTAAAATCGTACAGGGAAAAAAACAAAATATGCAAAGATAAGATCAAAATTGCTAAGGAGGAGGCAGAAAGACTGATCACCAAAGAGAGCAAAAACAACCCGGAACTATTTTTTAACTATATTAACAGCAAAAGGATTTGCACTGAGAGCACTAGCCCTTTAACAAATAATGCAGGAGAAATCATTGAAGATGATGGAGAGAAGGCAAACCATTAAATAGTTTCTTTTCAAGCGTATTCAGGGACGAAAAGAAAATGCCACATGAGATGCAGGGGACCAAAATGAACCCCTCACAAAATATCTCATACCTAACGCAAGAGGAAGTGTGGAACCGGTTACAGTAAATTAAAATCGATAAATCGCCAGGCCCAGATGGAATACACCCAAGGGTACCAAGGGAACTAAGTGATGTGATAGCTAGGCCACTATATCTAATATTTATGGATACTATCAAGACCAGGGTTGTACCACTGGATTGGCACATTGCCAACGTGGTTCCAATTTACAAAAGGGGTCCATGAGTGAGCCTGGTAACTACAGGCCGGTAAGTCTCACTTCAGTAACTGGAAAATTATTCGAGGGATTTCTGAGAGATGCCATCCTAGAATACCTCAAGGAGAAAAACGGAATAACTCCTCACCAGCATGGGTTCATGAAGGGTCGATCATGTCAGACCAATCTGATCAGCTTCTACGATGAAGTAAGCTCTAGGCTAGACTTGGGAGAGTCTATTAATCTCGTATATCTAGACTTCTCTAAAGTATTTGACACCGTGCCGCATAATAGGCTGATATATAAAATGAGACAGCTTGGATTGGGTAAAATCGTGTGTATCTGGGTAAAGAATTGGCTCAGAGATAGAAAGCAGAGGGTGGTAATAAATGGTTTGTACTTTGATTGGGCCACTGTCGCTAGCGCGGTGCCACAGGGCTCAGTATTAGGCCCCATTTTGTTCAATATATTTATCAACGACCTGATAGAGGGGCTGCACAGCAAAATATCAATATTTGCAGATGACACAAAATTATACAGTATAATCAATGCAATGGAGGACAATGTACAGCTACAAACGGTCCTAGATAAGCTGGGGGCTTGGGCAGAAAAATGGCAAAAGAAGTTCATCCTTGATAAATGTATGGTTATGTACATGGGCAGGAGAAACAGATGTCACCAATATACACTTAATGGGGTACTGCTAGGAAGGAGTGATATGGAAAAAGACCTGGGGGTACTAGTGGATTGTAGATTAAACTGGAGTAACCAATGCCAGTCAGCTGCTGCAAAAGCTAATAAAGTCTTGGGGTGCATTAAAAGAGGTATAGGGGCACAGGAACATTATTCTATCGCTACATAAGGCACTTGTTTGGCCCCACATGGAATACTGCATACAGTTCTGGTCACCAGTGCTCAGGAAAGATACCCAGAGAGGCTATCAAAATTGGGATTATTTACCCTGGAAAAAAGACGGCTAAGGGGTGATCAAATAACTATGTATAAATACATGAGGGGACGATACAAGGGTCTCTCCCATGATCTGTTTATACCCAGGACTGCGACTGTAACAAGAGGGCATCCGCTACATCTAGAACAAAGCAGGTTTCATCGCCAACACAGAAAAGGGTTCTTTACTGTAAGAGCAGTGAAACTGTGGAACTCTCTGCCTGAGGATATGGTGATGGCAAAATCCATAGAGGAGTTTAAAAGGGGACTTGATGTCTTTCTAGAGCGGAAGGATATTACAGAATATAAATCTTAGGTTAATTGTTAATCTGGGTATACAGGCAGGTAGGAACTATTAGAGGTTGATCCAGGGATTAGTCTCATTGCCATTAGGGAGTCGGGAAGGAATTTTCCCCCAAATGGGCTAATTGGCTCCTGCCTCTTGGGGTTTTTTGCCTTCCTCTGGATCAACAACATAGGAGGATACACAGGCTGAACTAGATGGACATTGTCTTTATTCAGCCTTACATAACTATGCTATCCAATGCATAATGGCGATCATGTAAAAGTTTTCCGAAAAGAGGAAGTTTTATGTCCCTTTACCAATGCGATCAGTGAGAGGAGATGAAAAATCTTCTCGGAGGCTTCCGCATTTGAATCTAGATGCGATCATCCTCCATAGACCCTTCCATCTTCTGCGCATGCGCCCGCCAGCGAAATGCCAGACACATTCGAAGGGGCCGGGGAGCCCAGGAAATTTTAAATCTCCTTGCTCTCCACCTGGAGCAGTGACCGGTGGCCTCGTTTAGTGGTCACCGGTCATGTGATAAAAAAGTAGCAATCTAACATTAGGCCGGTCTCCCATGACTGGATAGGAATTAAGGAATTAAGGATTCTGCATGCATTTGATCAGCAGTAATCCACGGATCAATCACATGCATTGGATTACACAATTTCCCCCAATTAGCCGGTTGGAATTACATAATCCACTGGCAGAAGACAGAACACAGCATGTTATATTTTACCGCGGATATCCGTTACCTAGAGCCCATTGTGTTCTTGACCGCAGATATAACCGCAGCCCATAAGCAAATAGATTGTATACGGGCTGTGGATACCCGGGTCCTCTAAGCGACGGCACGGGAAATACAAACAAATAATGGTGTACTGCGCATGACCGCCTGTGTGAGTACGCAGTTATGCGCAATACATTACGCGGCTGTACGCAGCACCACGGCCGGGCTCACAGCTGGGATCCTCTGCGGACCTACGCAAGCGGATTCCACATACGGCCGTGTGAGCCCGGCGTTATTCAGATCGTTATCTGTAATACGTAATTTACAAAAAGCTCTGGGAACGCTCGCCTTCCTGCAGTTCCAGTAGCAGCTTGTTGAGCGCTTTCTGTGTGAGACTGCCGCACCTCAGCGAGCTTAGTAAGACTTACAGAGTGCCGCTTTTTACACCCCATCCCCGCCGCTAAGGTCACGAAATACCCCCAAAAAAGCATGGGAGGAGGAGGGATACACGGTTTTCTTGCCTCGTGTTTCCATCCCAACCAGTCTCCGTAATTACCCACGTCTTCGGACATAAAACGCAGTTTACATTATTTCTTTTATCTAAGATTTAGGGAATGCCAAAAAATGGGGATGGTAGGGTTGGGGGGCTATGGGCTGATTATTTTTAGGAAGTCAATTTTTTTTCCCTCACAAGTGGGCAATGGAGCCTGGAATTTATTCAGTTGTGCCCTGAAATTGACACAATTGCCAAAAAAATGAAATTCGTAATGTTTTCATTCTGCTTTGCTTAGATTCATTCAAATACTGTGGGGTCAAAATAAGCAGTACACACCTAGATGAATTCGTTAAGGGATCTAGTTTTCAAAATGAGATCATTTGTGGGGGTTCTCCATTGTTTTGGCCGCTCAAGGACTCTATAAATGGGCAATGGGGCCTGGAATTTATTCAGTTGTGTCCTAAAATCCAACAGTTGTTCCCTCTCTTACAGGCCGAGCCATGTGTCCTGTAAGCAGATTAGTGCCACAACAAGTATATTTCTAAACACAGGACAAACGGGGATATCTATTTTGGGGTGCAAGTCTTCATTTATATGTATGATGTACAAAAAAAACTGTTTTTAAATTGACAAAATTGCCCACAAAAATGTAATTTTTTCCTTCTGCTTTGCTTAGATTCATTCAAAAACTGTGGGATCAAAATACGCAGTACACCCCTAGATGAATTCATTACAGGGTCTAGTTTTCAAAATGGGGTCATTTGTGGGGGTTCTCCATTGTTTTGGCCGCTCAAGGGCTCTACAAATGGGCAATGGGGCTAAAAAACCTTCAAGCAAAATGTCTGTTTAAAAGCCATAGGCTTCTCCTTTTCAGTTTGGGCCCCGTTGTACATACAAAGAGAAGCTTAGGGCCACAATATGTATGTTTCTGAACACAGGACAAACAGGGGTATCCATTTTGGGGTGAAAGTCTTCATTCATATGCGTGCTGTACAAAAAAAACAGTTTTTAAAATGACACAATTGCCAGAAAAATGAAAATCATAATTTTTTCCCCTCTGCTTTGCTTAGATTAATTCAAAAACTGTGGAGTCAAAATAAGCAATTAGTTAAGGGGTCTAGTTTTCAAAATGAGGTCATTTGTGGGCGTTCTGCATCGTTTTGGCCGCTCAAGGGCTCTACAAGTGGGCAATGGAGCCTAAATCACCTTCAAGCAAAATGTGTGTTCTGAAAGCCACTGGCTGCTCCTTTCATTTTGGGCCCTGTTGTGCATATGGATATAATATTAGGGCCACAATAGGTTATTTCTAAACACAGGACAAACAGGGGGATCCATTTTGGGGTGCAAATCCTCATTTTCCTGTGCACTATAGAAAAAAAATACTGCCTTTAAAATGACATATATGCAGAAATCTGAAATTTTATTTTTCTCCTCTAAATTGCAATAACTCCTGAAAAAAAACCATAGGGTCAAAATACTCCCGACCCCCCCCCCCCCCCCCCCCTCAGTGAATACATTAAGTGGTGTAGTTTTTAAAATGAGGTCATTTGTGGGGGTTCTCCATCGTTTTGGCTGCTCAAGGGCTCTACAAGTGGGCAATGGGGCCTAAATCACCTTCAAGCAAAATGTCTATTCTGAAAGCCACTGACTGCTCCTTTCATTTTGGGCCCCGTTGTGCATATGGATATAATATTATGGCCACAATAGGTATATTTCTGAACACAGGACAAACAAGGGGATCCATTTTGGGGTGAAAGTCTTCATTAGAGATGAGCGAACGTACTCGGATAAGCACTACTCGTCCGAGTAATGTGCTTTATCCGAGTACCTCCCCGCTCGTCCTGAAAGATTCGGGACGCGCTGCAGAGCGGGGAGCTGCAGGGGAGAGCGGGGAGGAACGGAGGGGAGATCTCTCTCTCCTTCTCTCCCGCCCGCTCTCCCCTGCTCCCCGCTGCGACTCACCTGTCAGCAGCGGAGCGCCCCGAATCTTTCAGGACGAGCGGCGAGATACTCGGATAAAGCAAATTACTCGGACGAGTAGTGCTTATCCGAGTACGTTCGCTCATCTCTAGTCTTCATTCATATGTGTGCTGTACAAAAAAAACTTTTTTGCATACGGACATAATATTAGGGCCATAATGGGTATGTTTCTGAACACAGGACAAACAGGGGTATCCATTTTGGGGTGCAAATCCTCATTTTCCTGTGCACTATAGAAAAAAATACTGCCTTTAAAATGACATATTGCAATAACTCCTGAAAAAAAAATGTGGGGTCAAAATACTCCTGACCCCCCCCCCCTTGCCCTCAGTGAATACATTAAGGGGTGTAGTTTTTAAAATGGGGTCATTTGTGGGGGTATCTATCATTCTGACACCTAAATGAAGCACAACATGTGGCGAAAAAAACAATGTTAGAATCACTTGGATATGCAAAACCTTTACGGAGATATTCTATGTTAAAGTGACACATGTCAGATTTGCAAAATTTGATCTGGTCATTAAGGTGCAAACAGGCTTCATCACTAAGGGGTTAATACATAAAGAGCAGTCGTCTCTACCTGTCTGTAGTCGTTTCTTCTGTATTGTGGATGTGTCGACTGGCGCACATCCACATTACAGAAAAATGCAGCGCCATGACACAGAATCCACGACCCTTCCACAGTGGCCGCAGATCCAACGGCCTACATTGACTTCAATGGAAGCCGTCCACGCGGAATCCGCGCTGGAATAGGACAAGCTGTGATTTTTCCCTCTACGAGGGGAAAATTGCAATTGATTTCCGCTCGTGGACATGGAAAAGCGACTTTTCATAGCATGTCTATGGGCTGTATTTGCTGAGGAATCCGGACGCGGATGACAGTTCCGTATTCCACAATGCAAATATGCCCGTGTGGATTGTGCCTTATAATGCTTTGGTATAGTCAGTATAGCAAAGAATTATTCTCCGTGTGTCTAAAACTGCAAAGCAATCAGATAGGTTGTCTCTTCTGCACAGTCTAATAGGCATACAATGTAGCTGTGGCATCCATGGAGGCCTTTCTTAAGGCCCATTTAGAAACAATGATTATCACTCAAAATTCTCTCAAAAACCATTTTTTGAGCGATAATCATTGCGTGTAAATGTGCCCATCTTGCAGTTTTCTGCCCAACGATGGATTTCAATTCGGCTTGAAATACGTCTTTCAGCAGAACAGCAGATAAGACAGACCGCAGGCTGTGCTCTGCCCGGGGACCACTGATAACAGCTGATTGCATTGTCTCTGCTGTTCTCAGCTGTCAGCCCCTCTGGCAGAACAAAGAATTTATTTAGAAAACAGCGGGCGGTCCTCTGACTGAATTCAGCTCCCGGCGGCTCACAGACTACTAATTGGTACTAATAGACATTAGTACCAATTAGTAGATTATGCAAAATGATCACTCAAAAGCCATCTTTTGAGCGATCATCTTTGTGTTTAAATGCATCTTTAGGCATCTGGCTTCCTTGTTTACCGATTAGCATCCTGTGATTGCATTTGTGTGCCCAAAGGAACCATTCCTTCTATCTAACCCACTAAGATATCATGGCTGCTATTGACTGTGACATCCAGGGAGTTAAATTCCCGGGATCAGAGTTTTCTCTAATCCTGGTCATTACAACAAGAGCCTGGCTGTAAGTCAACACAAGGCTCTCATATGGAGGCTTAAGACAAGCCAGTCTATGGCCATGTGCAAATTTTTCCTAGAAGAACGCAACAGCAAATGTCACTTTTGCAATAGAGAAGGTAAATTTCAGCCTGCTCAAGGATTCTTGGCAAAGACTTAAAATATATGCGAGCTGAAGGAAAGCTCTGGGTACGAGTTGTAGAGTGACCTACCTATTTATGCACTAAGCTTCTTTCGAGCTGGAATGGGAGTAGAGGTTGCCTAGTTGCCCTACTTGGAAGATTTCTACCTTGGTAATAGTGGAATCACTGGAGGTCATCTACTTGGTCACTAAAGAATGGACACTTTACTCACGTGTCACTAGCAAAAGAAAACCTTCCAACTGAGTCAGTGGTTACTGAACACTAAATCATTGGCACAACATGACCTGGACATTATCTACAGATGCTGGCACATTTGTCAGAAAACACATGACAGGGTCCCATTGAGTCACCGGGGTTAGGACAATTCTTCTTGGGTCATCATGGATGATGTTATCTCAGTGTGTTCTAGGGACTTAAAGTATAACTCTGCTTTCTAAAAACTTTTGACGTCACATAGACAGACATAATGTGATTGTTCCCAGCAAGAGAAACCACGTAATCTTGTAGATATGATACCTTTTAATGGCTAACAAAAATACATTATGTTATAGCGAGCTTGCGAACCTCTCGGGCTCTTCGTCAGGCTGAAAATGGAATATATCTGAAGAGGCATGAATATTTATACACACATAGCATACATACTTATGACAAGGCACAGACATGGATGTGATTGGTTTGCACTTAAAAGACAGACATGTCAAATGTTTCGTTAGGTGGGGATCCAGCTGCTGAAACTCCCACCAATTCTAGAATGAACCAGCTGAAGAGCTTGGATAAGCACTGTCACTGCTCACAAGGTAAATACACACTCACAGACTTTCTATTGAGCCTGTCTTTAGCTATCGAGCAACGAGCACTTCAGCGCGCTCATTTTAAAGGGTTTTTCCCGGGAGAATACTATTGATGACCTATCCTCAGAATAGGTCATCATCAATAGTTGATTAGCTGGGGTCTGTCTCTCGGGCCCTACTGATCAGCTGATTGCACACCTGCTGACAATGCCGTAATGACACAGAGGTTGGAGCGAAAGTCTCTGCTCTGACGTCTGTGTAGTAGCTGGCGCTTGTAACTGCAAGTGCTGCTCTCATTAAAATCAAAGAGAGCCATGTCTGCAGTTACAAGTGCTGGCCACTACACGAAGGTCAGCACCGAGACTTCCACTGCTTCTACTCCTACCTCTGTGTATTAGCGGCACTGACAGCATGTGTCCGCTCAGCTGATAGGTCAGGATGCTGAGCAACTGACCTCAGTAGAGATGAGCGAGCACCAAAATGCTTGGGTGCTCGTTACTCGGGACGAAATTATCGCGATGCTCGAGGGTTCGTTTCGAATAACGAACCCCATTGAAGTCAATGGGCGACCCGAGCATTTTTGTATATCGCCGATGCTTGCTAAGGTTTTCATTTGTGAAAATCGGGGCAATTCAAGAAAGTGATGGGAACGACACAGCAACGGATAGGGCAGGCGAGGGGCTACATGTTGGGCTGCATCTCAAGTTCCCAGGTCCCACTATTAAGCCACAATAGCGGCAAGAGTGGGCCCCCCCTCCCAACAATTTTTACTTCTGAAAAGCCCTCATTAGCAATGCATACCTTAGCTAAGCACCACACTACCTCCAACAAAGCACAATCACTGCCTGCATGACACTCCGCTGCCACTTCTCCTGGGTTACATGCTGACCAACCCCCCCCCCCCCCCCGCACGACCCAGTGTCCACAGCGCACACCAAACTGTCCCTGCCCAGCCTTCAGCTGCCCTCATGCCACGCCACCCTCATGTCTATTTATAAGTGCGTCTGCCATGAGGAGGAACCGCAGGCACACACTGCAGAGGGTTGGCACGGCTAGGCAGCGACCCTCTTTAAAAGGGGCGGGGCGATAGTCCACAATGCTGTACAGAAGCAATGAGAAATCCAATCCTGTGCCACCTCCATCTGGAGCTGCACACGTGGGCATAGCAATGGGGAACCTATGTGCCACACACTATTCATTCTGTCAAGGTGTCTGCATGCCCCAGTCAGACCGCGTTTTTTTATAAATAGTCACAGGCAGGTACAACTCCGCAATGGGAATTCCGTGAGCACCCACAGCATGGTTGGCTCCCTGGAACCCACCGGCGGTACATAAATGTATCCCATTGCATTGCCCATCACAGCTGAGGTAATGTCGTGCTTAATGCAGGTGGGCTTCGGCCCACACTGCATGCCCCAGTCAGACTGGGGTTCTTTAGAAGTGGACACATGCAGTTACAACTCCGTGTGGACCGACAGCATGGGTGGGTGCCAGGAAGCCACGGGCGGTACATAAATATATCCCATTGCAGTGCCCAACACAGCTGAGGTAATGTCGTGCTTAATGCAGGTGGGCTTCGTCCCACACTGCATGCCCCAGTCAGACTGGGGTTCTTTAGAAGTGGCCACATGGAGTTACAACTCCCTGTGGACCCACGGCATGGGTGGCTCCCTGGAACCCACCGGCGGTACATAAATATATCCCATTGCAGTGCCCAACACAGCTGATGTAACGTCAGCTGTAATGCAGGTGGGCTAAAAATTAATTTGATTACACTGTAGGCGAGGGCCCCCAAAAATTGGTGTACCAACAGTACTAATGTACCTCAGAAAAATTGGCCATGCCCAACCAAGAGGGCAGGTGAAACCCATTAATCGCTTTGGTTAATGTAGCTTAATTGGTAACTAGGCCTGGAGGCAGCCCAGTTAAAATAAAAATTGGTTGAGGTGAAAGTTTCAACGCTTTAATGAGCATTGAAACGTATAAAAATTGTTTAGAAAAATTATATGACTGAGCCTTGTGGGCCTAAGAAAAATTGCCCGTTCGGCGTGATTATGTGAGGTTTCAGGAGGAGGAGCAGGAGGAGGAGGAGGAATATTATACACAGATTGATGAAGCAAAAAGGTCCCCGTTTTTGATGGTGATAGAGAACGATGCTTCCATCCGCTGGTGCAGCCTACGTATTGCTTAGGTATCGCTGCTGTCCGCTGGTGAAGAAGAGAAGTCTGGGGAAATCCAGGCTTTGTTCATCTTGATGAGTGTAAGCCTGTCGGCACTGTCGGTTGACAGGTGGGTACGCTTATCTGTGATGATTCCCCCAGCCGCACTAAACACACTCTCTGACAAGACGCTAGCCGCAGGACAAGCAAGCACCTCCAGGGCATACAGCGCGAGTTCAGGCCACGTGTCCAGCTTCGACACCCAGTAGTTGTAGGGGGCAGAGGCGTCACCGAGGACGGTCGTGCGATCGGCTACGTACTCCCTCACCATCCTTTTACAGTGCTCCTGCTGACTCAGCCTTGACTGGGGAGCGGTGACACAGTCTTGGTGGGGAGCCATAAAGCTGTCAAAGGCCTTGGATAGTATTCCCCTGCCTGTGCTGTACTGATCTCCGCGCCTCCCCTGCTACCTGGCCCTCGGAACTGCGCCTTCTGCCACTAGCGCAGTCAGATGGGAATTTTACCATCAGTTTGTCCACCAGGGTCCGGTGGTGTAGCATCACTCTCGAACCCCTTTCCTCTTCGAGTATGAGAGTGGAAAGGTTCTCCTTATACCGTGGGTCGAGCAGTGTGTACACCCAGTAATCCGTAGTGGCCAGAATGCGTGTAACGCGAGGGTCACGAGAAAGGCATCCTAACACGAAGTCCGCCATGTGTGCCAGGGTACCTGTACGCAACACATGGCTGTCCTCACTAGGAAGATCACTTTCAGGATCCTCCTCCTCCTCCTCCTCCTCCTCTTGCCATACGCGCTGAAAGGATGACAGGCAAGCAGCATGTGTACCCTGAGTAGTAGCTGAGTAGTTTCAGCACGGCCTGCTGACGCTTGCCCACCGCTGTGCTGCCATGCCGCGCAACACCGACTGCTGGCGACGTGCTGCTGCTGACACATCTTGATTGCGAGACAGAGGTTGCGTAGGAGGAGGAGGGTGGTGGTTTAGTGGAGGAAGCATACACCGCCGCAGATACCACCACCGAGCTGGGGCACGCAATTCGGGGGGTGGGTAGGACGTGAGCGGTCCCAGGCTCTGACTCTGTCCCAGCCTCCACTAAATTCACCCAATGTGCCGTCAGGGAGATATAGTGGCCCTGCCCGCCTGTGCTTGTCCACGTGTCTGTTGTTAAGTGGACCTTGGCAGTAACCGCGTTGGTGAGGGCGCGTACAATGTTGCGGGAGACGTGGTCGTGCAGGGCTGGGACGGCACATCGAGAAAAGTAGTGGCGACTGGGAACCGAGTAGCGCGGGGCCGCCATCATGCTTTTGAAAGCCTCCGTTTCCACAAGCCTATACGGCAGCATCTCCAGGCTGATCAATTTGGCAATGTGCACGTTTAACGCTTGAGCATGCGGGTGCGTGGTGGCGTACTTGTGCTCGCGCTCAAACAGTGGCGCTAGCGACGTCTGGACGCTGCACTGAGAGACATTGCTGGATGGGGCCGAGGACAGCGGAGGTGAGGGTGTGGGTGCAGGCCAGGAGACGGTAGTGCCTGTGTCCTCAGAGGGGGGTTGGATCTCAGTGGCAGGTTGGGGCACAGGGGGAGAGGCAGTGGTGCAAACCGGAGGCGGCGAACAGCCTTCGTCCCACCTTGTGGGGGGCTTGGCCATCATATGCCTGCGCATGCTGGTGGCTCCCCAGCTGATCTTGGCGCGACAAAGGTTGCACACCACTGTTCGTCGGTTGTCAGGCGTCTCTGTGAAAAACTGCCACACCGTTGAGCACCTTGACCTCTGCAGGGTGGCATGGCGCGAGGGGGCGCTTTGGGAAACATTTGGTGTATTATTCGGTCTGGCCCTGCCTCTACCCCTGGCCACCGCACTGGCTCGGTCTGTGCCCACACCCTGACTTGGACCTCCGCGTCCTCGCCCGCGTCCACGTCCTATAGGCCTACCCCTACCCCTCAGCATGTTGTATTACCAATAGTGCAGAAACAGAACGCTGTAATTAAATGTGCCACTTATTGGCCTGTGGTTGGAGGCTGACTTCGCTTACGGAACGCCAGGAAATAATTTTACGCAAGCTTGCTGTAACACTTAGCTGGCTGCGTATGAATTAGGAGGACTACTACATCCAGCAGACACCCAGAACACTGAGGACAGTCACAGGCAGCCCAAATAGATTTTTTTCCCCAAATGTTTTTGCAAAGGCCCACTGCCTATATTCAATCAATATATCTCTTCTCTCTCTGCGTCACCGCTACTGGCCCTGGAGTATGTCAAATAACTGCAGAGTGTTGCACTGTGGACTGCAATACAGCGGTGATTTAACAGCCAACACAACACCAGGAAATAATTTTGCGCAAGCCTGCTGTAACACTTAGCTGGCTGTGTATGAATTAGGAGGACTACTACACCCAGCAGAGACCCAGAACACTGAGGACAGTCACAGGCAGCCCAAATAGATTTTTTTCCCCAAATGTTTTTGCAAAGGCCCACTGCCTATATTCAATAAATATATCTCTTCTCTCTCTGCGTCACCGCTACTGGCCCTGGAGTATGTCAAATAACTGCAGAGTGTTGCACTGTGGACTGCAATACAGCGGTGATTTAACAGCCAACACAACGCCAGGAAATAATTTTGCGCAAGCCTGCTGTAACACTTAGCTGGCTGCGTATGAATTAGGAGGACTACTACACCCAGCAGAGACCCAGAACACTGAGGACAGTCACAGGCAGCCCAAATAGATTTTTTTCCCCAAATGTTTTTGCAAAGGCCTACTGCCTATATTCAATAAATATGTCTTCTGTCCCTGCCTCACAATATATGTCTTCTGTCCCTGCCTCACAATATATGTCTTCTGTCCCTGCCTAACCACCACTTCTGGCCCTGGAGTATTACTGCAGGGCGCAATGCTCTGCACGGCCGATATACCAAAAAAAAAAAAAAGTGCAACACTGCAAAAAGCAGCCTCCACAGTACTGCACACGGTTAGATGTGGCCCTAAGAAGGACCGTTGGGGTTCTTGAAGCCTAAAATACTCCTAATGCTCTCCCTATAGCAGCTCCACCAAGACAGCACTTTCCCTAAAGTATGTCAGAACGCATCTGTGGCGAGCCACCGGAGGGGCCGATTTTTATACTAGGGTGACACCTGATCTCGCCAGCCACTCACTGCAGGGGGGTGGTATAGGGCTTGAACGTCGCAGGGGGAAGTTGTAATGCCTTACCTGTCTTTCTATTGGCCAGAAAAGCTCGCTAACGTCTCAGAGATGAAAGTGAAAGTAACTCGAACATCGCGTGGTACTCGTCACGAGTAACGAGCATCTCGAACACGCTAATACTTGAACGAGTATCAAGCTCGGACGAGTACTTTCGCTCATCTCTAGACCTTAGCTGATCAACTATTGATAACCTATTCTGAGGATAGGTCATCAATAGTATTCTCCCTGGAAAACTAATTTAACTATTGGTGGGAACCCCAGAACCCGAATTCCAGGGATCAAAACTTTTACAAGTTTATAAAAATCATTTAAACTAATGTGTCAACAACTATTGAACCTTTGGTTGCTAGACTAGATTGTACTGTAGACTGGATATTATACCGCTGATGCCACTGAGCCCTCACACAAAGGTGACTATGAATGGTCATGCTCTCATGCTAAGTAAAGATGGCTAGAAGGCTGGAGGACTGTTTAAACTAGGGACCCGGGGGAGGGCAAAAAGAGAAATAGTGGGGTAGTCAGTGTAGCTAGCGACCAGGGTCAAAGAAATGGGAATGGGGGTCGAGCAGGGGGGGGGTAGTACAGTTAGAACTGTGAGGTCAGCCATTAGTACGAATAGCAACAAAATGAATTTAAAAAACAAAAAAACCTATATAAATTGTATGACCACGAATGCAAGAAGTCTGATCGGTAAAGTGGGTGAGCTTGATGCGAGAATGGCCGATGAAAATTATGATATAGTCGGAATAACGGAAACATGGCTTGATGGTAAGTGTGATTGGGCGGCGACTTTGCAGGGGTACAATCTCTTCAGAAGAAACCGAAGGAACCAGAAAGGGGGAGGGGTATGTCTGTACGTCAAATCGAACTTAAAGCCGAGGCTACGGGAGGATATAGGAGTAGGAGAAGAACAGGTGGAATCTCTGTGGGTAGAAATACAGGGAGGAAAAATTAGCAAAATCCTGGTAGGGGTTTTCTATAGACCACCAAAAGCAACAGAAGAAACTGAAAACTTACTATTAAGGCAGATAGAAGAGGTGTCAAACCGCAATGAAGTAATTATCACGGGGGACTTTAATTATCCTGACATAACATGGGAGAACGAAACCTGCAAATCTCATAGGGGTGATAAGTTCTTGAGAGTAATTAAAGACAATAACCTGAACCAACTAGTGCAGGAACCAACAAGAGGGAGGGCCATTCTGGACCTAGTACTAACTAACAAACCGGACCGAATAAAGGGGGTGCAGGTTGAGGGACACTTGGGGAACAGTGACCACAATATAATTAACTTCCAGCTGTCATTCAATAAGAAGCCTTATCAGGGAGCGACAAAAAAACTAAACTTTAGTAAAGCAAAATTTGATGAGCTTAGAACTACTATCGGTAACATTAAATGGGACAACATCCTCAAAAATGCCAGTACAGAGGACAAATGGGAAAAGTTTAAAAGGATCCTAATCACCTCATGTGAGCAGTACATTAAAAATAAAAGAATCTCAACTAAAAGGAAATCAATGTGGCTCGACAAGACTGTAAGGGGGGCAATAAATGAAAAAAAGAAAGCGTTCAAGCTACTAAAGCAAATAGGCAGCAAAGAAGCGATAAAATCATACAGGAAAAAAAAAACTAAATATGCCGCCAGCCTACCACAGAGGCTGGTGCTGCTGCTGTTTTTTATTTTCGTTCCTGCATTGTCTTGGGGGGGATTACTGGGCTATTTGAATTTGCTAGACCTGGTTATAGGAATGACTACCTCCTCATCTAGGTGGTACTCTCTACATTTTGGGAGTCTACCACACCAATTTTTCAATTTGATTATTTGTACCTGTTTGTTTTGGTTCCTGATGAAACTACGTGATATGTAGTGGAAACGCGTAGAATCTCTGTACTTTGGAAATTTGGTTGGGTCTTTTTCAATTTCCCTTCTTGTTGCCTAGAAACATAGGGACTTACGTGGCATTGACCAGGTTATATCCACCATCCTTTTTTTCTTGGTACATACATCTTGATTTGGGACATTCATGTACTCTATGCGTTGATGTGTGTCCAAGATAGGTGTTTTATCAGACAGCGACCTCTATAAGATATAACTGTGCACTGTTCATTTAGGCACATACCGTCTTCTTGAACAGTACGCTAGCTGATATAACTATTTACAAGTCAGGAACTTGATTTTTCAAAATTGACCCTTGAAATATCCCCAGCCAATAACTACCTTTTAGGTACTGGGTAACAGGATTCACTTATCCGCTAAGGGAGTTTTTTTTTTTCTTTTACCTAAAAACGTCTCCCCAGATACCTGACTTTGGCTTACATTTTTTCGGGAGATAACGCCGGTCACGTTATACTAATTTTTGTTGTCTGTATCTGTGTCTGTTTTAGGATTCACAAAAAATCCTTTTTATATATATTTTTATTAATAAAAGCTAAGTTTTAAGAGGGACACTCTAAACCCTTTCTGTGACAAATATGCAAAGATAGGATCAAAATTGCTAAGGAAGAAGCAGAAAGACTGATCGCCAAAAAGGCCTAAAGCAACCCGAAACTATTTTTCAACTATATTAACAGCAAAAAAATTTGCAGAGAGAGCACTGGCCCTTTAACAAATAATGCAGGAGACATTATAGAAGATGATGGAGGGAAGGCCAATCTATTAAATAGTTTCTTTTCAAGTGTATTCACCAACGAAAAGGAAATCCCAAATGAGATGCAGGGGAATAAAATGAACCCCTCACAAAATATGTCATACCTAACACAAGAGGAAGTGCGGAAGCAATTAAAGAAGACTAAAATCGACAAATCACCAGGCCCAGATGGAATACATCCAAGGATACTAAGGGAACTAAGAGATAGCCAGGCCGCTATATCCAATATTTCTAGACGCTATCAAGACCGGGGTTGTACCATTGGATTGGCGCATTGCCAACGTGGTTCCAATTTATAAAACGGGGGACAAAAGTGAGCCTGGTAACTACAGGCCAGTAAGTCTCACTTCAGTAACGTGAAAACTTTTCGAGGGGATTCTGAGAGACGCCATCGATGAGTACCTCAAGGAGAACAAGGGAATAACTCCTCACCAGCATGGGTTCATGAAGGGTCGCTCATGTCAAACAAATCTAATCAGTTTCTACGATGAAGTAAGCTCTAGGCTGGACCTGGGAGAATCTATTGATCTCGTATATCTGGACTTCTCTAAAGCCTTTGACACCGTGCCACATAATAGACTAATATACAAAATGAGGCAGCTCGGATTGGGTGAAAACGTGTGTAATTGGGTAAAGAATTGGCTCAATGATAGAAAGCAGAGGGTGGTAATAAATGGTTCATACTCTGATTGGACCAGAGTCACTAGTGGGGTGCCACAGGGTTCAATATTAGGCCCCATTCTGTTCAATATATTTATCAACGACCTGATAGAGGGACTGCACAGCAAAATATCAATATTTGCAGATGACACAAAATTATACAATATAATTAACGCAACAGAGGACAATGTACAGCTACAAATGGACCTAGATAAGCTGGAGGCTTGGGCAGAAAAATGGCAAATGAAGTTCAATATTGAAAAATGTAAGATTATGCACATGGGCAGGAAAAACGGATGTCACCAATATTCAATTAATGGGGTACTGCTAGGAAAAAGTGATATGGAAAAGGACCTGGGGGTACTAGTGGATAGTAGGCTAAACTGGAGTAACCAATGCCAGTCAGCTGCTGCAAAGGTAAATAAGGTCTTCGGGTGTATTGAAAGAGGTATAGGGGCGAGGGATGAGAACATTATCCTTCCATTATATAAGGCACTTGTAAGGCCTCACATGGAATACTGCGCACAGCTCTGGTCACCGGTGCTCAGGAAAGATGCTACAGTACTGGAGGGGGTTCAAAGAAGAGCGACTAAATTGATACATGGAATGACGGGACTGGAATACCCAGAGAGGCTATGCAAATTAGGATTATTTACTCTAGAAAAAAGACGGCTAAGGGGTAATCAAATAACTATGTATAAATAAATGAGGGGACAATACAAGGATCTCTCCCATGATCTGTTCATACCCAGGACTACGACGGTAACAAGAGGGCATCCGCTACGTTTAGAGGAAAGCAGGTTTCATCACCAACATAGAAAGGGATTCTTTACTGTAAGAGCAGTTAGACTGTGGAACTCTGCCTGAGGATGTGGTGATGGCAAAATCAATAGAGGAGTTTAAAAGGGGACTTGATGTCTTTCTAAAGAGGAAGGATATTACAGGATATAAATCTTAGGTTAATTGTTAATCCGGGTATACAGGCAGGTAGGAACTACCGTATTAGGGGTTGATCCAGGGAACAGTCTGATTGCCATTAGGGAGTCGGGAAGGAATTTTTCCCCCAAAAGGGCTAATTGGCTTCTGCTCTTGGGGTTTTTTGCCTTCCTCTGGATCAACACAGGAGGATAGAGAGGCTGGACTAGATGGACGTTGTCTTCATTCAGCCTAACAAACTATGTTACTATGTTAGTACATACAGGGGGGCAACTGGCACCACAATGTGGAATATATATAGCTACAGTAGAAAATTAAATAGGCTCCCAATAGCAAAAAAAAAAGAAAACAAGCTCATAGATCTATAGCTCTGCCAGCTCTGGGCCTCCGCTACAACATATCGATTGCTTCCAGGCTGCTGGAATGCATCACAGTGGAGACCTGGATCGGTTGACACAGTGCATGCAGGTAACCAGGAATCTCCAGAGCTTGTTCAGTATTTTTTGCCATGGGGGGACTAATTTCTAGAAAAACATATCTTGGACAATCCCTTCACCCCTTCCCAATTGTATAGCTGTATGAAGTCGTTATGTAGTCATGAGGGGTAAAAAAAACTAGAGGATTAAAATCCACAGATTTGGTATCTCTGTGTTCGTAAATCTCTGAAATATTATAACATCCCAATATTAAAGTGAAGACTGTAAAATAAAAAAAGGAATACAGAATGACAAAATCGTGTCTTTTTTTTAAATCCTGGATCCCAAAACATTTTAATAAAAGTAATCAAAAAGATGCATGTACCTCAAAATGCTGCTAAAGAACTGCTGAAGCCGGAGATCAGGGATCATAGGTAGAGGCAGACATGACCGGGTAACGGGGAGGAAGGGGTTAATAGCTAGGATTTTGCTAGAAAGGTGGGGGGAGTCAAAAAGGGGAAAGCTAGGTGGGGGTAGGGAGGAGCTAGTTTGGGTGGGGTAGACTCACTTCCAAGGAGACGGCGAAGAGTGAAGACCTCAGAGGAAGAGCAGGAGAAGAATAAAGCAGTGACCAGGAGAAGAGTGTAGACCACAGAGGAAGACCAGGAGAAGATAAAAGCAGTGACCAGGAGAAGAGTGAAGACCATAGAGGAAGACCGGGAGAAGGTAAAAGCAGTGACCAGGAGAAGAGGGAAGACCACAGAGGAAGACCGGGAGAAGATTAGAGCTTAGACCAGGAGAAGAGAAAAGGGGCCGTTGAAGAAGACCAGGAGGTGGCCTGAAGAAGGAGAAGAATCGGCGAGTAGAAGACAGTGCAGCGGGGTGAAGAAAAGAAGAGCCCGAAGGTACTTACCAAAGCAAGATGGAAGCTATCCTGGGTCGGATCCGGGCAGTGGCGGAGGAGAGGGGCCTGAATTGGCTGGTCTGGATGCTGGAGGAGCCCCCGGAAGAAGCAGCGCTGGCCACGGCTGCGGAGGTTGCAGCGGAAGTCCCTGCAATGGAGAGGGAGAGGAGGCCACGGAGGGCGCGCGCGCACGCGCGTCTTAGCCCGGAGTAGGCCCCCTCCCGCCGGCGGCGTTTGTGGAGTCCCTCCCCGACCCCACCACGCGTAGTCCCTATGGCAACCCCTACTGGCAGGGGAAGGAGGCCAGGGGGGTCACCGCTTGGCGCCGTGAAGGTCCTGGGGCGGAAGGCGGGCCCCAGGACAGGATGCCCCGGAGCAGTGCAGTGACAGCAGCGGAGGGCAGGCACGGAGCGGGGGGCCGTGCACGCGCGGGAATGGCGGTCGGGGCGCAGCGGCAGGCCGGAACCGGAAGTGGCCGAAGATGGGGGCAGTAGTCGGCGCCCCAGCAGCAGGGAGGTGGCCGGGAGGTCCCTGGCACCGAGAAGAGCGGCTGGCAACCATGGAGAGCGGTTACAGCCTGCAAGCAGCAAGGCGGCCGAGAGGAGCAGCGACCAGGAGGACGGCGGCACGGAACGTCGGGACAGGGGAGAAGCCTCTGTTGGGCCCACAGCCCCGACGCAGCCAGGTGAGAACTCTTTGTGGTGTATGTCTGATGCAGGAAGCCAGTTAGCACGCATGGGGGTGGGGGCGCGTTTGCCGGCGGGTGGCGCAGCGTTAGCGAGTGTTTTGAGTGGGGGGGAGAAATGGGGGCGCTGCTCGGCATGTTGTGTGGCTTGCTAATGCGTGAGAGAAATGGGGGCGCTGCTCGGCATGTTGTGTGGCTTGCTAATGCGTGAGAGTGGGGGGGGGCTGCTCAGGCCGCGCGGGCTGCCGCAGCGGATAGGTCGCCGCTTGCTGCGTCATCCAGCATTGCGAGGTCCCCAAGCGCAGGCTCGGCTGGGGGGACTGGGGGTGGCCAGGCGGCGTGGGGAGCAGTAACAAGTCCCTCTCCTTCAGCGGTATCGGCGTGGTGGGTGGATGCAAGTACATCTGCAGCGTCAGTAAGTACACAGGACGTTGGCGGGGGTGTAGAGGCAGGGCGGTCAGCAACGGTTGCAGTGCAGACCGAGAAAGAAGGGGATGGGGTTAGGCTCGATGATCTGGCAAGGGGGGAGGTGTACGTTTGCTTCGAGGGGCCCCTGGGGGCCCACTTGAAGAAAGAAGTTAGAGACAAGATTTGGAAGTACGAGTATGTAGAGATATTCTCCCTCCTCCCCTTGGAGAAATTCAATCTTGACAAGGGGAAGAGGACAGAATTTAAAAAGGAAGAAGAAGAGAAGCATAGGTGGTGCCTAATTCCCCAGACATTTACTAATTGGCTTCAGGCGTTTGCCATTTTAGCAAGCGTCATTGGGGAAAAAGCGCAGGAGAATTGTTCCGGCCTTTTTTGCTACATGCATTCGATAGGTGAAGCCTATGGGGTTTATGGGGGCCAGACATGGCTCCGCTATGACGAGCAATTCAGGCAGCATAAGGCGGTGCGCCACTCCATTAGATGGGATCAGAAGGATATTGGGCTGTGGCTTAGGGTCATGGCACGTTTGGGGCAGCCTTTTCAAGGGGGCGCCGGGCCCTCGGGCCTGGCCTCCACATCAGGAACTGGACAGGCGAGCGGAAATAGAACTGGCTATTGTTGGCAATTCAACGAGGGCCAATGTAAATTCGGGGCGACATGCAAATTTAAGCATGCCTGCTCCCACTGTAATGCCGGGTCCCACGGAGCGGCAAAATGTTTTAAAAAGACTAGGGGTAGAGGGGCAGGGGGTGTTCCTAAAAGGGACGACCCCAGTGAAGGTGGAAGAGATGGTGCCCTTCTTAAATAGGTACCAGGATAGGGAAAAAGCGAATTTGTTGTTAAAGGGTTTTAGGGAGGGGTTTGTCATCCCTCCTCCGGCTCATTGCGTCCCATTTTCGGTTAAAAAATTTACGTTCGGTGCGGAAGCATCCGGAGGTGGGAGGGGGGGTAAAAATCGGAAAGGAAATCAGTTTGGGTAGAATGGCTGGGCCGTTTTTAGAGCCTCCAGTGCCGGATTTTGTAGTGTCTCCGCTGGGGGTGGTCCCAAAAAAGGAATCGAACAAGTTTTGGTTGATTCATCACCTGTCTTACCCGAATGGGGCGTCGGTTAATGATGGTATTGACTCTGACATCTGTTCGGTGGTCTATACGTCATTTGATGCCGCGTTGCGGTGGGTGAGGAAGTTTGGAAAAGGGGCGTTGTTGGCGAAGGTCGATATTGAATCGGCGTTTTGCCTACTACCAGTGGCGCCGGAGAGCATTAGGCTGTTGGGGTGTTGTTGGAAGAAAAAATTTTATGTGGATCGTTGTTTGCCCATGGGGTGCTCTATCTCATGCGCTTACTTGGAGGCGTTTAGCTCATTTTTAGAATGGGTAGTAAGAGATACCGCTGGAATTCAGTCGGTGATCCACTACCTGGATGATTTTTTGTGCATATGGCCGGCGGGTTCACCAGCCTGTGCAACATTGTTGGGTACGGTGCAGTGGGTGTCGAAGCGTTTCGGGGTGCAGCTGGCTCCCGAGAAAACGGAGGGGCCTACGACGTCCCTAAGTTTTTTGGGGATCCTCATCGATACGGAGGCATTAGAGTGCCGCTTGCCTGAGGATAAATTGCGGAACTTACAGACCGAAGTGGCGGCCGCACGGGTGGCAAAAAAGATCACGCTGCAGCGATTACAGTCAGTTTTAGGCAAGCTTAATTTTGCCTGCAGGATAATGCCAATGGGGCGGGTTTTTTGTCGGCGTTTAGCGGCAGCGACTGCAGAGATGAGTGCCCCTCACCATTTTGTTAGGTTAAAAGCTAGCCACAAGGAGGATTTGCTGGTTTGGGGGGAATTTTTGAAACAATATAATGGCAGGTCAGTGGTGATGGCCGAAGTGAGCGAGAATGCTGACTGGGAGCTGTTCACGGATGCGGCGGGCAGTGGCGGTTACGGGGCATATTTTCAAGGCAGATGGTGTGCGGGGGAATGGCCGGACCAGTGGAGACGCGAAGGTCTGTTGCATAACCTGGTACTGTTGGAACTTTTTCCAATAGTAGCGGCTATAGCGCTATGGGGAGCTCACTTTCTGGATCGAAAAGTGAGGTTTCACTGTGATAACATGGGGGTGGTGCAGGTTATCAATAATTTGACGGCCTCATCGCCCCCCATTGTGAATTTGTTGAGACACTTGGTGTTAGAGGCCTTAGCGCTGAACATGTGGATTGTGGCGGTGCACGTTCCGGGCATAGATAATTCAATTGCGGATGCTCTCTCTCGTTTCCAGTTCAGATTGCTAGCGCCGGGAGCAGAGAGAGAGGGGAGGAAGTGCCTGGATCGGCTATGGAGCGCAGTAAGAGAGCAGTGGGGCACCTGATTGAGCAGTCCCTGGCTCGGGGGACGAGGGCGGCCTACAGCGCAGAGTGGCAAGAATGGGAAAGCTGGCTTGAACAGTGCGGGGGAGCGAGCTCAGTAGAGGATAGGGTGGGGGTGCTTTTAAGTTGGCTAGGTAATAGTTCAGAGGAGGGGTGGTCCGTTGCAAGGGTAAATAGGTTTATGGTGGTGGTAGCGTTCGGGTGCAAAATGAGGGGGATCACGGACGTAACAAAAAATTTCACGGTTAGACAAGCGTTAAAGGGTTTTTGGAGAGGAAAAGGGAGGGCGGATTCTAGGAGGCCGGTGTCGTTTTATATTTTGGAAAAGTTAGGGGGGGCTATAGAAGTAGTTTATGGGGTCAATTTTGACCGGTCACTTTTTAAAATTGCCTTTTCCTTCTCGTTTTTTGGCGCGTTAAGAGTGGGAGAGTTGGTCTCGCCCAGTAAATCTGTAGGGGGGGGGGGGGGTTGCAAATGGAAGACGTTAGATGGGTGGACGGAAGGGTAGCATTGTTGGTTCGACGGTCAAAGACTGATCAGGAGGGGCGAGGTCAACTTTTACGACTGGGGAGGGTCCCGGGGGCAGTGATGTGCCCGGTGAGTTCGTCGGAGGAGTATTATCGGTTACGCGGGGGGGGGGGGGGGGGTGGCCCCTTCTTTCAACACGAGAATGCGAGTTTTTTGTCGCAGTTTCAGTTTTCGGCAATTTTTAAGAAGTCCCTAGAGTCGATAGGTCTGGATAGCTCTCAATTTGGGTCATATTCCTTTAGAGTGGGGGCGGCAACGGAGGCCTCGGTTCAGGGAATGGAGGAGGAGGAGGTTAAGAGGATTGGCAGATGGGGGTCGGGCCGGTATGGGTCCTACATCAGACCTCAGTTGTTGTAAAAGTTAAAAGAAAAAAATTTTCTTTTGGACTTATTATGCTTTGTTTTTCTCGCAGGTCGCCGCCCCGCCTTGTTGTGGATTTTAGGCCATTCATTTGTATTTGGGGGGGCAGAGCGAGCAAGAGCTAGGCGAGATGGGAGGCAGTTGCGGTTGCCGCGTATCGAGGCTGTAGTCAGGTGGATAGGGATCAGGGGATTGTCATGGTGTAGGGTGTTGCGTTGGATACTGTGCCGGATATACTTGTCCTGCACGCAGGGGGAAATGATCTAGGTCAGAGGCCATTTATAGATCCGTCAAGGGATATTCGATACGATATCCTGAGATTGATGACGGCGTACCCAAGGTTATTAGTAGTGTGGTCGGAGATATTTCCGAGGAGAGTTTGGAGGGGGGTTTTATCGGTGAGGGGGTTGAACAAAGCGAGGATCAAATTAAACAGGGAAGTGTCCCGCTTTGTGGGGTTTCATGGAGGAATAGCAGTGAGACATATTGATTTGGAAGCTGGGGTGGGGAATTATTGGAGGTCGGATGGGGTACACCTCAACGACATAGGGATAGACTTGTGGTTGGAGGGGATTCAGGAGGGGATCGAGAGAGCCTTGTTGTGGTGGCGGGCTGCGCAGGCTTGAGGAGGTCAAGCCTGCTGGCTGTGGAGGGGTCCCTTGGAGCCAGTAAAAGGGGTAGTAGGGGGGTAGCAGGGGCTGGATAGCGTCCTTCCCCTATTTTAAGTGGTTTAGCTGTGGACTGTCACCTTTGGGTCTCGCAGGGTGGGCCCTGCTGAGTTGGTGGGTGTGGTTAGCCAAGTTTGGCTAACCGGCCTCGGGGTCCGGATGAGGCGACCTGGGGCGAGGTGATGAGTGGTGGGCCCCCGAGTCTTTCGACTGGAGGCGGGGGCAATGGTAGGAGAATATTGTCGCCGGAGTCGGAACTGCGACCGGCGGCAGATGCAACTATTTTCCGGTGGTTGGGGGTGAGGCAACAGGTCCAGTGGTGGGGCTCCAGGGATCTCTCTCAGGTTTAGTTTAGAGGGGGTTAGTTGTTATTATTTGTTAATGTTATATTTGTAAATAAACATGGCTGCTGTGGCCATATTTAATCCAAATTACTGAGTTGGTGTTTAATTAAGGGGGGAATGGGGAATGGTGGTGGAGTCAGGTTACAGTAGCATCGACTCCGTTTGCCCTGGTCAAGAACTGCCGGAGCCGGAGATCAGGGATCATAGGCAGAGGCAGACATGACCGGGTAATGGGGAGGAAGGGGTTAATAGCTAGGATTTTGCTAGAAAGGTGGGGGGAGTCAAAAAGGGGAAAGCTAGGTGGGGGTAGGGAGGAGCTAGTTTGGGTGGGGTAGACTCACTTCCAAGGAGACGGCGAAGAGTCCCTCCCACCCGCTCGGAGAAGATGTGGGAGGGGGGAGAACATTTGTCATAGCAGCTTGGGGGGAGGGGTCCCTTGGAGCCAGTAAAAGGGGTAGTAGGAGGGTAGCAGGGGCTGGATAGCTTCCTTCCCCTATTTTAAGTGGTTTAGCTGTGGACTGTCGCCTTTGGGTCTCGCAGGGCGGGCCCTGCTGAGTTGGTGGGTGTGGTTAGCCAAGTTTGGCTAACCGGCCTCGGGGTCCGGATGAGGCGACCTGGGGCGAGGTGATGAGTGGTGGGCAAAAAATGAGCCCTCACATTGTCCAATCGATGAAAAAATAAAAAAAAGTCTCAGAATATGGCGAAAGAAAGCAATTTTTGTTTTAAAAAAAATGAATTAATTTTTAAAGGCAAAAACTATATCCATTTGCTATCAGTGTAATTGTACTAACTTACAGATCAAAGTTCATATCATTTTTACTGCATCATGAATGCTGTAAAAACTAAACACTCTCAATAGTTGTGCAACTGCATTTTTTTCACATCTCCCCACTTACAAGTTTTTCAGTACATTAAATGGTAGCATTAAAAGAAAAAATAAAGAACTTGCCCCCCAAAAACAACAAACCCTCATATAGTTATGTTAGTGGAAAAATAAAAGTATTGAAAGGTGGAGGTGAAAAAAACTAAAATTAGAAAAGTGAAAAATATCTGGTTCTGAAGGGGTTAAACAGCCTCTGAAAGCCATCAATTTTGGTAATGCAGAGTCTCTGTATGTCTCTTTGACACTAATCATATACACGAGGTGGCTTTGAGGACACTCTCCACTTTGTCTCTGCTCTGGTGCTGGTCACTGGTGAGGCCTCTGGTATCAGGCCAGCTCACTGGCTGCATTGCTGCTCTGTGACTACTCTGAGCTTTGGCATCACTTTGCTGTCTGAATGCTGCATGAGTCACTTGGTGTCAGGATCCCAACACCACACTGCAGACCCTGGATTTTTATCTTCTGTGCACACACCAGACTCTCCTAGGAACACGGTGCCCAACCACTTCCTGTCCAGGCTGGAACTCCTCTCCAGGAACAGACTCTCCAATTACAGTAGCATCTAGTAACCACAAGTAACACTGCAACTGAATAACTATATGATGCTAAGTGCACTACCGTAATAAACAGCACACGTAGCTATATATAGTTTAAAGGGAAAGACACAATAAGGGAAGGTAAGACATCTAAGTAGGACAGTGATTGCCTTAAAGAGGTAGAATCAGCCCCTTCAATTTCCACTAACTAAATTATGAAAGGTGTGAATTAAACTCCTTTCTTACATGTGATGTGTATACGTCACTTTTTGCTCAGGAGTCTACCCCATACAAGGCTGTGTGATACAGCTGACATCCACCAACAGTTTAACCACTTACATGTTGCCGTCAGTAAGATCTTGGCCGTTAGATATAGGTGGCTCACTCCATCACCCAATCAGTTCTTCATGATGTAATCATGAGGTGTTAAAGGGTTGTTATGACTGCTTAGGGCCACTTAGTCTCTCTATTGCAATAGGGTAGCACTGGCAGCATAATACATTGCATTACATATGAATTGCAGTGTATTGTATGAGCAATCAATTGATCGCATGTTCAGGCCAACTAATGGGGCTAAAAATATCTAGACAATAAACATTAATGGTTTTGCTACTGTTCATTTTGCACGGTAAGCACCAAAAACCTTACAATACCAGAATTGCAGGGTTTTTTTTGTCACCTTTGTTTCATCGACAAAAAAGTTATGGGTCTCAGATTATGGAGACATCAAGCAAATTACATTTTATTAGTGCTGTGAAAAAGTATTTGCCCCATTGCTAATTTCCTCTATTTTTGCATAGTTGTCAAACTTGAATGTTTCAAACAGGGTTGGTTCCAGGTTTGTGCGAATACCCGGTGGACCCTTAGCAGTAGGGGCCCCAGGCCCTCCACCCACATGCACTTCATACAGTACCTTAGCCAGCTTTTACATCCATTTTGGCCGCCTGCAGACGAGCGGGTCGGATCCGGCAGCGAGAAATCTCGCCGCGCGATCCGACCCCAGAGCCTGCAGGGACGAGCGCGTACTCACCCGCACCTGGCGGCCCCGGCTCTTTGATGTGCCGGCTGCCGCGCAGCCGGCGCATGCGCAGACCGGAGCCGGCGGCCAGGTGAGTGCGTGCCCCGCAGAAAATTAGAACATGCCGCGGTTTGTTTGCCGCGCGAGATTTCGCGCGGCCAAACCGCAGCCGTCTGCATAGGAGTGCGTATTGTAATGCACTCCTATGCAGACTTTCAGCGGCGGAAATCCCGCGGGAAATCCCGCGGCGGGATTTCCGCTCGTCTGCAGGCGGCCATAAGAAACTGTCTAGTGTAGCTGTTATTATAGACATATTGTCTGGCTGCGGTGACATCCAGGCACTCTGACAGACAAGCTTGTATCCTCTCTCCCTGCCCTCTTGACATTGCTGCGGGGCACCCATCACCAGTCTTCTTGCAGCTTCTTGCTACTGCCTGCGGCCCGGCACTACTGCAGATAGGGTTACTAGTCCAAGGCAAGATTATTAAGAGGGTCCCCAGGATGTGCCCCCTCTCTTACCAGGTAATTCATGTCAGACCATGCTGACATTCAGTTTTATTGCAGATTGGCACAGTTTTCAAATTCATTGTTAATGGCCTCACAGTTTTGTAGATAAAACTACTTGCTGCTCACCTGCATAATGATATAGACATTAAAAATCTGTTTAAAAATGGCTATTTTGCAATTTAACTGCACGTTGGCGCACTTTTTAGCTGTTACATTCAATCTGATGTTTTACAAGATATGCCATGAATGTCAGCTCTGGGATCCTCACCTATTGGGTGATTGGGGGTCTCTGTTGTTCATATACTTCAATGGAGACCAGACAGCACACAAATTGATATATTGATTCATTGATATATATGGAGAATGTAGTGGCCAAGAATTTGCAAATTAGAGTCAAGTAATATTTGCATGTATCTGTACAGTGGGCCCCAGATTGAATTTTTCTGGTAGGCCCGAGGCTCCTTAGTCCAACGCAGATTAGGCCCCCTTTGCAGTGTGCTATGACACCCCCCCCCCGTAATTTGAGCCCTTTGTGGCCCCCCACACAGTAATTATCCACCTCTGTGGACCCAGACATAGCAAGTCCCCTGGGTTTCTTGTCCATCCTCCTAGACACTTGTCCTCCCCCCCATTATCCACTTTCACTGTCCGCTTCAGTCACTGCCCCACTACTCTCCAATCACTTTCTAGTTGCTCAGTCACATGATCAGAACATGTGACCCTTGTGGCCAGTCACTGAATAGCAGAAGCTTCTGGGCCCCAATGCAAAATCTGTAACAGGGCTCCCAACTATTATGCTTTATTCATAGTACTGGGCTCCCTACATGGAGAAGAGAGGCCTTATGGGCCCCCTAAGGCTCCTGGGCCCAGGTGCAACTGCATCCCTTGCATCCTCTATAGTTACGCCCCTGCTGGATAGGTTGTTACAGTTATGTGACCCAGTGCTGGGAGGCTAGCAATGCCGACTGGTGGGATGATATCTAGCAACAGGGCAGATAGAGTAGCAACAGGGCAGATAGAAAGAGGTGAGTATCTTCAGTATATTTTATTTTACTGCATTAAACCAGTAAAGGGGACTAATTAGTGTAGGAGCTATAAAAAGGAATTATTGTGGGGGCCACAAAGAGGGGTTCTAAATTGTTTTGGGGGACGCATAGGTGGCATTATTTGGTGGTGGACACAGTAGGGGACTATTGCTGTATAGGAGCACTGAGCAGAGCATTGTGGGATAGTGGCAGGATGAGCAGAGTGTGTAGAGATTAGTCATGGCTAGAAGAAGTATTCATGGACATCTGGGCCCAGATAGAGAAGAAAAGAAAAATGTTCAGGTCATACTGAGAGCTGCAATTTCACAGAACATGATGTATTGCCAATAATGTTGTCGACAACATGACTTGAAGATGTCATCTTTCACTCCCTTTTTTTCTCACTTTTTCATGGTTTCATTCTCTCTCTTCCTCTTTGGCATTCTCTCTTTTGCTCTAGGTTAGCCATGTCCCCAATAGACCACTCCTATCACTATGTGAAAAGCACTCCCTGATTGACTTACTTATCCCTTTGTGGCCCTCCACAGGGTACTTATTTATTTTTGTGAATCCTGTACTCCCTTGCTGTGGCCTCCACATACCCTGTTTCCCTGAAAATAAGACATACTCTGAAAATAAGACATAGCATGATTTTCCAGAATTTTTGAGGATGCAAAATTATTTTTCAGGCTTTTTGAGGATGCTTGAAATATAAGCCCTACTCCAAAATTAAGCCCTGCTAACAGTTAATTTAAAAAGTCAATTTAAATAGTGTCCAGGCAGCTATACATGTAAAAAGTTAAACCTTTTTGAACAAAAATTAATATAAGACACTGTCTTATTTTCAGAGGAAACACGGTATTTATTATCCCCCTCTGTGGCACCTACATAGTAATTATAACCCTAGCCATGACAACTGTACTGTAATGGTAAAGAGACATGCATCTGTGTGATCATTACATGAATAGGCAGAGTTTTACCCACTGGAAGTAAACAGTGAGGGTGCGGGCAGACGAGCGCATAAACGGCGCGTTTTTGCGACCAAACGTATATACGTGACCATCTGAGGCAATGGTTTCGAATGTATTCGTTCACATGGGTGATTTTACGGCGCGTAAAAACGGCAATTCGAAAAAAACCGGAACATATGCGACCGAAATACGCGCCAACGCATATTCGATCGCCGAAAAGACCGTTTGCAAAGTAGGAACAAACGAAAATACGCTTTCTAACTCTGGTCGTGATCGGTGAAAAATGATCGCTCGGGCGATTATACGTTGCGCTCGTGCGAACGTAAATACGCCTACGCTCGTCTGCCCGCACCCTGAAGGTGATGATACCACTGAATCACTGCAACACAGATATTGAAAACACTGAGGAATTGATACAGAAAGTATATTGGAAGATTGTATAATTATTCATTATACAATATAGAAACTTTATTTGCTTAAATTGGAATAACCCTTTAAATATGAAAAAAATAGTTGATATATCACATACAGTACCAAAATCATTTTAATGAAATATTCCTAAACACATTTGAGGAGATTTACTAAGCTAAATGCACCACAATTCTGGCTCAGTTGTCCAAGAAAGCTTGCTTAAAGGGGCTTTCCAGGCAGCTGTCAGTACCAAGATACATCGGGGTTTGAGAGGAAGCTGCTGCTCCGATCGCCTGTGTAATGGCTGACACTTGTAATTGCAGCCAAAGCTCTTATAGAAATCAATGGGAGTTGCACTTGTAATTACAGAATGGGGTCCAATTGATTTCAATGAGAGCTGTGCCTGCAATTACAAGCACCAGCCACTACACAGAAGTCGGAATAGCAGCCTCTGCTCCAACCCTGATGTATCCCTGCACTGACAGCCAGCGCTGGAAAACACCTTTAAGGTCATATACATTTATTATGAGTTTTAGACACCTTTTGTGCCTGATGAGACCATGGTCGTGGTTTCTTGGGAAGCTCATGGGCATGGTGTAAAAAGGCGATAAGATGCAGTAAGATTGCTCAAAAATTTTGGTGCAAGGTAGGACAAAAGTTAGAGAAGAATATCTTCATGTCTTGCAAGATGCACCACAAATATCATGCAGCATGAGCCCCTATAATAAATGTGGCACATCTTCAGACTGCCTAGCCTAAGTTTACACTGTCTAAATATTAGACAGGATTAATACATCTGCCCCATTACTTATTAATAAACTTTTCGAAGAGTTCAGGAGCTTCCAAACTATATCTTCAAATTTTATATACAGTTACTCCCCGACTTGCGAACAGGTTCCGTTCCGGGAGCCCGTTCGCAAGTCCGTTTTGTTCGCAAGTCGAACAAGTAGTAGCATGGAGCGGGATCGCGGGTGGATCCCGCTCCATACAACGTCGGGTGCAGGCTGTTCTTACAGCGGGCACCCGGCGGCAGCAGTTCCGACGAGCCGCGCCGCTTGTCGGAACTGTTAACACTTTAAATACCGCTCTGACAGCGGTATTTAAAGTGTTAACAGTTCTGACGAGCGGCGCGGCTCGTCAGAACTGCTGCCGCCGGGTGCCCGCTGTAAGAACAGCCTGCACCCGACGTTCAGGGGGCCCGTACAGCGTCCCACGATGAGATCGCGGGACGTTGTGTGGTTGCTAGGCAGCCGGGAACCTCCTGAAAGGCCCCAGGGCTGTCTATGCAGAGTGCCCATCAAGCGCACGGCTTGCTAGGCGCTCTGCATAGACAGCCCTGGGGCCTTTCAGAAGGCCCCCGGCTGCCCAGCAACCGCGATGTGACCGGACAGGCTTCTATCAGGCTTGATAGAAGCCTGCCCGGTCCCTGCACAGCATGATGTAATGCCATAGCATTACATCATACTGTGCAGAACAGATTGTTCGCAACTAGCGAAATTCGCAAGTCGAATGTTCGCAAGTCGGGGACTATCTGTACATATTTTTCAACAGAACTACAAATGGATTTTCACATATGTTCTTGATGAGTTGGTGACATCTTATATAAGAGCCGCCTGTGTACGATAGGCCATAACATGATGGCTTCTTCTCAGGACAAAGCTCAAGAGATGACTATGTGCAGAAAATGATTCATTTGTTCTCGAGGCAGTGAATCATTGGAGTCAATGTTCAGCTCTTCACTCAATGAGGTCGCTGTAATCACAGCTGTTCTCGCGCTGGCCACAAGGGTGCAGTAGAAGCTCCTTTCCCAGTGAAGTAATAGGCTCTGCCTGTGAATAAAAGCAGACAAAAGTAAAGATGTTGGGCGGCACCCGAGTCATCGTCACGTACCTGCACAATATAATGAAATAACGCACCAGAAACGGTAAAATGCTGCAATATCTTCATCCCGGAATATTAATATCTCACTTCACACACTAAGTAGAGTAAGGTTCTCCTTCCCTGGGACAGAGATCCAGTTGGGACATACCAGGTTTCAGAGGTGTGGTACTAAACATCAATTAAAGGGGTTGTCTCGCGAAAGCAAGTGGGGTTCAGCACTTCTGTATGGCCATATTAATGCACTTTGTAATATACATCATGCATTAAATATGAGCCATACAGAAGTTATTCACTTACCTTCCCTGCGCTGGCGTCCCCGTCTCCATGGCTCCGTCTAACTTCAGCGTCTAATCTCCCGATTAGACGCGCTTGCGCAGAAGGGTCTTTTCCCTTCGGCTCAGTCCGGCAGCAGCGGCGTTCTGGCTCCGCCCCCTTCTACGCGTCATCACCTACCTCTGCCCCGTCACGTGTGCCGATTCCAGCCAATCAGGAGGCATTACAAAGTGCATTAATATGGCCATACAGAAGTGCATAACCCCACTTGCTTTCGTGAGACAACCCCTTGAGGGTGCGTTCACACGAGCGCATAAACGGCGCGTTTTTGCGACCAAACGCATATACGTGACCATCTGAGGCAATGGTTTCGAATGTATTCGTTCACATGGGCGATTTTACGGCGCGTAAAAACGTCAACCCGCGGAAAAACGGACATACGCGACCGAAATACGTGCCGGCGAATATTCGATGGCCGAAAAGACCGTTTGAAAAGTAGGAACAAACGAAAATACGCTTTCTAGCTCTGGTCGTGATCGGCGAAAAACGTTCTTTCCGGCGATTATACACTGCACTCGTGCGAACGTAAATACGCCTACGCTCGTGTGAACGCACCCTTAATGTGATGTAACTTGATTTTCCCCCCATGCTTTATTTAACATAAGCAGCAATATAAACATATAAAATGTTTGTTCATATCACACACCATACAGTACAGAAACCATGTGTGAACTGAGCCTTATACATATGTGTGGCTAGATACACATATAGAGAGAGAATATATATGAGGGGGTACCCAAAGGAAACAGAGGTCTTCTTTTATTGGGCGGGGCACTACTATTACAGACTTCTGTTGCTGGGTGAAAGTCTGCAGACCACTTCTGAGGCGGTATGCCAGCCGACGTCAGTGGGGAAAGTTGCGTTCGGCTCCATTGATTTTTTCTTTTCAACAAGTTGTTCAGTATTTTGTGATGGTGATTTATTGCAACAACATGCAGCTGGGAAATGTTATTTCCTTTTCCATTGCTCAAAGGACTCGTTAAAAAAAAGTTGCACGGAGCGAGGTATGAGTGAGGCATGCCATTTCATCAAAAAACTCAGCTCTGTGTGGGCAAACAGGTGCCTTTTTCTTCCATCATGATAACGCACCTGCCAACACAGCGCTAAGTATTAAAGGGGTTGTCCCGCGCCGAAACTTTTTTTTTTTTTTTTCAATAGCCCCCCCGTTCGGCGCGAGACAAACCCGATGCAGGGGCTTAAAAAAAAAACCGCACAGTACTTACCCGAATCCCCGCGCTCCGGTGACTTCTTACTTACCTTGCGAAGATGGCCGCCGGGATCTTCACCCTCGGTGGACCGCAGGTCTTCTGTGCGGTCCATTGCCGATTCCAGCCTCCTGATTGGCTGGAATCGGCACACGTGACGGGGCGGAGCTACGAGGG
The DNA here is from genome assembly GCF_035609145.1 of Eleutherodactylus coqui. NCBI lineage: Eukaryota > Metazoa > Chordata > Amphibia > Anura > Eleutherodactylidae > Eleutherodactylus > Eleutherodactylus coqui. Next base: position 188,523,795 of record NC_089843.1, read on the forward strand.
CAGCTCTCCAGCACGAGCAGCCCCATTCAAAACGGAGAAGACCGGACTGCGCAAGCGCGTCTAATCGGGCGATTAGACGCTGAAAATTAGACGGCACCATGGAGACGGGGACGCTAGCAACGGAACAGGTAAGTGAATAACTTCTGTATGGCTCATAATTAATGCACAATGTACATTACAAAGTGCATTAATATGGCCATACAGAAGTGTATACCCCAACTTTGTTTCGCGGGACAACCCCTTTATGTAATTTTTGATGAAACGGCATGACACCCTTGCCTCATCCTCCGTATTCACCTGATCCTGCTCTATGCAACTTTTTTTTAGCAGTGAAAAATGAAATTTTCCCAGCTGCAAGTTGTTCGGATGAATCAGCCATTATAAAGTAGGTGAAAAACTGAACAACTTGCAGCTGAAAGCAACTTTCCACAGCAATGTCGGCTGTCATACTGCCTCAGAAGGGTTCAACAGGGTAGCAACAGTTGTCTGTACTACTAAAACACCACTGCCAGAAGAAGATTCCTGATTCTTTTGCGTACCCCCTTGTATATATGATATATATATATATATATATATATATATATATATATATATATATATATCAGCCATAGCCCAGAAATAAGCCCTAGCATGATTTCTCAGGATTTTTGAGGATGCTTGAACTATAAGCCCTACTCCAAAATTAAGCCCTTGTTACAGTTAATAAAAAAGTAAATGTAAATAGTGTCCAGGCAGCTATATATGTAAAAAGTGAAAACTTATTTTCGGGGACACAGGGTATTTACTTGCCCTGTATAATGATTCTCTGTGGAATGTGAATACTGCTCCCCCATCTGTTTGGCTTTAACGTAGCGGTATCCTGTCCTGTTAATATGGGTGTCTTTTACTCTGTTTACTTATAAAGTTATATATTTTACATTTATATATTTAGTTTTGCTGTTGTCTGTTTTGGTGATTTTTTTTATACATTTGACCTTCAGCATGTCCTTATTGGTCCAGCTAGCTGGGTGTTTATTTAATTAATGTATAACATGTACCTGCAGAAAAGTGGAAAATTTCTTAGGCCAAAAGATATGAACAAGCTTGTACATTGAGATGAGCAAACACCAAGTCTGTATTACTATTGCCTTACCTTGTGATACTCAACAAGGTCAGCCAGAGTCGCATGTTGAAGCTGATCTACTCCCAAGAAGCTATATGATGTTCCAGAAGCATCTATGAGAAAGTGCATGTATCCATCTTCAGAGCGGTAAGAAAGGACATACCCTTGGATCTTTTCACTAACGCGAAGCAGAAAACTTCCTGATGTTTTGTTCCTTAATAATTCCTCTGACTCAAGTCTAGAAATGATGCCTGTGGACAATAAAAGAACAACATTAACAGGTTGGTAATAAAACCAAACATCATTATAAATGCATCGACAGTAGGGCCGGCCACGATCTATATTTTATTTATAACGTCTCTTAGTAATTACCGTCAGATCATCTCAACTAATTCCTATCATCTCGACAACTCTCCAGAAAGTGCTTGTAGGCCAAGGAGTTCCCCCATTCAGCATTTAAACACTACAGATTCAGGCAGAGCTACATATGGAGGGAAGAAGACACACTACTATGCCAGCAGTAAGTTACAGTTATGTGGCCTGTAGTGGGAGAAGGGCTAGCAGTCGAGTAAGTACTTTTCTTGCCATGACATGATCATAGTGGCTACCTGCAGGAACCACTAAGGGGAGCTCAGAGCTATTAAATGCATTTGTATGCAGTCTCAAGGGTGAGACCCCCACCGATCTTCTGTCCTATGGATAGGGAATAATTTACAATTGTGGTACAACCCCATTAACTGCAGGACACATAGCTAGAAGAAAAGTGCTTCTTTATTAAGTGATATAGTTTTGCCTGAATGCAGCCACCACTAGGATGCGCTAATTGCGTATAGATTTATGTAGCTATTGCAGTTTTACTAGCTATAACACTATTTTTTGAAAAGTTAGTGTCCATTTAATTTATTTGCCTTTGCTCGCTCTTTTCTGGTAAGGTCAAATACTAAAAAAGAACTAGAGTAGTCGTAAAGCTGTAGAAACACGTAACGGATGATTATATTTTATCCTTCACCATATGGCATTTTCATCATAGGACATGGTTGATGTCTCTCTCTGGTACACTTGTGAATAATAAATGCAATATTAAAGAACTGAGCACATTTATAGACATTTATTGGTGGGATATTACACCAGTGACCTTTATACCTATTCACAGACGTGACTTGGTTAAAAGTAATAAATTTTATTAAGTTTTATCTAAAAAAACACGATTGGGCACAACAAAGGACACAACACAAAATCTAAGTTGTAATGGAAAGGCGTTAACCCACCAAATAGTGGATAGAAAAATGATTGGTGGGTTTCAAAATTACAACTTGGTATTACTTCTGATACTCCGTATTTCTTAATGTCGCACGTCACTTAGGAATACAGTCTGCATGGGGGCTGTTCATGGATTTCCCAAAAACCGGAACCCCAATTAGATATCTGTAGTTTTATTAATGTAATGACAGAATTCGACCAGAGATACTCAGGTTGCGGAAACGTGATGTTCAACCTGAGGAAGTGAATATCTCTGTCAAAAATACTGCCTAGTGGGCTGAAAAGTTTTTAACAGCTCAAAAGGACAGTATGTCAAGGAAATTGATTTTAGTCAATTTTTATTCCTTATGGCCAGTACTCCTACTCATGGCGACAATGTTTGAGCAGAAACTTTCAGATTGCAAAAAAGTGATATTCAACCTAAGAAGATAGTTATCTCTGTCAGAGCTTGTTGCCTAGTGAGCTAAGACTTGTGAACGGCTCAAAAGGACAGTGTGTCAGAGATTTTAATTTTGTCAATGTTTTTTACTCATTATAAACAGTACTCCCACTCTACGCGTTTCACCACTGAGTGTACGTGGATCCTCAGGAGACTTAGTACTTAGAGAGTAGTAATAACAACAATAATGTTTACAGAGTTATGATGGTAAACAATTAGGGTATCACTCCATAGATAGAGTATCACTAAAATATTTAATCCTCAATCAGGAAATGAGCTCTTAGCGTTCAATTTGAGCTAGTCGGGTTTAACCTCGGTGAGGGAATAGATAAAGATTGTAAGTACGAGGTTCATTTCTTTCAAATGTTAAACCCTTCTTCTCTATCAATCCTACTTTCAATAGTCCCATGCCAGGTGTAATGGTCAATAGGATCTCCTTACAATGAGAGTAGGGATAAAGAGTACTACATGCATGAGATTACTGGGTTTGGAATTTTGGTCTGGAGGTAATAACTCTAACAGATCCAAATCCCCTCTAAATGAGTGAAGGAGGTTTCAAGTCCTAAAGTCCTTAACTACTCATGCAAATACAAGCAATGAGGCCGTTAGCATAGCAGGACAAGGAGTCAATCCTCCCTAGGTACAGAGGAGTATTTTTCCCTACACCCTCCTTTCTTTTTTCTATCTTTTTTCCCCCTTTTCCTCTCTCCCAGTAAGCTCAAGGTTAATGCATGGACAGCAATCCCTACAGAAAGATAGAGTGCTCAAGAGGTCAGAGCATGACATAGGTTAGTTCCCATCGCCTTGATGGTAGGCTAGGGAGTGGGGGCCGTCAGGAAAAGTGGTGCTTAAATAGCTCATAGCCACACCTCCTAATGGGTTGGCCCCTTCACGGTAGCCAGTCATATTTGACCAGGAAGTAAATAGAGACCATGTGAGATGGTCTCACGCTGATCTCAGTTGTCGAGCCTCATGTGGTGCAGAGTGTAAGCTCTCGCCTACGACCTGAGGGTTTGCAAGTTCGATCCCCGCATGAATCCGGCAGCCGGCTCAAGGTCGACTCAGCCCTCCATCCCTCCGAGGTCGGCAAAACGAGAACCCAGCCTGGTGGGGGGCAATAAATAATAATTTCCCGAAAGCGCTGCGGAACAAGCTGGCGCTACACAAATGCCATGATTTGATTTGATTTGATTTTATGCAAGCGTGGAAGGCCGAATGATAGCAGCTTTTTCAAATTTTCAGTCGACTTGTGCTGCCCTCTCTGTGAATACAAGTGACCTTTATACAATCCAAGATGGTTTAAGATTTAAATTACTTCTCATGTGTCTCCTTTTTCTGTGGAATTAACATCCTATCCAAACCTTTAAATACAACCTAAAACCCATCTGTTTTGAAAACTTTTAATTTTGATCTGATTTTGTCCTTAGCTGCTGTTTCAATACTAACTAATCTAGAGGACAGTAAAGATTGTTCCTATATCTTTATGTGCCCCTTACTCCATATACTGGGAGAGAGGCAAAAGTCTGGACACGTCCGTTTAACTAGTGTAAGGGTGAAGTCACACGAACATATATCGGCTTGGTTTTTACACCAAGCCGATATACGTTGTCCTCGTGTGCAGGGGGGGGGGGGGAAGGAAGAGCCAGGAGCAGGAACTGAGCTCCCGCCCCCCTCTCCGCCTCCTCTCCGCCCCTCTGCACTATTTGCAATGGGAAGAGGCGGGCGGGGCTAAGTTCTGAGAATTAGCCCCGCCCCACCTCTCCCCATTGCAAATAGTGCAGAGGGGCGGAAAGGAGGCAGAGAGGGGGGAGGGAGCTCAGTTCCTGCTCCTGGCTCTTCCATACTCCCCCCCCCCCTGCACACGAGGACAACGTATATCGGCTCGGCGTGAAAACTGAGCCGATATACGTTGGTGTGACTTTACCCTAATAATGAGAAAAGTTACTTCCCATGTGTGGAAGTATTAATTGGGAAGGAGGCTGCATTTTTGGTGGCTATTCTGAACTCTACCATATTGAATGCAGCTCAGATTTTTCAAATGGGAAAGGGGGTTCATGCGACATATCAGTCTTGGCTAGAATTTATTCACATTGGAAGTGTCAGGTGTGCCCTATCTTTACTTTTTTGTAGTTAAAGGCCCTTTTACGCGCAACGATTATCGCTCAAAATTCGTTCAAACTGCCAAAAATGAGCGATAATCGTTACATGTAAATGTGGGCAGTCATACACAATTCGTTCAATTATCGTTAGCCAAGATTTTTAGGCTGGCATAAAATCCATTGCTTGATCCCTGGAAATTCTTTCAGTTTGAATGCAGTTTGTTCAATGTTTCCAGAGACCAGGGATGGTTTGCATATTCAATGAGTACAATGTTTACTCAGCCAGGAGGAGAACAATGGAATGCGCCAGATGTTTGCTCAGCTGGGAGAAGTGTTTATGCAATAACAATCACCTAAACACATGCCCAGCTGAGCAAACAACTCTTGGAGGAAAATTCATATGCCAAAATGTTGGCAGTTCGTTCAGTCATTCTGCTGTTTAAGCAATTATGTTTCCGTTTAAAAGGGCATTAAGGAGGGGCAATGTTTTACAAAGTGCTGTACATAATGTGTTTGATGTGTCCACCATTCTGCTGGATGCACATGGTTAAGCTGGCTGCACACATTAAGACTGCGTCAAGTGGGGTAACACAAGGCTCTGCCCTAGGCCCAGTGTTGTTCAACATTTTTATAAATGATCTGGAGGAGGGAATTGATGGAAAACTGATCAAATTTGCCGACGACACAAAGCTAGGAGGGATAGCTAACACTAGGGAAGAGAGAGAGAGTATTCAAAAAGATCTAGAAAAGCTTGAACAGTGAGCGGTGACTAACAGAATGGTATTTAACAAGGAGAAATGCAAAGTCTTACATCTGGGCAAGAAAAATGAAAAAAAAAGCACATACAGAATGGGAGGAATTGGGCTAAGCAGCAGCACATGTGAAAAAGACTTGGGTATACAAATAGATCATAGACGGAACATGAGTCAACAATGTGATGCAGCAGCGAATAAGGCGAACACAATTCTGTGATGTATTAAGGGAAGCATAAAGTCTAGATCACGTGAGGTCATTATCCCCCTCTACTCTTCCTTAGTCAGACCTCATCTGGAATACTGTGTCCAGTTCTGGGGATCCACTTTAAAAGGGACATAGAAAAACTGGAGCAAGTTCAGAGAAGAGTTACCAAGATGGTGAGCGGAATGCAAATCATGTTCTAAGAGGAATGGTTAAAGGATGTGGAAATGTTTAGCTTGCAAAAAAGAAGGCTGAGAGGAGACTTAATAGCTGTCTACAAATATCTGAAGGGTTGTCACACTGGAGAAGGATCAGCCCTATTCTCATTTGAACAAGGAAAGACTAGAAGCAATGGGATGAAACTGAAAGGGGGGGGGGAGACACAGATTAGATATTAGACAGTGAGGGTGATCAATGAGTGGAACAGGTTGCCACGGGAGGTTGAGAGCTCTCCTTCAATGGAAGTGTTCAAACAAAGGCTGAACAAATATCTGTCTGGGATGATTTAGTGAATCCTGCACCGAGCAGGGGGTTGGACCCAATGACCTTGGAGGTTTCTTCCAACTCTGCTATTCTAGGACTCACACGAACGGATTTGCATTGCGGATCCGCAGAAAATACCGTTTATAACATGCCATGGAAAAGCGTTTCTTCCTGCACACAAGCCGAAATCAATTGCAATTCCCACTCATGGAGGAAAAAAATCACAGCACGTTCAATTCCATTGCACAAGTTCCACATAGATGGCTTCCATTGAAGTCAATGGAAGCTGTCTGACCCACGGCACTTCTGCACTTGACATTGCGGAAAAGTTGCAGGTAGCCGTGCCATCGCCTAGTGATGGCGTGGGAAAAGCAGGGATTTAAAAAAAATAAAAAATAACTGTACCGCACATGTCTGATGGCGAACCATGCGGACCATCCGCACTACAGAAAAAGAAGACAAGCAGCAGGTACATGTGGAAGCTAACTGGGCACAGGGTCAGATTCCACTGTGGGCTCCTGTATGTGGAATCCGACCCATTCATATGCAGCCGGCCTTAAACGTTTAATGCAGTATTTGTGAACACACTGAGGAACTTCAGGTGATATTCTTCACAGCACTGTAGAATTAGCTGTTTCAGGTGAAGTATGTTGCATATTTTTTCTGTATACAAAAGGGAATTTAAATGGCCCCAGAGATAAAAGTCGAAAGATTTTAAGTTCAGTGACCTTAAGGCCCATTTACACACAGTGATGATAGCTCAAAGATCGCTCAAACGACAGTTTGAGTGACAGCTTGAGCGATCATTTTGCATAAACTTTTAAGCAGCTATTCAGCTACTTAAAAGCAATTAACTTTGCAAATGAAGTCTTAGCTGAAAGCAGTTAATAGCCTGAGGGCTCTTATCTACTTTCAGTTCTTTTGTTCTCCAGAGGGAAACAATGCCATCAGCACTGCCCGTGGAGAACTGCTGATAAGACCTAACAACGATTTTTAGGTTGGACTGAATTTAACGATCAGCTAGCTGTGCACGAAGAGTGCACGATGCCGCGCGTTTAGACGCAACAATTAGCACTCAAACAATCGCTTTTTAGCGATTTTTCAGCAATGATCACTCTGTGTAAATGGGCCTTTAGCACTCAATATGGTAAAGTTCAAAATAGTCACTAAAAATGTCTCCTCTACATAAAAATGCAGCCTCCCTCCCAATTAATACTTTCACGCATTGGAAGTCAATTTTCTCATCATTACTCCAGTTAAACAGATATGTTCAGACTTTTGGCTTAGCCTGTGTACTGACAGTTTGCACAGACTTTCTGATGTTTTCACTATTCACTCTTTGTCATGGCTTCCTTTCTTAGAGGGGCTGTCCTGCTTCCATCTATTTTGCTGCAAGAAGTAGAGAGCTTCATACATTGTGCAGTGGCCACGGCTGGTACAGCAGGCTTAGTTCTACTGCAGTAAATGGGACTTCCTGCAGTACCAATCCAGGCCACTGTGCAATGTATGGAGCTGTCTACTTACTGCAGCAAAACCACAAGAAGTAGGACAACCTCTTTAATGGAGCTACTACAAGTACAACAGATCTGTTTTTAAATTGACTTCTAAATGGGGGTTGTTTTGTTTCTTACAGCAAGAAAAGTGCTGCATGCTATGCTACGTTTCCGATCTAAAACACTGGAACCGTGACTGAACAGAACCTACATGGCTTCTCCGACTACCTGATGTACATTATGTACTAGTATGCATCATTAGTCAAAGACACTACAGACTGCTTTGATTGGCCAGTGCTACCTATGTGAGCAGCATTGGCCAGTCAGAACAAGATGTAGTATCTTAGAATACACTGTGCATCAGGTTGTCAGAGAAGCAATACAGGCATTTTTGTTTGTCCAGGATCTGAGGGTCAATGCTTTGTGAGCTAAACAGCCTGGAGTTCAGACTGATACTTCGTAGCACACTGCAAGAGAGCTTTGTACAGCTGCTGATGTCTTCAGCTCACAGAGCATTGCCTAGATTATATTAAGTTGCTTTCATGTTTCAGCAGAGTAGAACTAGGAATGGGTGAGTTTGCAGCCTGGGAATATAAGAAGACAATGTGCGGCTACAAACGGACCTGGACAAGCTGGGGGCTTGGGCAGAAAAATGGCAAATGAAGTTCAATGTTGAAAAATGTAAGACTATGCACATGGGCAGGAGAAACGGATGTCACCAATATTCACTTAATGGGGTACCACTAGGGAAAAGTGATATGGAAAAGGATCTGGGGGTATTAGTGGATAATAGACTAAACTGGAGTAACCAATGCCAGTCAACTGCTGCAAAGGCAAATAAAGTTTTGGGATGTATTAAAAGAGGTATAGGGGCGAAGGACGAGAACATCATCCTTCCATTATATAAGGCACTTGTCAGGCCTCACATGGAATACTGCGTACAATTCTGGTCACCGGTGCTCAGGAAAGATGTTACAGTGCTTGAGGGGGTTCAAAGAAGGGCAACTAAACTAATACATGGAATGACGGGACTGGAATACCCAGAGCGGCTATCCAAACTGGGACTATTTACTCTTGAAAAAAGAAGGTTAAGAGGTGACCAAATAACCATGTATAAGTACATGAGGGGACAACACATGGATCTCTCCCGCGATCTGTTTACACCCAGGACCACGACGGTAACAAGAGGACATCCGTTACGATTAGAGGAAAGTAGGTTTCATCACCAACATAGAAGGGGATTCTTTACTGTAAGAGCAGTTAGACTGTGGAACTCTTTGCCTGAGGATGTGGTGATGGCAAAATCCATAGAGGAGTTTAAAAGGGGACTTGATGTCTTTCTGGAGAAGAAGGATATTACAGGATATAAATATTAGGTTAAGTGTCAATCCGGGTTTACAGGCAGGTAGGAACTATTAGGGGTTGATCCAGGGAACAGTCTGATTGCCATTAGGGAGTCGGGAAGGAATTTTTTCCCCAAAAGGGCTAATTGGCTTCTGGCCATGGGTTTTTTTTGCCTTCCTCTGGATCAACACAGGAGGATAGACAGGCTGGACTAGATGGACATTGTCTTCATTCAGCCTTACATACTATGTTACTATGTTACTATGTGTTCTTATTCACAGAAATATCTTGGAAGTGGCAAATAACTGAAACAACATATATTAGAAAGATGTATAACTTTTCATTCATATAGTAATTAAGCTTTATTTACAGTGCAGAATTCTGAAGATACCATTTAAGAGAATGAACACACTGTCAAAACTGCAGGCAAGATGTTATAGAGCAGGAGGAGCTAAACAGATTGATATATAGTTTTATGGGGAAAGATTCAGTATAATTTGTATTTCATTCATTTATACAGTCCTATCAGTGTATGAATGTTCATACAGGGGTAGCAGTCAGTCACTTATAGGACTGCCTACTGGACTGTACAGCTCAGAAGGTATGGAGATATGAATGAATAAAATACAAATTATACTGATTCCATACCTATAAGGGACCTACCACATCGGACGGAATTGCGCTGCAGCATGCAGCCAATCCACAGCTGCAGAATTCCACACCACAATCCACAGGTTTAACTGTGGATTTCGATGCAGAACTGCAAGCAGGTTTTAAGCCATCTTCAATTCCGCATCACAATCTGCAGGTAGCCTTTGGATTTTGGGGCGGAATTTACTGCAGCTTGCGGTGCGTCAAGTGGCCCATTCTGCCCCGTGTAAAAGGCCCCAAACCTATATATCAATCTGCTCAGCTCCTCCTGTTCCATAACATGCTTGTTTGTACTGACAGACTCCCTCTAAGTACTTTGTATGCTATGGTAAGTACAAGTTAAATGTAATCATATTTGGTAAAAAGTAAATAAAAGTGATTTTTAAGAATAATTTGTTGATTATTGCTGAGTTGGGGGAACCCAACCCATCTGTCACATGATGATTGGATGACAGTCGGTCAGTGTCCGCTCATGATCAGCTCATGCTGCAGTATATTTGCTATGTATACCTTTTATGCAATAAAGAGCTTCAGAGGACGAAGTGAATCTTATAACATCACTTGTCTTTTTCACACTGTATTCTTCTCTGATGCATCGTATATACAATTTGACATACCTGATTGATAAGGCTATGATACCCTTTAAGTATCAGCTAAATTAAGCAATTACTCCAACAAAATCGCGTTGCTAAGGTAATTTCCTGCAGCAGCCAAATGGCTTTTAATATAATATCTGTGAATGTACCCTAACCATTACTTACCATGAAACCACTGTGCTATGCCGGTTCCAGATCTGTCCCATCCTGCCCGCAGAGGAAGCTGCTCTGCTTGGAACCATTTGATTATATTCTCACGAGTGCAGCTGGAGTTTACTCTTCTTATGCCCTGTCTCCTAAATAGTATTAAAAGCAAACATCTAATATATATAGGAATAACAGTCTTTAGGCCCATATATATTAAAAAATAATATTTTTAATTGAAAGAATGATCTACAGAGTGACTATACCATTACTATTTCATCACCATCATTATCATGCAATGCAATGACTACAAATACTACAAAGAAATAGTATTAAGGACAATATATTCATTTTAACTACCGATACACAGTTTATAGATATAGTAAACAGAAAACGTTGTTTACTTATCTACTCTTGTACCAATCCTGAGTTATAGCCTAAATTACCCAGAGCTGCATTCATAAGTCTGCTGGATGTTATTGAAACAGGTATGTTAGATTACAGTACCATGATGTAAATCATCAGAACAAGCTCTGTGCAGTCAATGGGTAATGCATCTTCGGACTATATAACACAGGTTATAACTCAGGACCGGCACAAAATAAGTAATGCAATGTGTTTACTGTACAAGGTTACTGAACTCTTTATGGAAATCCATTGTGATACACAGTAAATAGCAATATATTTTCTCAGATCAGTGGACACAAGATTTCACAAAATAAAAATCACATTTAGGGCTCATGCAGACGAGTGCTGTGGGCACGCAGTATAGCCATGTGCAAAGATCGTGGCTATACTGCACTAAAGATCGCAATAACAGGTTAGATCCAGCTACTTGAAGTAGCCCGTTCACACAATCCAAGGTGCGTGTTTTCCAGCTCCCAAAGGAGTCTATGGAAAGCACGCACCAAAGATAGGTCAGGCCCTAACTTTGCACACACCATGGAGCTTAGATGCAGTTGCATGTCCTATCTTTGTTAGGTGCGCAAATTTAGCGCGACTAACATTCTTTCATGTGAACACTTCTATAGGAAACCATTGGTTCCTATAGAAGCGCTTTCTGTGCGCGCCTATACTGCACCCGGACAGCGCTCATGTCAACGAGCCCTATATCTATGATTATTCTAATAATTGGCTAACACTTCAAATAAAAAGCTATTTTATTCTTTAAAAATATAAAAGAATCAGAATGATTCTGGGAGGACACAGAAAAACGAACAGAAAAAGTGTTTGTGGTTGGGAGTATCATGGGAATGTCGGCACTGCAGAAGCGTGACATTTATTGCAGCTTAACCCTTTAATAATGACTAGAGATGAGCGAGCACCAAAATGCTCGGGTGCTCGTTACTCGGGACGAAATTTTCGCAATGCTCGAGGGTTTGTTTCGAGTAACGAACCCCATTGAAGTCAATGGGCGACCCGAGCATTTTTGTATATCGCCGATGCTCGCTAAGGTTTTCGTTTGTGAAAATCTGGGCAATTCAACAAAGTAATGGGAACGACATAGCAACGGATAGGGCAGGCGAGGGGCTACATGGTGGGCTGCATCTCAAGTTCCCAGGTCCCACTATTAAGCCACAATAGCGGCAAGAGTGGGCCCCCCCCCCCCACTGTCAGCGTAAAGATCATTCTCCTCTGCCATAGCTGTAACAGCTGTGGCAGAGAAGAACGATGTTTGCCCATTGAATTCAATGGAGCCAGCAATACAGCAGGTTCCACTCAAAGCAATGGGCTGCCGGCGATCGCGGGATGAATTGTCGGGAAGGGGTTAAGTATAAAAGCCGTTCCCTGCAATTCATCCAGAAATGTGTTACAATAAAAATATATACCGGCGTATAAGGCGACTGGGCGTATAAGACGACCCCCCAACTGTCACCTTATACGCCGGCAATACAGCGGAGCAAAGAATAAAAATCATTACTTACTTCTTCTGACGTTCTGCGGCGCTCCTGCAGGCTGTTGCTCCCTCCTGGTCCACGGCAGAGTATTGCTTTCTGGACGCAGGGCTTGAAATCCCCGCCTCCAGAAACACAGCCAATCACAGCCATTCAATGACATCATTGTCATTGGCTGTGATTGGCTGAAGGCACGTGTGTTTCTGGAGGCGGAGATTTAAAGCCCTTCGTAGAGAAATCAATGCTCTGCCAGGAACCAGGAGGGAGCAACAGCCTGCAGGAGCACCGCAGAACACCAGGAGGGAGTGACAGCCTGCAGGAGCGCCGCAGAACGTCAGAAGAAGTAAGTAATGATTTTTATTCTTTGCTCCACTGTATTGCCGGCGTATAAGGTGACAGTTGGGGGGTCGTCTTATACGCCCCGTCGCCTTATACGCCGGTATATATTTTTATTGTAACACTTTTCTGGATGAATTGCAGGGAACGGCTTATATATTTAACCCCTTCCCGACAATTCATCCCCGCGCACGCCGGCAGACCATTGCTTTCAGTGGAACCTGCTGTATTGCTGGCTCCATTGAATTCAATGGGCAAACATCGTTCTTCTCTGCCACAGCTGTAACAGCTATGGCAGAGAAGAAGGATTTGTCTTCTATATGTTCTCAATGGGGTCGGCGCTGCTGCCGCCGGCCCCATTGAGCGCATATAGAGAAGATTTATGGCCTTAAGAAGGACCGTTGGGGTTCTTGAAACCTAAAATACTCCTAACACTCTCCCTATAGCAGCTCCACCAAGATACCACTTTCCCTGAACTAATGTCAGAATGCATCTGTGGCGAGCCGCGGGAGGGGCAGATTTCAATACTTGGGTGACACCTAATCTCGCCAGCCACTCACTGCAGGGGGGTGGTATAGGGCTTGAACGTTGCAGGGGGAAGTTGTAATGCCTTCCCTGTCTTTCTATTGGCCAGAAAAGCGCGCAAATTTCTCAGGGAAGAAAGTGAAAGTAACTCGAACATCACGTGGTACTCGTTACGAGTAACGAGCATCTCGAACACCCTAATACTCGAACGAGTATCAAGCTCGGACGAGTATGCTCGCTCATCTCTAATAATGACCAATACACCTTTTTACTGACCTCACTAATGGACTTTAGACCTGCACATACATATTTCTAAGGCCTCGTTCACACAAGTGCTCTTTTAGCGCAGAATAGGCGCCTGAAAAGATCACGAATATACCGCATTAAAAATCACATGAACGGGTGAATTGCAGCTATTTGAATTAGCCCGTTCACACGATCCGAGGTGCGTGGTGTGTGTTATCCAGCTCCCATAGGAGTCTATGGAAAGCACGCACCAAAAATAGGTCAGGTTCTATCTTTGCACACACCAAGGAGCTTAGATGTGACCTTGCAGGTGCATGTCCTATCTTTGATTGGTGCCGGTATTTAGCATGTCTAAAATTCCTTCATCTGAAGGCTTCTATAGGAAACTATTCGTTCTTATAGAAGCGTTCTCTGCACACTAAAACAGCACTCGTGTGAAAGCCTGAGGTGGTGGCTTGGCTGTCTCCTGACAGCCAAGCTCCTGCTCTAATGGCCAGGAGATGAAAAACCTCTGATCCTGGCAGTTTAGCCCCTTTAATGCTACAAACAATAGCAACTGCATATAAGCAGATTACAGGGGGAGGGGGCTCCTTCTGTCACCCATTAGCACACCACAGTACAATTACAAGGTACTAATGGGTTCCCATAGCAGTCGGAAGCCTGACAAGGGCCTCCGTGTCTGTCATGTAACTCAGTCTATCAGGCCCCACCTCTCGCACAGTCTAATAGTCTGCTGTCATAGACTTAGTAGAATGCACTAATGCAGTGTACCATCCTATTGATCAAACTTCAAGTCTGCTTCAGGGACTAAAAAATATTGTCAAAAAAATTCAATGAAGTTTAAATGCAATTTTTTTTAAAATACACATTTTTTTTTTACAAAAACCTCTATAAATGCATAAAATACAGCCAAAAAACTCAAAAGAGCAATTGCTATTGCTGCAGACAATTAGAATATTTTGTTATCTATGGTGCATGGTGAACGCTGTAAAAATCATTTAAAAAAGTAACGCCAGAATTGCTCTTTTCTTTTGTTTGCCTCCCAAAAAAACAAAATAAAAGCAATCCAAAACTCACATGTACCTCAAAATATAAAAGCTACAGCTCTTCCCACTAAAAACAAGACCTCACGTAGCTCGTCTGCCAGAAAAATAAAAGGTTATGAGTTTTAGAAGGCGGCGATGCAGATTTAATTGCTTTGCTTTAAAAACAGCTTTTAATTGTGCAAAAGTGGTAAAATAAATTAAAAAATCTATATAAACTTGGCGCGGCAGTAACTGAGCTGATCCAGAGAAGGTTCTGTCTTTTTTACCCCCAAAACAATGGCAGAATTTCTGAGGGCTTCTTCCATTGTCCCCCCCAAAATTTGCAAAGGTTCTCCTACACATTGTATGTTCCCCAGAGTGATGCCATTAAAAAATACAACCCAAGAAATACAAGCCCTCATGCGGCTTTGTCAACCAGTTATGGCTCTTGCAATGCAACAATGAAAATTGATTAGCCCTTAAAGTAAAAAAAAAAGGGCTTATTAGTAAAGGCCCATTTACACGGAACGCTAATCGCTAAAAACAAATCGCTAATCGGCGATTGTTTCAGCGATAATCAGTGCGTGTAAATGGGCACCCATCGTCGGCTTTTTTCGGCTGATCGTTAGCTAACCTAAAAATCGTTGTTCATTTTTATCACCAGTTCTCTACGGGGGAGTGCTGATAGCATTGTTTTACCCATGGAGAACAAAGGGTCTGAGCCCAGATAATAGCCCAGATAGTAGCTACTTAAATACAATTAATACGTTTTGCAAAATAATCGCTCAAAGCTGTCACTCAAACTGTCATTTGAGCGATTTTTGAGTGATCATCTGCTGGTGTAAATGGGCTTTTAGGGGTTAATATTGTCTATTTCTTGTGTTTATTTTCACCTTCTATGATACATTATCATATAAGGAGTCACAATGATCATGTTTGTCCCGAGCACTCGGTGGCAGCACAGTAGTGGGTGAGTACTGGCTGAACAAACAGACTACCTGCTTTACAGTTACATCCCTCCAGAAACTCTGGCTAGAATGGATCCATTCGGCAGAATTAAATGGACCGCATTATCTTTAATGGGGTGTGTCTGGCTTTTGCTATGCCCTCGAGTATTTTCCTAAATGAAATAATTCAGTACACAGTGCTATTTTATCTTGGGTTTTAACAAAAAACTGCAGTGAAAGCTCCAAACGGAACTTCAAATGCAGATGTGAATGAGCCCTTGAAAATGAAAACGGAGTTCTGCTCAGTTACTGCAAGCGATAATCCCATTTTTTCCCCCTGCTTTTGATAAAACTGGTCTATTCTGCTTTATTCCCTTCTCCGATTTTCATCATTAACGTCTAAATGAACGCCTATGTGTCAACAAAATGTTGACCATAGAAACCTATTAAAATGTGGACCTCTATGTCTATACTAAGCTACAAAAACTCTCCAAGAACTACAATTCAATTGTCTTGAAGTGTCTACATACAATAGATACTACAGTACCTGTATACATCAGCAATGAACATTACAATAGAGGAAGGCGTACGTCATCATTTCTACCTGCTTATTCCACAGTCGCTGTTAACTGTTGAAGCTGCTTTTGGTTTGGGTGGTAAAGGAGGTCGTTTCATTTCTCCACCAAAATTTTTAGCTCTTTCTGCAACAGAACCTCTTGCAATGGCCTGCATTGATAATCTCTTGTAATCATCTCGAGCCTGCTTAGCCATAGACCGCCGCCTCTCATCAGCTGCCTTTGACTTTCTCACTAAAAAGAGCAATATATTCACTACATTAGTCTCACAGATTTACCTGGAATGTAAGCACCTTACATCGAAGATATCTATTACAGACACAAAAACTACTAGGGTTCACAGAAAAGTGTGCTGTCTTTAGAATTAATATATGACCTTTCTTAATAATTATTTAAAAAAGCTTAATTGTGCTCAAAACTGTCCCAAACACTAGTCTAAATGCGAGAAAGTGGGGTAAACCCACACAAGAACCTAACCCTACCTCACCATACCGTTCCCTCTTTTTATCCCTGTGCCTTTTTTTTCCTTTCTCTTTTAGGCCTTAGTCAGACGGGCGTTTTTTCGCGCGATTTGCGGATCACATGACGGATGCGCAAATCGCGTGACCGTGGGCGAAAAATCACGGGAAAAATCTGCACCTAGCCGCGTTAATCGTCGCAGCAAAACGCCCGTCTGACCGGAGTAAAATCGCCGTGCGCATCAAAATGCGCATGAAACTTAGACTGGCCGGCGAAAAAAACGCAGCTAGCTGCAGTAAATGATTTTGGTGCGCACATAAAACGCCGAACGCAGATAGGCGCGATCTGCGAATCGTCGTGTCCTATAATTTATCGCATATCCGCATAAAAAGCGGACATGTGACCGATACCATAGCGAACCATTGGTTCTATATATGCGCGAATCGCATGAAAAAACGCCCGTCTGACTAAGGCCTCAAGGAGAAGTTAGGGTGAGGTAGGGTTAGGTTTCTGTCTGGGGTCGCCCTTTTCTGGGCGGTTACTCTGCTTTCTCATCTTTAGACTACTGTTTGGAAAGGCTTAGGGTGCTATTGGGCTTTTCAAAATAAATATTAATAAAGGTTATATATTAATGCTAAGGACAGTACACTTTTATGTGAACCATATTCACATTGCCATCATCAGTATGTTATATGTGCAAAAATTGAAGATATAATTATGTTTATTTTCTTATAGTACAAGAAATCAAAGAAAAAATGTTACATTATTTTTCAGTGTCTGTTGGATTAAATAAATGAGTAATATAATTAAATCACATTGTATAAGATATCATATGATTCACTAAGATGATAATATGATTTAGGCATTAACTTAGGACATATTCTTCTTCATTGTGTACACTGTACTCTCATGACCATAACAGTTATGACTACAGACATCCTTTGATCTTGGTTCTAACTTTTTCTTGCATAATAGAACATACAAGAAAATTGTGTGCAATTCCGCAACTCATTCTTGACATAAAACAAACTCATGGCTGGAATTGACAATATGCATATGTCCTTCAGTCATTTTGCACATACTGTACTGAGAGGGCAACCAGCGGATGGAGTCAGGATGCGCATATAGCGGCATTCTGTCAGTGATCAGTGCCAGAATGTGCAAGGTAGATAAAGGTCCCCCTAGTAAATGACGAAGAGAGTCTCTGTAGCGGGGTCCAGTGGTGGCACAGTAAAATTGAGTCCACGGAGGGAGGCACTATAACATAGTGGGGTTACAGGAGGGCACTATAATTAAGTAGGGCCAAAGGGGGACAATATAATCAAGAAGAACCACAGGAGGGCATTATACCATAACTTGGTTGGGCCACAGAGGTGGCTCTATAAGTGGAAGCATTACTAGTAAGTGGAGGCAACATATGGGGACATTATTACTTTGTAGGGGTACTAATACTATGGAGGGTACAGAAACAATCATTTAGGGTAGCAGCAGGATTGTGAGAGTGTGCAGAGATGAGTGATAGCTCAAAAAAATCATCATGACAGTCTAGGCATGAATAGAAAAGAAAAATAGATGCTGTCACTCATAAGAGACGCCACTTGTGATCACTGGAAGGAACTGCACTGTAATCACTTTCACTGTGTAGAACTGTTCAACTACTATTGAGAGGTATACAAGTACAGTGAGGGTCACTATTAGGCCTTAGTCACACGGGCATTTTTTGCTACGATTTGCGGATCGCATGACGGATGCGCATCTGCAAATCGCGTGATCGGGGCCGAAAAATCGCCTGAAAAAACTGCTCCTAGCCGTGTTTCAATAGAAACGGGCTGGAGCTGTCCAGCGCATTGAATTCAATGGAGCCGGCAATACAGCCGGCTCCATTGAATGCAATGCGCTGCGGGCGATCTCACGATAAATTGTCGGGAAGGGCTTAAATATATAAGCCCTTCCCTGCAATTCATCCAGAAATGTGTAAAAATAAAAAATATATATATACTCACCTTGTCCTGGCAGACGGAGTTCAGCCGCGGCCGGTGGCAGTTCTCCTGAACTGCTCTGAGTAGTATTCAGCAGCCGGGGATTTAAAATCATCGCAGGGCAGGGACCAATCAGGGGCAGCTCTCAGCTGTCATTCAGAGCAGTTCAGGAGAACTGCTGGCCGGCGCGGCTGAACTCCGTCTGCCGGGACCAGGTGAGTATATATATATATATTTTTTGTTTTTACACATTTCTGGATGAATTTCCGGCATGGGCTTATTTCATGAATGGGTGAGTGAGTGCTGCCTCTGATTGGCTCAGCGCAGGGACCAATCAGGGGCAGCTCTCAATTCATGAATGGGTGAGTGAGTGCTGCCTCTGATTGGCTCAGCGCAGGGACCAGTCAGGGGCAGCTCTCAGCTGTCATTCAGGAATGAATTCATGAATGGGTGAGAGCTGCCTCTGATTGGTGAGGCTGTGACCAATCAGAGGCAGCTCATTCAGCAGGCGGGGATTTTAAATCCCTGGCTGCTGAATACTACTCAGAGCAGTTCAGCGCGGCTGGCCGGCAGTTCTCCTGAACTGCTCTCTGTAGTATTCAGCAGCCGGGGATTTAAAATCCCCGCCTGCTGAATGAACTGGCTCTGATTGGTCACAGCCTGACCAATCAGAGGCAGCTCTCACTCACACCCATTCATGAATTCATGAATGGGTGTGAGTGAGAGCTGCCCCTGATTGGTCCCTGCGCTGAGCCAATCAGAGGCAGCACTCATTCACCCATTCATGAATGGGTGTGAGTGAGAGCTGCCTCTGATTGGTCAGGCCGTGACCAATCAGAGGCAGTTCATTCAGCAGGCGGGAATTTTAAATCCCCGGCTGCTGAATACTACAGAGAGCAGTTCAGGAGAACTGCTGGCCGGCCGCGCTGAACTCCGTCTGCCGGGACAAGGTGAGTATATATATTTTTTTTATTTTTACACATTTCTGGATGAATTGCAGGGAAGGGCTTATATATTTAAGCCCTTCCCGACAATTCATCCTGCGCTCGCCGGCAGCCCATTGATTTCAATGGAGCCGCTGTATTGCCGGCTCCATTGAATTCAATGGGCAAACATCGTTCTTCTCTGCCACAGCTGTTACAGCTGTGGCAGAGGAGAATGATTTGTCTACTATATGTTCTCAATGGGGTCGGCGCTGTTGCCGCCGGCCCCATTGAGCGCATATAGAGAAGAGAACAGGAATCGCAGATCGCAGATAGGTGCGATCTGCGATTTCTGTTCTATAATTTATCGGACGAGCGCATAAAAAGCGCTCATGTGTCCGATACCATTGCAAAGCAATGGTTTTATAAAATCGCCCGCCGCATGCGCATGCGCAGATCGCGCGAAAAAATGCCTGTCTGCCTAAGCCCTTATTGTGAGGGGACACAAGGGCCATGCTTTAGCATAAAAGCACCACTGGAATTATCCCTCTTTTTGTTGGTTAAAATTTGAGAACTATGAGATTTGGCCACATGACAGGCCTATAAGTAGCACTTCCAATTGATTGAGAGTGAAATGTGACATGCAGACTAACTTTTATCCCATTTGCCCTCTCAATCAACGCTCAAGCAGTCCATTTGGTCTAAGCACAACTACAAGGCTTTTCAATTAGGGCATCCTATAGATGTCCCATATTTAAGCAGCCCATCCTACAAATTAGGACAGACTAATTAGCTGATTGTTGACAGGAAAATGTTCTGATTTTCTTTGACATTTTAATTAAACTTTCTTTTTTTCTTAACTTCAGCAACTGTAACTAAAGAACCATTTTTACCATCATAGCAACAGCACCATTGAAACCCATTTATTAAAGCGTACACTTGCTTGAGTCATATCATTCATTTTTCTTCGCTATGAAGATGACAGCTTCTTTACAAGAACTGTACAGATACTGTACTGAATACAGATATGTCTCTCTGCATTTAATTTTATCTCTGCATTGCACCATGTCAGGCTGATATTTTGTCAACATTTTTCAGTTGAATTGCAGCCAAAAATGCCAACCAAATCGGAGAAAAAAAAGCAGTTGTGCCATTTTTGTGGGGATCTAGTTTTATGGTGTTCATGGTGCAGTAAAAGTGACATGTACATTTTTTTTTCGGGTCAATATGATTGCGGAGATACTAGAATTGTATATTTTGTTTGCTGTACTACAAAAAATAAGGTTTTGTCGCTATTAGAGATGAGCGAACGCGTTCGTCCGAGCTTGATATTCGTGCGAATATTAGGGTGTTCGGGATGTTCGTTATTCGTAACGAACACCATGCGGTGTTCTGGTTACTTTCACTTCCTTCCCTGAGACGTTAGCGCGCTTTTCTGGCCAATTGAAAGACAGGGAAGGCATTACAACTTCCCCCTGCAACGTTTAAGCCCTATACCACCCCCCTGCTGTGAGTGGCTGGCGAGATCAGGTGTTCGCCTAATATAAAAGTCGGCCCCTCCCGCGGCTCGCCTCAGATGCGGTGTGAGTTAGATGAGGGACAGTGCTGTTTATACCGGAGCTGCTGTAGGGAAAGAATTGGTAGTTAGTGTAGGCTTCAAGACCCCCCAAAGGTCCTTATTAGGGCCACTGATAGCTGTGTGTTGGCTGCTGTTAGCAGTGGCATTTTTTTTTTTCTCAAAATCGCCTCTGCACCTGGCATTAGGGACAGAAGTGCTGCATAGGCAGGGAGAGTGTTAGGAGTGAGTGTAGCCTTCAAGAACCTCAACGGTCCTTTCTAGGGCCATATTTATCCGTGTGCAGTACTGTCCAGGCTGCTGTTAGCTGTGCTGCATTTTTTTTGGGCTTCTCAAAATCGCCTCTGCAGAGCATTCCACCCTCCATTGATACTGCAGGGAAAGAATTGTATAGGCAGGGCCACAACACAGTTATTATTCATAGAATATACGCAGTGCTGCCTTTTGGTGGAAAAACAAGTGAAAACAAATCTATTTGTCCAGCCTCTGTCCGTCCTTACGGGCGGTGGAGACGTGTGAGCTGCGTGAAGAACAGTGCTAAATCATACGCACCCAGCTACGCTTTACTGCTGGCTTCGCCATTTGCTTTCCTTAATTGGGAAAAAAAATACCTGCTCTGCCAGAGTTATAATAACTCTGCTACCCTCACGTTCTGTGACACATAAGCAGGGACACAGCACAGTTATTAAACTTCTCATGTTCATACAATATACGCAGTGCTGCCTTTTGGTGGAAAAACAAGTGAAAACAAATCTATCTGTCCAGCCTCTGTCCGTCCTTACGGGCGGTGGAGACGTGTGAGCTGCGTGAAGAACAGTGCTAAATCATACGCACCCAGCTACGCTTTACTGCTGGCTTCGCCATTTGCTTTCCTTAATTGGGAAAAAAAATACCTGCTCTGCCAGAGTTATAATAACTCTGCTACCCTCACGTTCTGTGACACATAAGCAGGGACACAGCACAGTTATTAAACTTAGATAATTCATTCACTAGAGGCAGTGGGGCCTTTCGTTTTCCAAAAAGGGCAAAAATTATATTTGGCCTGCAGTCTTGCGCCAATTTATTTCCTGCCTGTGAAATCAAATCACTGGTAATACAGCATGCTGAGGGGTAGGGGTAGGCCTAGAGGACGTGGACGCGGCCGAGGACGCGGAGGGCCAAGTCAGGGTGTGGGCACAGGCCAAGCTCCTGATCCAGGTGTGTCGCAGCCGACTGCTGCGCGATTAGGAGAGAGGCACGTTTCTGGCGTCCCCACATTCATCGCCCAATTAATGGGTCCACGCGGGAGACGGTTATTAGAAAATGAGCAGTGTGAGCAGGTCCTGTCCTGGATGGCAGAAAGTGCTTCGAGCAACCTATCGTCTACCCGCAGTTCTGCGCCGTCCACTGCTGCCAATCCGAATCCTCTGTCTGCTGCTCCTCCTTCCTCCCAGCCTCCTCACTCCACTACAATAACACCTGCTCAGGAGCGGGAGCACTCCCAGGAACTGTTCTCGGGCCCCTGCTTAGATTGGGCAGCAGCGGTTCCTCTCCCACCAGAGGAGTTTATCGTCACTGATGCCCAACCATTCGAAAGTTCCCGGGGTCCGGGGGAAGAGGCTGGGGACTTCCGCCAACTGTCTCAACAACTTTCTGTGGGTGAGGAGGACGATGACGATCAGACACAGTTGTCTTGCAGTGAGGTAGTAGTAAGGGCAGTAAGTCCCAGGGAGCAGCGCACAGAGGATTCGGAGGAAGAGCAGCAGGACGATGAGGTGACTGACCCCACCTGGTGTGCAACGCTTACTCAGGAGGACAGGTCTTCAGAGGGGGAGTCAAGGGCATCAGCAGGGCAGGTTGCAAGAGGCAGTGCAGTGGCCAGGGGTAGAGGCAGGGCCAGACCGAATAATCCACCAAGTGTTTCCCAAAGCGCCCCCTCGCGCCATGCCACCCTGCGGAGGCCGAGGTGCTCTAAGGTCTGGCAGTTTTTCACAGAGACGCCTGACGACCGACGAACAGTGGTGTGCAACCTTTGTCGCGCAAAGCTCAGCCGGGGAGCCAACACCAACAGCCTCACCACCACCACCATGCGCAGACATATGATGGCCAAGCACCCCGCAAGGTGGGACAAAGGCCGTTCACCGCCTCCGGTTTGCACCCCTGCCTCTCCCCCTGTGCCCCAACCTGCCACTGAGATGCAACCCCCCTCTCAGGACACAGGCACTACCGCCTCATGGCCTGCACCCACACCCTCATCTCCGCTGTCCTCGGCCCCATCCAGCAGTGTAGTTCAGCGCACCGTTCAGCCGTCGCTTGCGCAAGTGTTCGAGCGCAAGCGCAAGTACGCCGCCACGCACCCGCACGCTCAAACGTTAACCGTCCGCATAGCAAAATTCATCAGCCTTGAGATGCTGCCGTATAGGGTTGTGGAAACTGAGTCCTTCAAAAGTATCATGGAGGCGGCGGCCCCGCGCTACTCAGTTCCCAGTCGCCACTACTTTTCCCGATGTGCCGTCCCAGCCCTGCACGACCACGTCTCCCGCAACATTGTGCGCGCCCTCACCAACGCGGTTACTGCCACGGTCCACTTAACTACGGACACGTGGACAAGCACAGGCGGGCAGGGCCACTACATCTCCCTGACGGCACATTGGGTGAATTTAGTGGAGGCTGGGACAGAGTCAGAGCCTGGGACCGCTCACGTCCTACCCACCCCCAGAATTGCGGGCCCCAGCTCGGTGCTGGTATCTGCGGAGGTGTATGCTTCCTCCACTAAAGCACCCTCCTCCTCCTCCTCCTCCTCCTCTGTCTCACAATCAAGATGTGTTAGCAGCAGCATGTCGCCAGCAGTCGGTGTCGCGCGGTGTGGCAGCACAGCGGTGGGCAAGCGTCAGCAGGCCGTGCTGAAACTACTCAGCTTAGGCGATAAGAGGCACACGGCCCACGAACTGCTGCAGGGTCTGACACAGCAGACCGACCGCTGGCTTGCGCCGCTGAGCCTCCAACCGGGCATGGTCGTGTGTGACAACGGCCGTAACCTGGTGGCGGCTCTGCAGCTCGGCAGCCTCACGCACGTGCCATGCCTGGCCCACGTCTTTAATTTGGTGGTTCAGCGCTTTCTGAAAAGCTACCCACGCTTGTCAGACCTGCTCGTAAAGGCGCGCCGGCTCTGTGCACATTTCCGCAAGTCCCACACGGACGCTGCCACCCTGCGCACCCTGCAACATCACTTTAAGCTGCCAGTGCACCGACTGCTGTGCGACGTGCCCACACGGTGGAACTCTACGCTCCACATGTTGGCCAGGCTCTATGAACAACGGAGAGCTATAGTCGAATACCAACTCCAACATGGGCGGCGCAGTGGGAGTCAGCCTCCTCAATTCCTTTCAGAAGAGTGGGCCTGGTTGGCAGACATCTGCCATGTCCTTGGTAATTTTGAGGAGTCTACCCAGGTGGTGAGCGGCGATGCTACAATCATTAACGTCACCATTCCTCTGCTATGCATCTTGAGAAATTCCCTGCAAACCATAAAGGCAGCTGCTTTGCGCTCGGAAATGGGGGCGGGGGAAGACAGTATGCCGCTGGATAGTCAGGGCACCCTCCTGTCTATTTCTCAGCGCGTACAGGAGGAGGAGGAGGAGCATGAGGAGGATGAGGAGGAGGGGGAAGAGACAGCTTGGGCCGCTGCTGACGGTACACCGGCTGATTGCCTGTCATCCTTTCAGCGTGTATGGCCTGAGGAGGAGGAGGAGGAGGAGGAGGAGGATCCTGAAAGTGATCTTCCTAGTGAGGACAGCCATGTGTTGCGTACTGGTACCCTGGCACACATGGCTGACTTCATGTTAGGATGCCTTTCTCGTGACCCTCGCGTTGCACGCATTCTGGCCACTATGGATTACTGGGTGTACACACTGCTCGATCCACGGTATAAGGAGAACCTGCCCACTCTGATTCCCGAAGAGGAAAGGGGTTCGAGAGTGTTGCTATACCACAGGACCCTTGCGGACAAGCTGATGGTAAAATTCCCAGCCGACAGCGCTAGTGGCAGAAGGCGCAGTTCCGAGGGCCATGTTGCAGGGGATGTGCGTAGATCGAGCAGCATGTACATCCCAGGCAGTGCAACAGTCTTTAAGGGCCTGGCCAGCTTTATGGCTCCCCACCAAGACTGTGTCACCGCTCCCCAGTCACGGCTGAGTCGGCGGGAGCACTGTAAAAGGATGGTGAGGGAGTACGTAGCGGATCGCACGACCATCCTTGGTGACGCCTCTGCCCCCTACAACTACTGGGTGTCGAAGCTGGACACGTGGCCTGAACTAGCCCTGTATGCCCTTGAGGTGCTTGCTTGTCCTGCGGCTAGCGTCTTGTCGGAAAGGGTGTTTAGTGCGGCTGGGGGAATCATCACAGATAAGCGTAGCCGCTTGTCAACCGACAGTGCCGACAGGCTAACACTCATCAAGATGAACAAAGGCTGGATTTCCCCAGACTTCTGTTCTCCACCAGCGGACAGCAGCGATACCTAAGCAATACGTAGGCTGCACCCGCGGATGGAAGCTACATTCTCTCTCACCATCCAAAACGGGGACATTTCTGCTTCATCAATCTGTGTCTAATATTCCTCCTCCTCCTCCTCCTGCTCCTCCTCCTGAAACCTCACGTAATCACGCTGAACGGGCAATTTTTCTTAGGGCCACAAGGCTCACTCAAATAATTTTTCAGAACAATTTTTATAAGTTTCAATTAGCTTAAAAGCGTTGGAACTTTAACTTGAACCAATTTTTCGTTACACTGGGCTGCCTCCAGGCCTAGTTACCACTTAAGCCACATTAACCAAAGCGATTCACCTGCCATCTTGGTTGGGCATGGCCAATTTTTACTGAGGTACATTAGTACTGTTGGCACACCAATTTTTTGGGGCCCTCACCTACAGTGTAATCATAGTAATTTCTATGTTCTTCGCCTGCACTCATGGTACAGAAAGGTGTGTGGGGTTGGCCTACAGTTTAGCTACATAAATGTAACTTGTGCCTTGGCTATACTAAGGCTACTGAAATGGAACTAAGACTGCGCTCCCGCTATACTGCTGCTTCAGAATTGTTACTGGGGCCTGTCTTGAGTGCTACTATTGCTTACATGGAACGAAGACTGCGCTCCCGCTATACTGCTGCTTCAGAATTGTTACTGGGGCCTGTCTTGAGTGCTACTATTGCTTACATGGAACGAAGACTGCGCTCCCGCTATACTGCTGCTTCAGAATTGTTACTGGGGCCTGTCTTGAGTGCTACTATTGCTTACATGGAACGAAGACTGCGCTCCCGCTATACTGCTGCTTCAGAATTGTTACTGGGGCCTGTCTTGAGTGCTACTATTGCTTACATGGAACGAAGACTGCGCTCCCGCTATACTGCTGCTTCAGAATTGTTACTGGGGCCTGTCTTGAGTGCTACTATTGCTTACATGGAACGGACACGTGGAGAGGACACGTAGTGCCTCAAAAACATCCCCCTCCTCCTCCAACAGGGAAAACATTGTTGGCAAATGCCTTTGCATTGGTTCGTCTGGTGGCAGTCCAAGAATTTCACCTTTACCGACACTACAAGAGAGCCCCCCCACCATCCCCCCGCCACGGCCCACTTAATCCTGGCCACATTCCGAAAACCAACAAAATACAACCGTGGTACTAGGTCCGCAGTCACCACCACATTACCACCAACGCGGTTACTGTTAAGGTGCATATAACCACGGACACGTGGAGAGGACACGTAGTGCCTCAAAAACATCCCCCTCCTCCTCCAACAGGGAAAACATTGTTGGCAAATGCCTTTGCATTGGTTCGTCTGGTGGCAGTCCAAGAATTTCACCTTTACCGACACTACAAGAGAGCCCCCCCACCATCCCCCCGCCACGGCCCACTTAATCCTGGCCACATTCCGAAAACCAACAAATTACAACCGTGGTACTAGGTCCGCAGTCACCACCACATTACCACCAACGCGGTTACTGTTAAGGTGCATATAACCACGGACACGTGGAGAGGACACGTAGTGCCTCAAAAACATCCCCCTCCTCCTCCAACAGGGAAAACATTGTTGGCAAATGCCTTTGCATTGGTTCGTCTGGTGGCAGTCCAAGAATTTCACCTTTACCGACACTACAAGAGAGCCCCCCCACCATCCCCCCGCCACGGCCCACTTAATCCTGGCCACATTCCGAAAACCAACAAAATACAACCGTGGTACTAGGTCCGCAGTCACCACCACATTACCACCAACGCGGTTACTGTTAAGGTGCATATAACCACGGACACGTGGAGAGGACACGTAGTGCCTCAAAAACATCCCCCTCCTCCTCCAACAGGGAAAACATTGTTGGCAAATGCCTTTGCATTGGTTCGTCTGGTGGCAGTCCAAGAATTTCACCTTTACCGACACTACAAGAGAGCCCCCCCACCATCCCCCCGCCACGGCCCACTTAATCCTGGCCACATTCCGAAAACCAACAAAATACAACCGTGGTACTAGGTCCGCAGTCACCACCACATTACCACCAACGCGGTTACTGTTAAGGTGCATATTACCAGTCTGACTGGGGCATGCAGACACCTTGACAGAATGAATAGTGTGTGGCACATAGGTTCCCCATTGCTATGCCCACGTGTGCAGCTCCTGATGGCGGTGGCACAGGATTCTATTTCTCATTGCTTCTGTACAGCATTGTGGGCTATCGCCCCGCCCCTATTAAAGAGGGTCGCTACCTAGCCGTGCCAACCCTGTGCAGTGTGTGCCTGCGGTCCCTCGTCGTGGCAGACGCACTTCTAAATAGACATGAGGGTGGTGTGGCATGAGGGCAGCTGAAGGCTGCGCAGGGACAGTTTGGTGTGCGCTGTGGGGGGGAGGGGGTGCGGTTGGGCAGCATGTAACACAGGAGAAGTGGCAGTGGAGTGTCATGCAGGCGGTGATTGTGCTTTGTTGGAGGTAGTGTGGTGCTTAGCAAAGGTATGCCATGCTAATGAGGGCTTTTCAGAAGTAAAAGTTGTTGGGAGGGGGGGGGGCCCACTCTTGCCGCTATTGTGGCTTAATAGTGGGACCTGTGAACTTGAGATGCAGCCCAACATGTAGCCCCTCGCCTGCCCTATCCGTCACTGTGTCATTCCCATCACTTTCCTTAATTGCCCAGATTTTCACACATGAAAACCTTAGCGAGCATCGGCGAAATACAAAAATGTTCTGGTCGCCCATTGACTTCAATGGGGTTCGTTGTTCGAAACGAACCCTCGAGCATCACGGGAAGTTCGTTCCGAATAACGAACACCCGAACATTTTGGTGTTCGCTCATCTCTAGTCGCTATATTCATAATTTTTTGGTTTTCAGTTGATCAGGCTGTGTGAGGACTTGTTTTTCGAGTGCAAGCTGTAGTTTTTATTGGCACCATTTTGGGGTACAAATTACTTTTTGATCAATTTTTATTTAATTTTTTTAAGAGATGAGGTGTCCCAAAAAACTGCATTGTGTTCACCGTGTGGGATAAATAGTGCAATATCTTAATAGTTCAGACATGATGATGCCAATTGTTTTTTTTTTAATTAACATTGTGGCAAATATCGCAAAATTTTTTTTTTTTACTTTTAATATTTTAATAGTTTTAAATTTTTAAAATAAGTTTTTATTCTTTTTTTTCATATTTTTTAGTCTCAATAGGGGACTTGAACTTGGTATCGCTTGATTGCTTGCACCCATATACTGCAATACTTCTGTATTGCAGTATATAGTACTAGGGCCGTTGTGTGGTGCAAAAATGCTCTCGCTCACGACCTGAAGGTTGCAGGTTCAATCCCTGCCAGGTTCAGGTAGCCAGCTCAAGGTTGACTCATCTTCCAAGGTTGTTAAAATGAGTACCCAGCTTGCTGGGGGTAATAAACAAATTACCTGAAAGCACTGTTGGCGCTCCTCCTCCCCACCCACCCTAGTTTTTATTGCTCCCTATTAAGCCCTATGAATCCACTGCAAAATTTCCACATGTTGCATATGGATTTGCTGCACACTTGGGTGTGGATTTGCTATGGATTTTACCCCCTCATTTGAAGGGCTGAAAACTATAGTGGAAGTCTGCATTATTAATTGATCTGCTGCAGATTTAAAATCCACACTACAGGTCAATGTATGCTGGGGATTTTTAACAGCATGAGATTTGCTGAAATCTCATACACTGAGCCTATAATGTAATACAAATCTGCAGTGGAAAATGCACTGTGTATACACCACGTGCGAAGATACCATAAATAAGTGATGGACTGAGGTGCTAAAATGTCAGAGTGTTCTGGAATTGAATGTACTATTATTCTTATGTTTGAGAATTACTTTGGGAAAAGTGTTAGAAACTCATAGCTGACCGAATTATAACCCAATAGATCATTATTTGCAGTTACCAATGTCAAATTCTCCATTGATACCCACAACAAACTCATCAATGTTTACATTTGATTACAATCCTGTGAGTACTGAGAATTACTTATTTTTTTTAAGGAACATTTATCCGGCAACTGCATAGAAGACGTATAAAAATATAGCAATTTTTAAAGCCTGTATAACCCCTTTAAACATATTTTAAATTATTTTTAGTGATTTTTAAAATAATTTTTTTTTCTAAAATTCTTCATTTTTACAGTGGCTGTTAAGCTTAATAATAGGTGACACTAACTGTTATGTAGAGAAAACTTTTCAACAGTCATCTCATCCTCATAGGCAGGATTGCAATGAAATCCTAACAACTATGTATGGATAACATGGGGTCTATCATTCATATCAAGTCCTCCTTCCTGCACAGTGATCCCCACACAGGTCACAGAACATGTCTAGAGTAGTTTCCCATAGACATCAGTGGGTCCCCCCTTGTCCAATGTGTCTATGGCCCATGAGGCCGCTGTAAAGTAAATCTCTAAATGCTGTTAATTGCAGCTCAGACGAGATGGCTACCCCCAGAGTCATATACAGACAATAGAATATAAAATATACAATAAGAACATAAACACAGATTAGAGAATGGGATATGTTTCACTATTTGGTTGTAGAAAATTGTAAGTGATACATGTTAAGAAAATTGTAGATCAATGTATCAGTTAATTATTCTATATTGCCTTGTAGAGCATGATACTGGTATGAGTAGTGAAAGGGTTAAAATATAACCCTTCTTTAGGCCTCCATGTCTTCTCAGGAAAGATGATAGTCTACTAGACCCCCCATGTATGCATATCTATAGACAGGAAGCTACACACTACAGGGGGTAAGTCTGTAAAGTATTACATGCATTCCTTTCTCCTGAATTCATAGTGGTCTCATTGTATGTAATAGATACACCCTAGAAGGTGTAACTTATGTTAATCACTTTTATTTTAAGCCTATCATATATCCTTATTCACCTTGGAGGTATAAACTTTTGCTGTGATGTCATTTATAATATATAATCTTTGACCACCTTAAAATTAAAGCAGAAATCATCTGATATAGCTCAGGCTAGTGTGATGTGTTTCTCCTGGGCCCAGACTTCTGCACGGGATCTGGGACCGTCTTCTCTTTGATAAACACATAAATTCTCCTTACATTTTTGGTCCTTCGAGCCGGAATCACTCACTGCAGAGGGAGAGGACAGCCTGGCTGTGAAAAGGTGGGTCTGAAGTACTCTCCGATCATTAAAAGACCTCCGTCTTGCTTAGACGTAATTAGAGGCCAGTCGGGCATCCTGTCTGAAACAGTGACGTTTTTCCGAACTAGCCGGAGAATTTAGAAGCCTCCCAGATAACGTGTAGTAAGTATAACAATGGTTAAACTTTTCTTCTCTCTTCTTCTTCTTCTGTATACTTTAGTGTTAGTAGAATTTACAATGTGTATTGTAAATGAGAGGCAATCATAGACGAAGGGACAATAGCAGTAGTCTATGTGAAATGTGTAAGGTAAATGAGAAGTATAGACGAATGGGTTGCCAAAGGGGCAATAGCAGTAGTCTATGTGAGACCATAGCCATTATGAGAAGGCTACAGGAAAGAATTAACTCCGTGCGACACGTAAAAAGTGGTTAGATGACGTCATGGGACACAGGGGTGTCCAGGAACTTTACTTCTTATCTTTCTATTACTTTCTCTTTGATATTGTGTTATAGAGTAACTAAGAATATGAAGAGGGCGGCCGCCTACTAACATAATGTACTATTTGTATTGCTGTCTTATATTGCATGAAGTGAATGTGTGAGTGATTGAGATGAGTGGAATAAATAAATAAATTAAAAGTTCTAGTTGTAAAGAATTATGTGATACAATACGGACAAAATCAGCTAAAAGATCAGCAGAAATACGGATTATCCGCTGCTGAAGTCTGGTTAAAAGAAGCCCCAAACTGTCACGCCCATATAAAAATAGACCCCCGACAGTCTGATGAACAATTCAAAGGGTTAATGGGGAGTTCCAATTGAATGAAAAATAGAGAGAGCAGATAGAATAATTCTATGGCCAGATTGGAGTTCTGTAGAAGGAAATTAGAATGGGAGGGGAGGAGATGGTAGACCCCTTCCATAGTATAATCAGGGGGCATGAGAGATGATCCTAATGCTGCATATAATCAGCCATTAAGGAACACGTTTGTAAGTGCAGTAAAGAAGGAAATAGGAGGTTATATAATGAGATACATAGTTACCCTGAGGATGGGATCGTTGCAGGATGTTTTGCAATATGCAAAACATGCAGAAAAGTGTTACAAAGAAAAGGGTCAGAAAGTGAGGTTTTTTATACAGGGAGAGGAATGTGATATGATGGTTCAAGAAAGTCAGAGAGGTTATTGGATAGAAAGGGGATGTGAAAGTAGAGACAGAGGGAGAAGCAGAGGTCGGGTGCAGCTCGGGGATTTAAATGTGTGTTTGAATAATGGAAGTCTAGTGATTTTGCCTGAGAGTGCCCTGAGAAACAATGTTCTCAGCCACCTTGGGGAAAAATGACTAGGAGGGGTGGATGTACAACACTTGGAGGATCTCATGGCAATCTCCACTGCCTGAGATAGATCTCCAGGTGAATGGGCAGATGATTACTTTCCTGGTGGGCTAAGGAGCCACCAGGACATTAATACATCCCAATATGTAGCCAATGTTAAATGTAGTAATAGTCATATCCTGGTAAGAGGGGTTAATGGCCGGACCCACAGGGAATCCCTCTCTGAACCAGTTATAACAGACCTAGAGACAAATAAGCCTGTGAATGTCAGATTATGTAGTCTTGAATATGTCCAGTAAATGTGTTGTAATGAGATATTATGATAAAATTAGGTATACCTTCACCAGAGTACCTCAGGGCTGCTGTGAATCTCCAACAATTGTCTCCCAGGCTATGTCAGCACACTTAGCCCAGTTCCAGCCTCTTAGAGGTAGTCAGCGACTACTGTATGTTGGTAGCCAGCAGCAGACAGTGGAGAGAATTGTGGGGGGACACAGTCGTACTCTTGAGGTTTATTTATGAGCAAGGCCATAAAGTAAACATGTAGAAACTCCAATACGGTCAGCAAACGGTTAAATATTTGGGGTATAACCTGTCAGATGAAGGTAGGCAAGCAATTCTGGAGGTCTCACAACTATGAGCAAATGATCTCCTTTTTGGGAATGAGAATGTTACGTGTGCTGCTGGGATTTGTTGTTCTATTGTGTTTCCAGCAGCACAGCACTCACAGGGTTAATGATTGAGCTGGCTGGGTGTGGTGCTGTCTGCTAGCCAATCCCCTGGTCAGTCTATATGGCCCCTCAGGCGAGCAGTCATGAATGCTTGTCTGGTGAGGGTTGCAGTGTGACTTGGTTCATGTCCGTTTGTACGTTTAAATTCTGTCAGTTTTGTGTTAGCTTGCTGTGTGTCCTGCTATCTGTGTCCTGTCCTGTGGCTGCGTACGGTGTGAACGGTGTCCGGTTCTGCTGGACTCCTGGTTAGTGTAGGGACTAGCAGTATAACCAGGAGCCATGAAGTGGCCTGCTAGCTTTCAACATCTTGTACAACATGTCAACCAATACCTGGTATTTATATTCAGCTTCCAATCTGTTACTAGTGGTTGTATGTTGTATGCAGTGTATTCTGGGTCTGTCATGTGGCATGTGAATGCATCCTGTTCTGGTGTGTGGCTCCTAGGATCAGCTAGGGCCCAGATCCGAAGACCGCTGGGCTGCCCTTATTAGGGCAATGTCCCCGCTTAGGTAGGGCCACTATCATCCTCCCTTGTAGCACAGGGTCAGTTGCCTGAAACCGGTGTGAGTCCCGTGTGACCCTGGTGATACCCGTGTGCGTCCCCTTTGGTCATGATCATGTGGGTTCCGTGCTTTGCTTGCCCACACGATCGTAACAGACAAACTTCTACAGCTCCTGGATCTCAAATTCTGCATCTCTGACAGCGCTTCTTACCAGAATCATCTATGATGACCCTCTGGCTGCAGCCGGCAGGATCCAGTGAGATGGGCCTCTGAGGAAGCCTTTGTCAGGTTAAAACAGACTCTGGTGGGCACATCAGTCTGGGGGGCTGCTGAACTACAAGCCCTTTGTGCTAACTGTTGACTCAGGAGAAGGATATATCACCTCTGTGTTAACTCAGGAACACGTGGGAAGCAGACTGCTGGCATACTACTCTTGCAGATTAGATCCAGTGGCCGAGCGTTCCCAGCCTGTGTACAAGCGGTAGTCAGACCTTCTGCCACTATAGTGCTGTCCCCCCACACACTGAGTACCGTACGCAGTTAGTTATACTCATATCTTAGTCCTCCTAGACATCCCCCTGCAGGGCACTACTGCTCTCAGCCACACCTGACAACCTAGGGATGTGCTACGCTCCATCCATCCACCTTACTGCCTATTTCTTCAGACGGTCCTCCATACAACTGTCTAGGAGAGATGGCACATAAGGTGTTACTCAGACCAGATCTGCAGGAGGCATCTCTTGTAGATGCTGAATACACTCTTTGTAGATGGGCTGTACATCTCCGTTAAAAAAAAAAAAAAAAAAGCTATCTTACCTAAATCGTTCTTCAGATGTGCAGCAGTTTTGAGCCATGGCCTGTGTCATGTCTCAACAGGGGGGATGGTGGCACTCATATGGACAGTGTTCACAGCCTAGGGGTTTACCATCTACTCTAAAAAAAATTTTTTTGTCTTGTATTATTTGTGCTAAACAATGCAGAAGGGAGTATAAGACCAGGAGGGGGCGCCGTCCGACACATGGGGGATGCTGGGAGAGCTCTGAGTGTAACTTCTATAGAAGGAGTGACGAGCGCCATACTGGTAGATCTGCTCCCTGACCTACTGACTGCAATCCCTGCTAGCCGTCATAAACCAGCCCTGCAGTCACACCGTTTCTGCCGTCACACGGCTAAATGTCTGACCATTGTCTATGTGTATAGCATCCCTCACTCTTCACTTCGCCATACCGTGCACATCTCCACCTCGCCATACAGTGCACATCTCCAGCCCTTTACCTTCTGTATCACCCCATTACCTGTAGTATGTAAGCTGGTTGGAGCAGGACCCTCACCCCTATTGTTTCCATCAGCTGATTACTATGTAACTGCGGTTCTGTAATGTTTGTACTTCTGTCTTTCTGTATCCCCCGTCTATGTAAGCGCTGCGGGATATGTTGGCGCTATACACAAAGATTATTATAGATGTGTGTCAGATGAGGGACTTGTTGGCATTGCACACAAAGGGGTAAGGCGTGGCTAGTGCTTGCCTGGCTTGATAGTACTCCTAGTCAGGCCACGTCCCTGGCGGCCATCTTAGTGCTAGTCATGGCCTGCGGCCATTTTAGTACCTGCTGTAATACCTTTGGCCGCCGCCCAGACGCCATCTTGGCTCCTTACATCCCATAGCTGTACCTTCTACCTGGCATCCCAATGCTTGCACTTGTAGTACACAACACCAGTGATTAGTGCCTTCTCTGAACTGCATAGGAATAGTCAGCAGCCTCCATCACTGTCCTCTGTGTGTTGATGATATGTTGTCTATCTTATTAAGTGTGTGCTATAAGATGGGGTCAGCTCACAAATGGTTAAATCGTCTGTTACATGGGAGTGCTTCTTTCACCCTCGCCCCCACCTTTCAGCTTTAGAGTTCAGTGAGGGAGGGAGGGAGGGGGGAGTGTGACTGACTCTAGCCATGCTCTGCTTGCTTGATATGAATAGACCTGTAATGAAGATGATCAGGAATGAAGTTTAGTATAAACCTGTGTGAACAGGGAACGTCCATTCTTGCTGTTATTTGTGTACATGTCAGTTCTGTGATTGGTTTGCAGTGATTTTGATTGTTAAATGGTGTTTTCAATGTGATAATGTCATGTAAGATATAATAATAATGAAGTTGTTGATAATGTGAGAGCTGAGTGTCCCTATTAAGGGGAGGATAGCACAAGGATGCTGCAGTTAGCTGAAGGAGGCAGACACAGCTAAAGCTCTGTTTATCTTACTCCATCACCTCTCCTTGATAAGAGAAATTCCTGAGGGGGGGTTGTTAACGTTGGAGGATCAAGCGACTGCAGATGATTGGAGTAGTAGTAGTTGTGTGAATCTTAATGTTATGCAGTAAATATTGTGTATAGAGAATGTTAATAATTATATGAGATAGAAAGACTTGACCCCACGATAGATAACAGTTAATGACAAGTCTTCAAGCTGTGATGAACGTAAAATGTGTGATTAAGCTTCTTAACTCTACCTACCCCCCACAGATAAGTGATCCATGTTATACATTGAGTTTGCTGTTTCCACCTGTGAGCGGGGACCAAATGCCTGCTGTTGCCTCTGATCCTGGGGTTATACTTGCTTCGCGCTACCTGGTAATGGGACTGAGGCAGACTATGGGAGACTGCCTGAGGGATGCTGTGCGGAGAGGAGAACCGTAAGGGCACGCTGTCTCTGGGATATGGCCTGAGCTACAGAGAGCACGTGCAGACGTGTGATGGTTGTGTGGTGACCGGGCCTAGAACAGGTGCCAGGTACAGCCCCTAACGGGATTGTGCTTGGTACAACTGATAATGCCTATATACCTCATGACCTCCGAGGGTAACAGCAAGGGCCGTGTCCGGAGAACTAGGGACACCTCTCCCAAAGGTTCCTCTGACCCATCGGGGTCCCAAGGGGGGTACCGGACGAGTATGGGACGAGAAATCGGATGGCTGCAGGGGGTTTGAGTCTCTTCTTGCATGGTGGGTAACAGTGAATAAAAATGTAGACTGGATTATATATATATTATAACCAACAGAGATTTGTTAATTATACAAGAGATGCAATCAAGGGCCTAGCGGAACAACTAGGACACACCTTACACTCATTGCATGGCAAAATAGAATGGCTCTTGATATGTTACTAGCAGAAAAAGGAGGAGTTTGTAAAATGATTGGAGGATATTGTTGTACTTTCATTCCTAATAACACAGCACCTGATGGTAGTGTTACTCGAGCACTGGAAGGGTTAAATGCATAATAAAATGAACTAGCTGATAACTCTGGCATAGACAATCCATTCACAGACTGGTTGGAAAACTTGTTCGGACACTGGTCACAAGTCATATACTCCACACTAGTCTCTATGTCAGTATTTGCCTCCATTCTAGTACTCTGCGGTTGCTGCTGTATCCGAGGACTGTTACAAAACCTTATTATTATTAACACTTCCATCACCAAAACTATGTTCCAAAATATACAAGATGACGAAGAACAAGATGCCTTACTGGGTCAGGTGACCACCTCTGTATGACAAGTGATGGTTAAAAGTTCTACGAAGAAAGCGCCATTTTTCTTTGATGATTTTGAAGTGTGACATTTTGATTCCAGTGCGTTCTGATTGTACCGGAGGATCGCTCTAAATCACTGATGGACATTTCGATAAGTAAGATTTTATATCATGATGGACAATCATTTATATATGAAGAAAGGAGCATCAATCTCATAATAAATAAAGGCCAAGCTTCTCTTGGAGGCGGGCCTAATTGTGGGTACAATTGGTGGAATGACTTTATATATATATATATATGCATCAATGTAATACTTTTATCTGAAATAATTATATACTTAGTCTTGAAGTGTGAACCCAGGCGTCCTGGTAATAAAGCTTCGGGCCGTAGCCAGGGGGTCTGTGGTAGAGTCATTATATATGTGTATTTACTATTATACTGTGTTGATGTATTGATCTAAAGTGGGGAATGTTAAGAAAATTGTAGATCAATGTATCAGTTAATTATTCTATATTGCCTTGTAGAGCATGATACTGGTATGAGTAGTGAAAGGGTTAAAATATAACCCTTCTTTAGGCCTCCATGTCTTCTCAGGAAAGATGATAGTCTACTAGACCCCCCATGTATGCATATCTATAGACAGGAAGCTACACACTACAGGGGGTAAGTCTGTAAAGTATTACATGCATTCCTTTCTCCTGAATTCATAGTGGTCTCATTGTATGTAATAGATACACCCTAGAAGGTGTAACTTATGTTAATCACTTTTATTTTAAGCCTATCATATATCCTTATTCACCTTGGAGGTATAAACTTTTGCTGTGATGTCATTTATAATATATAATCTTTGACCACCTTAAAATTAAAGCAGAAATCATCTGATATAGCTCAGGCTAGTGTGATGTGTTTCTCCTGGGCCCAGACTTCTGCACGGGATCTGGGACCGTCTTCTCTTTGATAAACACATAAATTCTCCTTACAATACATTCCCTTTAAACATTAAGAAATCAGTTACTTTTTATAATAAAAAATAAATCTTACAGGTTTCTTGCCATTCGGTGTCTTCCTTTTCCAGTTTTTGCTTGACCTCTTGAGCTTCTTTCCAGTTCATGTAAATTTCCTGAGTCCTTTCTTCTAATTTCTCAATCTCTTTTTCTTTAGTTTTCAACACAATAGATGTATTCTGAAATAAAGAATGATTAGGTGAAATATCAGCCGCCGTAGAAGTAAATGCACATAATTATAGTCTGATCACGCAAGATGTTCCAAAATGTTATAGCATAAGAACAACCCACTCCGTGTCCTGCTATGTCAGTAAATTAGGTTTATCATTTCATTCCTGTGGAAAGATACGTTATGATTTGCAGGCTCTTCTCTCTCAGTAAAAAGTACAGACAAAATACATTAACCAACTATGGGTGACATATTGGGAAGATTTGGTATCCCTGATAAAAGAAGTTGTCATTATATATTACATTTTGAGTTATATTGCAGAATGAAAATGACAAGAACGAATGAAAATGTATTAAACAAGCTAATATTTTATTAACCTACACACAACCAGTGTAAACATGTCCAGTACAAAGAGATTAATGGGGGTCATTTATCAATAATGTCATTACAATGTCTTAGAGCAGCACATCTTTTTATATTCACAATAAGATGCAAAACAGAGCATCTGCTTGAAGCTCATGTACAAGAGGACGTATAAGATCTGTGGGTTTCTGTTGTTTTCAATCACAAGTTAAAAAAAAACTTTGATACCCCTTATTTTTGTTGGTAAATGATAGGGTGGTTGCACATCTGCGTCGGGGGTTCCGCTTTCTTGTTGCATTCCCCATGGCCAAACAGCTCCATGACAGAACTGAACACAACCAAATGGACCCCATTGACTGTATTGAGGTCCGTTTGCATTCCTCTGAGGTGCTCTGCATAATATTTTGTACCGGTCCTGCGATGGGACCTCCGACCAGAGGTTCCAAACCGAATGTGAAACTCGCCTAACTTATAATTGCTCCCGTAAAAAGTGAATCAAGTGAGAGCATGCAAAGCTACAAATGCCAATGGATTTCCTTCCATGTATAAATAAAAAGAGAAAGGAGAGTGCTTGGGTAAATAGGTCAAATACAGAATTTATGATGGACACATATAAGAAAAAAAAAACAGTAGTGGGGCAACTCAACAAAATATACCTGGATGGTCGTCACAGGTGGGTCAAAATGTATATGTTTTATATATTCACTGGAAGGTGGAGAGCGACATA
Source organism: Eleutherodactylus coqui (assembly GCF_035609145.1). Lineage (NCBI taxonomy): Eukaryota > Metazoa > Chordata > Amphibia > Anura > Eleutherodactylidae > Eleutherodactylus > Eleutherodactylus coqui. Next base: position 188,562,819 of record NC_089843.1, read on the forward strand.
TCTGGTGGAAATACCAGAAAGCATAAAAGTGATCCGGGAAATAACAATACACAATCTAATATAAATAAGCCTACATGCTTTTTCTTGCACCACACTTTGGTCCCTTTGCTGTAACTTTGGTGTATGATGTTAGTGTCATTAGATGACACACATGCTCACCGGTGCCATAAAATCATCAAATGTGAGTTTAATACATTCAGGGACCAGTCAGGCGGGTTGAAAGTTACAATGTTAAGTCTATAGGCATCCGCTGCTGTGCTTCAGGCTTGCTCTGGAATGAGTGAAGCATTGCTAAGCAATGCAGCATACACTACTAAGCTGCACCATACACTGCCCAACCAAGAGCGATAGAGAGACAGAGAGAGAGAGAGAGCAATAGACAGAGAGAGAGCGATAGAGAGACAGAGAGAGAGAGTAATTGTGAGAGAGAACGACAGAGACAGACAGAAAGAGAGAGCAATAGAGAAACAGACAGAAAGAGGGATAGAGAAACAGACAGTGAGAAAGAGAGAGCGATAAAGAAACAGAAAGAGAGAAAGCAATAGAGAAACAGACGGAGAGAAAGAGCAATAGAGAAACAGAGAGAGAGCGATAAATAGACAGACAGAAAAAGAGAACGTTAGAGAGACAGAGAGAGAGAGAGTGATAGAGAAACAAACAGAGAGAGAGAGAGACAAATAGAAAGAGACAGCAGTAGAGGGACAGAGAAAGAGCGATAGACAGACAGAGAGAGAGCGATAGAGGGAGAAACAGAGAGAGCAATAGAGAGACAGACAGAAAGAGAGAACGATAGAGACAGAGATAGCGATATACAGATAGAGAGAAACAGAGAGAGAGATAGAGAAACAGAGAGAGAGCATAGAGAGACAGGGAGCGATAGACAGAGAGAGAGCAATAGAGAAACAGAGAGAGAGCAATAGAGACAGAAAGAGAGAGCGAGAGACAGAGAGGAACAGAGAGACAGAAAGAGATAGACAGAGAGACAGAGCAATACCGAGACAGAGAGTAAGATATACAGACAGAAACAGACAGAGAGAGAGATAGACAAGGAAAGTGACAGATGTAGAGAGACAGACAGAGAGACAGACAAACAGAGAGACAGACAAACAGAGAGACAGACAGATAGAGAGAAAGACAGACAAACAAACGGAGAGAAAGACAGACAGGTTTTTTATATTAGATATCTGCTCCAAATACAAAATGGCACTCTAAATAATCCCCTAACCAAGCAGATTTAGAAGTTCACAACCACCACTTTTGAAACATTTTATGTTCACGTAGCAAACATCAGGTCAATCTAGTATTTGTGAATAGAAAAACAACCCATCAGTGCTGTGTGAGTAAGCGTTGTGATTGGATTGAGCGCCAGCCAATCACAGCCGACGCTCGATAAACCAATCACCGCCATTCAGTGATGTCATCCACTGAATGGCTGTGAATGATTGAGCGCCGTCTGTTATTGGCTGCGCTGACGGCGGGGGAATTCAAAGCTTAGCAGGGAGATGACAGCGGGGAAAATTCTCAAGTAGCTTGCACACCGCCGGGCAGACCATCGCACCGGGGACACAGACGCAGGCTGGGAGGTGAGTATTGCGGGGTTTTTCTTGTTGTTTCTTTTTTACCTCACTCGAGTATAAGCCGAGGGGGGCTTTTTCAGCATAAAAAATATGCTGCAAAACTAGGCTTATACTCGAGTATATATGGTAATTATTTTCATAAATTAATAGCACAAGTGAAAATAAGAAACACTGTAATATATTTTAATACAAAAAAATACCCTTCTCTCCACTTATCAACCATTTCTTGCCCTTCCTCCTGCACAGATTATTCTCTTTGAATTTACTGATAAAATCCATAGTAGAAATTCATACACCAAGAGATTAAGTTAAAGTTGTTACCCTTCCATCTTTATACCTATTGTTTCACCATACCTCGATTTCTTAAATAGCCTCTCAATGCAACACCTGCAGCCTGGGATATTGCTAGAATCCTAAAAGATTAGCTAGAGGATAAATAAAGGGGGCCCCAATGCAAAATCTGTAACATGGCCCCCAACCATCCATGTGCCATTTATGATGCTGGTGTTTTTTATATAATATAGGAAGGAGTCTTTGGTCCCTTTAAGGCTCCAGGGCCCGGTAGAAACTGCTACCTCTGCATCACCTATAGTTTTGCCCCTGGTTTGAACCTATTAAACCAGACCTGGGCAAAGCACGGCCCGCGGGCCACATCCGGCCCGCTGAATAGCTCGGACCGGCCCGCAAAGAGTGTCCTGGTGACTCACCAATGAGTCCGGTGTCAGCAACGGGAAGCAGCGAAACTATGCACTCCGAAGCCTTGTCCATTTTGTTCACTTCTGTGCTGTGCTAATAGTTATTCAGGCCTTACTTATTCAAGCACCTCTACCAATGACGTAGGCTTGAATAACTTTATTAAACAGCACATAAGTTAACAAAATGGACAAGGCTTCGGAGTTTGTAGTTTCACTGCTTCCCGATGCTGAGTAAGTGATGCCACTGTAACTTCTGAGTGCCAGGATGCTCGTTGCGGACCTTGGGGAGTGCCAGGACAATCGTTCCACGCTCGTCATTGGTAAGTGTCAGGACTTTTCCCTTTGCATTGTAATTAGAATAATAATACTAATAATATTCACTTTTTAATCTCTCTTCTTGGGGCAGCTCTCTGTGCCCTCTCCTAGGAGCATACTACTGTGTATTAAAAAAATCTATTTTCCGAGGTTAGCTGTTAACCCTTAAATATGGCGGCTAACATTAAAAAAAGAAAAATTGATGCAGAATGCCGAGTTTTTAACAAAGAATGGACTTCTAAATATCTATTTACTGAAACCAAAGGTAAAGCTGTGTGTTTAGTTTGTGGAGAGCAGATAGCTGTATTTAAAGATTACAATTTGCATCGCCATTATGAGACTAAACACGGAGAGAAATACAAGAACTTGACGGAGGCAGAGCGGGCACGGGTATCTGAAGATTTGCTAGCAAAACTGCAAAGTCAGCAAGGATTTTTTAAAAAGCTTCACTCATCCAGGGATGCAGCCGTAAAGACCTGCTTTGTAGTATCCTACAAAATTGCAAGAAACAGTAAGCCATTCTCTGATGGGGAGTTTGTCAAAGAATGTTTGGTGGACTCTGCAGCGCTAATTTGTCCTGAGAAAAAAGAAGCATTCGCAAATGTGCCCCTCTCCAGGCGAACTATAACGAGACGGGTCGAAGACATAGCGGGGAATTTGTTGGTCTGGCCCTCTAAAACCATTCCAATTTCTCATGTGGCCCCATGGGAAAATTAATTGCCCACCCCTGTATTAAACAGTAGTGACAATACAAAATCCAGCCTTTACAGCCAGCTCCTATTCAATGCTATGGTTACTTATTTTTCCTGGAATCCAGCATGGCAGCAATAATCGGGAAAACAAAGTATAAATGCATTATGCATAAAATTCTGAAAAAGGGGAAGCCTCATCGGACCAGCAAGACTTAAAAGTAGAGATGAGCGAGCGTACTCGGAAAAGCACTACTCGCTCGAGTAATTTGCTTTATCCGAGTATCGCTGTGCTCGTCCCTGAAGATTCGGGTGCCAGCACGGAGCGGGGAGCTGCAGGGGAGAGCGGGGAGGAACGGAGGGGAGATCTTTCTCTCCCTCTCTCCCGCCCGCTCTCCCCTGCTCCCCGCTGCGACTCACCTGTCAGCCGCAGCGGCACCCGAATCTTCAGGGACGAGCACAGCGATACTCGGATAAAGCAAATTACTCGAGCGAGTAGTGCTTTTCCGAGTACGCTCGCTCATCTCTACTTAAAAGGCTATAATTGAAAAAACAAATAAGAATAATTTTAAAAAAGTAAATAAGAACTCATATGTGTTTTTCCTACAATTGGTATTTATAATCTAGTCATAGGATAAGTGGTACATGTTATTTAGGTCCAATGACTTTGCCTATACACAATCCATTTCATACAGGTATATAGAAGCAGCTATGGTCAGCTGTCACATGCTTGACCATCATTTTTTTCATCTCCCCCTCACTGAATTTGTCTACAGTAAGAGGAATGGGTTCCCCAGTTAGCGTGGTTTCACATATGTTTCAAAAATAATAATCATCAAAATAATAAGTTTTTGAGGCAGTTTCTGATGTAATTTTTCTGTAAATGCTGCAGAATTTCCGCAGTGACTCCGCCATCAGAACTTATTGCCGCATGAAGCTAGCCTAATAAATGCCAAACTATGTCATATTGCTAAGCATATTCAACATATACAAATTATCATAATACACCCTTTCAAATGGCAACATGATTTTTTCAGAAGATGTTCATTAGGTTTCACAATGAAAATGGTCTTACCTGCTGCACCCCACAATTTTTAGAATTTCTTGCAGTAGAGGCCAGCAGTATCTCTTGAATAGTTCTTGATTTGGGTCTTTCTGTGGTGGACTAGGAATTTAATAAATAGGCCTTTTATAATTACATATATTACCTACAGTGCATTGGTATTCTTTACTACACTAAGCAATACATGCAAAGACAGTAACACGCAACTAGTGAGTGAGACCAGACAAAGAAACCCAAGAGTACCAGAAGCCAAGATGTATAAATATGAAACCAGTTAAATTAATAATGCAACTTGACTCAATAATAACCCATAACACATGTGACAAACAAAAAGAGTTTGGAGAGCGCCACAGGGTTCCTCCACCGGTTACGCGCTGCATAGATCACATCCTCTAGGTCCAAGGAGAGCTGCAGAAATGGGGGATTCTCTAAACAGAGAGTCTCCCTCCAAAGAAATATAGGCAAAACACTGTTAATAAAAAAAAAAAATTGGATTATGCAGCAGTGACCAAATGTGTTTATCCAAGTAAAGATTAGGTATAAGAATGGCACTTATTCGAGAGGAGGGGGGTATGACCAGCAAAAGCCCCCTCCTAGAAGTGTCGACTCCTATGCTATGGAAGAATCTCCAAATCCAGCATGGGTAGAAGATTAGTCCTTTATTCCGGCAGATGAATAGGGATAACACTGGAAACGTGTTTATGTTCAATAGCCTGCGTTCTGCAACGCCATGGTAGCGGGCGGAAACAGGAGCATCATCGATCTTTCATTACTTCTGCTACCGATTGATTAACCCCTTTGTTAAGCCCCTTTTACATGGGACGACTGTCAGGCAAACGATGCGTGACACTCATCCCCGCATGCACTCGCTCCAGTGCTGTTGCACAGGAGTGAGTATCGTTGGCTTGCAGCAGGGTGCTGGAGATTTCATTCCCTGATCTCTTCCGCCCCTCTCCATTCACTAACACAGCGGCTGTTCAGTACTGAATGGCCTCTGTGTTAGTGAATGGAGAGGTGCGGGGGAAAACGAGGAGTAAAATCTACTCTTGCCGTCCCAGCCCCTGCTGTCAGAGAGTCAGTGATACTTGCTCCTCTGCAGCAGCACGGGAGCGAGAACACACAGGGACGAGTGTCAGACATCTTTTGCCCGACATTTGTCCTGTGTAAATGGGGCTTTAGTCCATAGTCCTATACTGGAATTGTGGAATTACAAATGTCCATATTACATTTAATGTGGAGCAAAACATCCATATGAGTGATAAATACCTCTAGGTGAAGGAAAAATTATTTTCAGTTGAGCGTTCTATTTTGATTATATCTCATAATGTAAAACAAAAGTCAAATAATAATAATATAATAAATATATATATACAATTTTTAAAAATGTACAATAAAAAATGAAAAGATAAATAGAAATAAAAACATAAACAATAATGAATATAATATGTAGTGAGCACCTGTAATGGACCCAATGTAAAAAAAAACTAAAAATTTCCATCCGTTCGTTCGGTCCTCTCAGAACCTGGAACTCAGATTCAAAAATCATCCTTGGCTTAGCCCTTGACATTTTCGCAATAAAATTCCCCCCACAGCAATCCTTTTTCCCATTGTGTATAGCTGAGAAAATCAAACCCTTCTGGTCACAATCATGTAATTCCCTTAAATGTTGCAATTGAATGTGTTTATGAAATCCCTCTTTTACATTGTTAATATGTTCTGCAATTCTCCTCTTAAGGTGTCCGGATGTCCTCCCAAAATATTGTTTCCTGCACGAACATTCACTCAATTATTTGATATTTTCGCTATTATAGTCAATAATTTGCTAATTTTAAATTCATAATTTTTAACTCTAGACTTGACAACTGATGTTTTTCTTTGAAAGCTAGTAATTTTATGGTTAACACACTTTCTACACCTTAAAAACCTTCCATGGAAAGACAAGTTTTTGAGACCGCTCCTCTTTCAAATTTTCTCCCTGTTGGTACAATTGCCATACCTAAATGCGGTGCTTTAGTATATACTGTCATTTTTTTGTAATACTGAGTCTAGAATCTTATCAGTCAACAAATGCGAATGTTTATTATTAGAGATGAGCGAACGTACTCGGTAAGGCCGATTTCGCAATTGAGCACCGCAATTTTCGAGTACTTCACTACTCGGGTGAAAAGTACTCCGGGGCGCTGTGGGTGAGCGGGGGGTTGTAGAGGGGAGTGGGGGGGAGAGGGAGAAAGAGAGAGCTCCCACCTGTTCCGCGCTGCTACCCCCCGCTCCACCACGCCACGCCCCGCCCCACAGCGCCCCCGAGTACTTTTCACCCGAGTAGTGAAGTACTCGAAAATCGCGGTGCTCGATTGCGAAATCGGCCTTACCAAGTACGTTCGCTCATCTCTATTTATTATTAATTGCCCTAACCCTCCTATAGTCTATGTTATTTGGAACTATAGAGCTAGTTTAGCCAATCCTCCCCTTGATTTGCTCCATCCTATGTAACAAAAAGAGGATCTATCTAGATACCTAACCTTCTCCAATGAACTAACTAGAATGTTCTTCGGATAACCCTTAAATATTGCTTGGTTAGATCAATAGCGTCAGTTTCAAAGATCTCCTCTCTTGTTCAATTCTACTTCAACTGTCTAAATGGAATTCATTTGTGTTAATTCTATTCAAAAATTGCTCCAATCCATCCCGGGTACCTCCATTTCCCATATAAATATAATGTAATCAACTTATCTATGTGATAGGACCAGGCTTGTGCCCAGTTCAGGAAAAATGAATCTGTGTGCCCTATAAGCCAATAAATTGCTTGTGTATGGATTATCGATTTATAAAATGAATTCACATCTAATGTTTCTAATTTCCAGTCATCCTGGCACCTTAAGGCCTCTTTTACATGGGCTAATCTCATGGTTTCCAATGGTTTCTTTCACATGAGAGATGTATCAGAGACTTTCCTAGCTGAAACTGGTACCTTAACTGGCCTCTCTCTCACTCAGCTTCTCCTCTCCCACTCCATAGATTTCTATGGGCAGCATGTAAATTGACCTGTTAGTGAATGAGCCATTAGTCCTTCTTGTCTACCAAGATAGATTTTAGCTGTTCCTCAGAGCATGTGAACAATTTAGGAGGTAGGTGGAGGAGGGAAGAAGCCTGATAAGTGGAGAAAGAAGCGTATTTCTTGGTAAGATATACTGTATGTTACAAATTTTTGCCTGTACTATTGCTTTATGCAATACTTATGGAAAGGTTAGTGACCATTTAAATATGTCAGAGGTTTGAGTAAGGCTCCTTTTACACTGCACAATTCTCTTTTGTATGAGTGAACGAGCTGGTGACATCATCATCAGCTCGTCCGCCCTCGTGCAGCCTGTACAGATAGGCGGATTCATTGTTCACTCGTTCAATGAGAATCATTCACTTCTAATTCAGATTCCTATGTGAAACACTGATCGAGAAGTGTTCAAACTGAACGACAGGTGAACAAACCAACGATGATTTTTAGTCCTGAAGAAACTGAACGAGAAGCACATGAATCCCGTATATCGTTCAGTTGTTGGCTCATGTTTAGGCTGAACGAATATTGTTCACTTTCATCTGCCTTAACGATTTTTTGAACAATTAATTTGAACTATTTTTTTCCATCTAAGAGCACCCGAAGATTTAGTTTGAAAGATTCCAAAAGAGGCTAAACAAAGGGGGTACAATCAACCCTCTCAAAAGCTAGCCATTCAGTTACTGAGCTGGTAAGCCATTTTTCTTGATGCACAATGTAAATTACTGTTTGTTTTCCTCTGTGTCAACTTCGTAATTCCTGGTGCCCTTCTGAACTTGGCTCCAAAGAGTGAAATCTAAGATCAGTGTTACAGCATATGAATCACTGACCATAAATGTTTACCTAGCAGGCCTCTAAGCATTTCCTCATGCGTCCCTGAAAGTAACAATTGGGAATTTCCAGTGAGGGCATTCTACAGTTTACACAGTTTGTACATGACCTTCATTAGTGTTTCACTGTTTACATAGCTTGCTTAGTAATTCTCTGCAACAGAGAACTGGTAAGATCAGACTAAAACAACCGGAGGAGTTAAAGGCACTGAATTTGCAGTAAAAGGTATTTTGCTTCTGAATGTTATACTGCACAATCGAATAGCTAGAACGGGTTGTCCCAGAATCAACACCTAACCATATTTGGTTAACCAGTTAGTTTCATATATATCCCTGAATTGTATTCTTGTGTAAAGAGTTTTACATTTATGTCCAGCAGTTTTTTAGTTTTTTTGGTTTTCTACATGCATACCAGATGTTGGCTGAAAACTCACTTCTGGTCATCATTACTGTGTTCTTAATAGATGATGACCAGTTGTGAGCAGATCCTGCTATGTAAGGTCTTAGTCACACGGGCGGTTTTTCCCGCGATTTGCGGATCGCATGATGGATGCACATCCGCAAATCGCGTGACCGGGGCTGAAATCGCCCGAAAAAACTGCTCCTAGCCGCGTTTCAATAGAAACGGGCCGGAGCAGTTCAGCGCTGTCCAGCGCATTGAATTCAATGGAGCTGGCAATACAGTCGGCTCCATTGAAAGCAATGGGCTGCGGGCGATCTCACGATGAATTTTCGGGAAGGGCTTAGAGCTGCCCCTGATTGGTCCCTGCGCTGAGCCAATCAGAGGCAGCACTCACTCACCCATTCATGAATTCATGAATGGGTAAGTGAGAGCTGCCTCTGATTGGTGAGGCTGTGACCAATCAGAGGCAGCTCATTCAGCAGGCGGGGATTTTAAATCCCTGGCTGCTGAATACTACTCAGAGCAGTTCAGGAGAACTGCCGGCCGGCGTGGCTGAACTCCGACTGCCGGGACCAGGTGAGTATATATATATTTTTTGTTTTTACACATTTCTGGATGAATTTCCGGCAAGGGCTTATATTTTTAAGCCCTTCCTGAAAATTCATCGTGCGATCGCCGGCAGCCCATTGCTTTCAATGGAGCCGGCTGTATTGCCGGCTCCATTGAATTCAATGGGCAAACATCATTCTTCTCTGCCACAGCTGTTACAGCTGTGGCAGAGGAGAATGATTTGTCTACTATATGTTCTCAATGGGGTCGGCGCTGCTGCCGCCGGCCCCATTGAGCGCATATAGAGAAGAGAACAGGAATCGCAGATAGGTGCGATCTGCGATTTCTGTTCTATAATTTATCGGACGAGCGCATAAAAAGCGCTCATGTGTCCGATACCATTGCAAAGCAATGGTTTTATAAAATCGCCAGACGCATACGCATGCGCAAATCGCGCAAAAAAAAATGCCCGTCTGACTGAGCCCTAAATCTGTATTTGATTTATACATTCAAATCTCATGCATCTTTACAGTATATGTCATTTGGACTGTATAAGGGATAGACTTGAGAGGCCGTAGTGAATAACTCCAACGCCTGTTACTTATGTTACAAATTGCACAAGAAGATAACTCAGAGACATATCTCCATTAAGGTTTTGGGATTTTAGGAGAAATGTGCTTTACCAAGAATTGCCCATAGGAAATGAAACTCGACATGACTTCAGCAAAATCCATGTTGAGTTTTACAAAATATTTATATGTATTAAACAGAGATGAGCGAGCACGCTCGGATAAGTTAGTTACTCGAGTGAGCATCGCTATTCTCACTCTCTCCCATGCATCTCTAGTGTCAGAGGAAGAAGGCCATATGTCACTACCAGATACTCCTCATCTCCCAAAGAAACAAAGGGTTATGCTTGCTTAAATCCAACATATTTGATCCCCATTTCTTCAGATGACAGTCTTCAGTGAACAGTAGGGCTGGGCATATATGTATATTACATTATCATTTGTTATTCGCCACCATTTATCTCATATATGGCCAATTTTAGAGCCTACAGTGGTCCTCGAGACTGAAAAAGGGCCTCATGGATAAGTGTTCCCTTAAAGAGGGGGACTTATTAGACAGCCCCTTTATCCCAAATGTAATATTAAAGTAGTTAAAAAGAAAAAAAGAAGCATAATGTATTTTTAGGGGCACTTTGTATATGCGATTCAACATCTGCAATACTACTATTATCCTAGTTTTAGTGCAGTGTTCACTATTTCTCTTATTCATATAAAATCCCAAGTAAATCATCTTTAGTACTAAAGCATGCTTCAAAGATAAAGGGCTGGCGAGTATGAATTTGATCTTATGCGCTAATAGGCTTTATTACAGCTTTACATTGATCTCCATGGATTTATTATCTGACTGGAAACATTTCTTTCTAAAGTAATTTATGAGATAGCTAGTTTGATCCATCTGCACACGATGTAGCTATAGAAATGTAGGTGAAGGCAATGACAAAAATTGACATCAATAGTCAAAATCATGTTTGGTTTATGTAAGATTCCAACATTATGATGCTTTTTTTTCAGGCATAGCAATTGTGGGAAAACTAAGTGAAAGAAACATATCGTAAATAAAAATCTACTTCTCTCAAACGCCCTGGTGCTCCTTTAGCAGAGGGTATCTGAGCTTTGGAAATTTTCAATGTGTAATATTTTGTGCTACTGATTGTCAGAATTGTTCAATAAGCCTGATCAATGAAATCATGAAACCAAGTATGGTCACCTAAGGCTTCAAACATTTCACTAGAGCTTCATAGCTTCACCAGTTGTCCAGCCATCTTTTGCTTCTGGTATCAGGTAGTAGCAAAAAACTAAAATTGGGTATGGATAGCACCAGAGCAAGAGAATCAGGGGATGCAGGAAAATTGAATGAATATGAAGCCTAAATCATAGAAGAGATTTTGATGCAAGGCCAAGATTTAAATCTGTTCTTCAACCAATACCAGTTGTTACATCTGGTATAAGGCCAACATCATGCCTTGCACTGAATAGATAAGCAAACTGTACAAAATAAAATGAGAGGTAGATTTTAAATATAGTCATAAGTGGACAACCATCACCCCTACTTGCTGGGAGGAAGTCCTCCACACCGCCGGAAAACATACAGCGGCATTCCCCGACACAACCCACCACAACCAAGCCCAACCCGGGACCAGAACGCAAGACCCCGCAAGTGGCACCTACCTGGACCCGGGACACGTCATAAGCTACTTGTCTCATAGAAGGAAAAAATTCCAAACTGAATTCGAGACATTACATCACTCCCTTCTGACAGCACAAAAAGAGCATATGAACTCACAAAATGATAACTCATACCAAACCTTCATCACAGCAAAACACTTACTAAATGCGTTTGTACACACCCATGCACACTGGCAAACCCAGTTAACAAAAAACAAATTTTACAAATGGGGAAACAAGACAGGATGCCTGCTAGCTAACCTGACAAAACAAAGACAACCACATAAACCAATACTGACTTTAAGACACATCAACGGAGACAACCTCACAACGAAACAGGATGAGATAGCCCAAATATTACAAGAATATTTCGAAGACCTATATAGGGCAGAACCAACAAACATACAACATAAACAACTTCCTAGGCTCCGTGAACTTACCAAAATTAACGGAAGAACAAAAATCTTTACTAGACGCCGACATACAGGTAGAAGAAGTACGGGAGGCAATAGTGAAGGCAACAGGGGGAAAAACACCGGTCCCTGACGGATTCTCGACAGAATATTACAAAATATTAACAACAGACATCGTGCCAATACTGACTCAACTCTACAACACAATATACACAAACGACATACAAACAGAAGATTTTGGAACCTCCAGAACGATTCTTCTCCCCAAACCAAACAAGGACATAACAGACCCAAAATCCTACAGGCCAATAGCACTACTGAACTGCGACTACAAATTCCTATCCAAGATACTAGCCGACAGACTTCAGCAAATTCTTCTGTCCATACTAGACCTAGCACAGAAGGGCGAAGCGCCGTAAAAAGCATCAGAGCCGCCATAGCGGCGACGGTCACAGCACAAAATCCCGAAAGCCAAACAACGATGCTGCTTAGTCTGGACGCAGAAAAAGCTTTTGATAAAATGGCCTGGCCATTCTTAAATACATTACTAGAAAGGCGGGGCTTCGGACAGACATTTAGGAACTACATAGACACAACACACACAAATGCTACCACGACCCTCACAATAAATGGACTCAACACCCCCCAGAATAGATCTATTTAGAGGGGCTAGACAGGGCTGCCCGCTCTCTCCGCTACTATTTAACTTATCGATAGATCCATTACTCAGATACTTAACACAAACATCACTCTTCACAGGAGCAAACTGCGGAGACACAAAAATAAAGGTTAGAGATGAGCGAGCACCAAAATGCTCGGGTGCTCGTTACTCGGGACGAACGTTTCGCGATGCTCGAGGGTTCGTTTCGAGTAACGAACCCCATTGAAGTCAATGGGCGACCGGAGCATTTTTATATTTCGCCGATGCTCGCTAAGGTTTCCTTGTGTGAAAATCTGGGCAATTCAAGAAAGTGATGGGAACGACACAGCAACGGATAGGGCAGGCGAGGGGCTACATGTTGGGCTGCATCTCAAGTTCCCAGGTCCCACTATTAAGCCACAATAGCGGCAAGAGTGGGCCCCCCCCCCTCCCAAAAACTTTTACTTCTGAAAAGCCCTCATTAGCATGGCATACCTTAGCTAAGCACCACACTACCTACAACAAAGCACAATCACTGCCTGCATGACACTCCACTGCCACTTCTCCTGGGTTACATGCTGCCCAACCGCCCCCCCTCCCCCCCACAGCGCACACCAAAGTGTCCCTGCGCAGCCTTCAGCTGCCCTCATGCCACACCACCCTCATGTCTATTTAGAAGTGCGTCTGCCATGACGAGGAACCGCAGGCACACACTGCAGAGGGTTGGCACGGCTAGGCAGCGACCCTCTTTAAAAGGGGCGGGGCGATAGCCCACAATGCTGTACAGAAGCAATGAGAAATAGAATCCTGTGCCACCGCAATCAGGAGCTGCACACGTGGGCATAGCAATGGGGAACCTATGTGCCACACACTATTCATTCTGTCAAGGTGTCTCTGCATGCCCCAGTCAGACCGGGCTTTTTAATTCATAGACACAGGCAGGTACAACTCCCTATTGTGAAGTCCCTGTCGACCGACAGCATGGGTGGCTCCCTGGAACCCACCGGCGATACACAAAAATATCCCATTGCATTGCCCAACACAGCTGAGGTAGTAATGTCGTGCTTAATGCAGGTGGGCTTCGGCCCACACTGCATGCCCCAGTCAGACTGGGGTTCTTTACAAGTGGAAACAGATGCATTTATAATTCTCTGTGGACCCACAGCATGGGTGGGTGCCAGGAAGCCACCGGCGGTACATAAATATATCCCATTGCATTGCCCAACACAGCGGATGTAACGTCAGCTGTAATGCAGGTGGGCTAAAAATTCATTTGATTACACTGTAGGCGAGGGCCCACAAAAATTGCTGTATCAACTGTACTAATGTACATCAGAAAAATTGGCCCTGGCCAACCAAGAGGGCAGGTGAAACCCATTAATCGCTTTGGTTAATGTGGCTTAAGTGGTAACTAGGCCTGGAGGCAGCCCAGTTTAACGAAAAATTGGTTCAAGTTAAAGTTTCAACGCTTTTAATAGCATTGAAACATATAAAAATTGTTTAGAAAAATTAGATGAGTGAGCCTTGTGGCCCTAAGAAAAATTACCCGTTCAGCGTGATTATGTGAGGTTTCAGGAGGAGGAGCAGGAGGAGGAATATTAGACACAGATTGATGAAGCAGAAATGTCCCCGTTTTGGATGGTGAGAGAGAACGTAGCTTCCATCCGCGGGTGCAGCCTACGTATTGCTTACGTATCGCTGCTGTCCGCTGGTGGAGAAGAGAAGTCTGGGGAAATCCAGGCTTTGTTCATCTTGATGAGTGTTAGCCTGTCGGCACTGTCGGTTGACAGGCGGGTACGCTTATCTGTGATGATTCCCCCAGCCGCACTAAACACCCTCTCCGACAAGACGCTAGCCGCAGGACAAGCAAGCACCTCCAGGGCATACAGCGCTAGTTCAGGCCACGTGTCCAGCTTCGACACCCAGGTGGCAGAGGCGTCACGGAGGACGGTCGTGCGATCGGCTACGTACTCCCTCACCATCCTTTTACAGTGCTCCCGCCGACTCAGCCTTGACTGTGGAGCGATGACACAGTCTTGGTGGGGAGCCATAAAGCTGTCCAGGCCCTTAAAGACTGTTGCACTGTCTGGGTTGTACATGCTGCTCGATCTCCGCACCTCCCCTGCTACCTGGCCCTCGGAACTGCGCCTTCTGCCACTAGCGCTGTCGGATGGGAATTTTACCATCAGCTTGTCCGCCAGGGTCCTGTGGTATAGCAACACTCTCGAACCCCTTTCCTCTTCGGGAATGAGAGTGGGAAGGTTCTCCTTATAGCGTGGGTCGAGCAGTGTGTACACCCAGCAATCCGTAGTGGCCAGAATGCGTGTAACGCGAGGGTCATGAGAAAGGCATCCTAACATGAAGTCAGCCATGCGGAAATGTGCGCAGAGCCAGCGTACCTTTACGAGCAGGTCTGACAAGCGTGGGTAGCTTTTCAGAAAGCGCTGAACCACCAAATTAAAGACGTGGGCCAGGCATGGCACGTGCGTGAGGCTGCCGAGCTGCACAGCCGCCAACAGGTTACGGCCGTTGTCACACACGACCATGCCCGGTTGGAGGCTCAGCGGCGCAAGCCAACGGTCGGTCTGCTCTGTCAGACCCTGCAGCAGTTCGTGGGCCGTGTGCCTCCTATCTCCTAAGCTGAGTAGTTTCAGCACGGCCTGCTGACGCTTGCCCACCGCTGTGCTGCCACGCCGCGCGTGCTGGCGACGTCCTGCTGCTGCTGACACATCTAGATTGCGAGACAGAGGTTGAGGAGGAGGAGGAGGGTGCTTTAGTGGACGAAGCATACACCGCCGAACATACCACCACAGAGCGGTCCCAGGCTCTGACTCTGTCCCAGCCTCCACTAAATTCACCCAATGTGCCGTCAGGGAGATGTAGTGGCCCTGCCCGCCTGTGCTTGTCCACGTGTCCGTAGTTAAGTGGACCTTGCCACTAACCGCATTGGTGAGGGCGTGTACAATGTTGCGGGAGACGTGGTCGTGCAGGGCTGGGTCGGCACATCGGGAAAAGTAGTGGCGACTGGGAACTGAGTAGCGCGGGGCCGCCGCCGCCATCATAGCTTTGAAAGCCTCCGTTTCCACAACCCTATACGGCAGCATCTCAAGGCTGATAAATTTGGCAATGTGGACGGTTAACGATTGAGCGTGCGGGTGCGTGGCGGCGTACTTGCGCTTGCGCTCCAACACTTGCGCTAGCGACGGCTGGACTGTGCGGTGCGAGACATTGGTGGATGGGGCCGAGGACAGCGGAGGTGAGGGTGTGGGTGCAGGCCATGAGACGGTTGTGCCTGTGTCCTGAGAGGGGGGTTGTATCTCAGTGGCAGGTTGGGGCACAGGGGGAGAGGCAGCGGTGCAAACCGGAGGCGGTGAACGCCTTCGTCCCACCTTGTGGGGTGCTTGGCCATCATATGTCTGCGCATGCTGGTGGTGGCTCCCCGGCTGATCTTGGCGCGACAAAGGTTGCACACCACTGTTCGTTGGTCCTCAGGCGTCTCTGTGAAAAACTGCCAGACCTTTGAGCACCTCGGCCTCTGCAGGGTGGCATGGCGCGAGGGGGCGCTTTGGGAAACAGTTGGTGGATTATTCAGTCTGGCCCTGCCTCTACCCCTGGACACCGCACTGCCTCTTGCAACCTGACCTGCTGCTGCCTCCCCCTCTGAAGACCTGTCCTGAGTAGGCGTTGCACACCAGGTGGGGTCAGTCACCTCATCGTCCAGCTGCTCTTCCTCCGAATCCTCTGTGCGCTCCTCCCTCGCACTTACTGCCCTTACTACTACCTCACTGCAAGACAACTGTGTCTCATCGTCATCGTCCTCCTCACCCACTGAAAGGTCTTGAGACAGTTGGCAGAAGTCCCCAGCCTCATCCCCCGGACCCGGGAACTTTCCAAAGGTTGGGCATCAGTGACGATAAACTCCTCTGGTGGGAGAGGAACCACTGCTGCCCAATCTGAGCAGGGGCCCGAGAACAGTTCCTGAGAGTCTTCCCGCTCCTGATCATGTGTCATTGTAGTGGAGTGAGGAGGCTGGGAGGAAGGAGGAGCAGCAGACAGAGGATTCGGATTTGCAGCACTGGACGGCGCAGAACTCTGGGTGGATGATAGCTTGCTGGAAGCACTTTCTGCCATCCAGGACAGGACCTGCTCACACTGCTCATTTTCTAATAAAGGTCTCCCGCGTGGACCCATTAATTGTGCGATGAATGTGGGGACGCCAGAAACGTGCCTCTCTCCTAATCGCGCAGCAGTCGGCTGCGACACACCTGGATCAGGAGCTCGGCCTGTGCCCACACCCTCACTTGGGCCTACGCGTCCTCGGCCGCGTCCATGTCCTCTAGCCCTACCCCTACCCCTCAGCATGCTGTATTACCAGTGATTTCACAGCCAGGAAATAAATTGGCGCAAGCCTGCAGGCCAAATAGAATTTTTTCCCTGCTTTTTACAAGGAACACCCACACTGCGTGTATTCAATGAATACTAAGTTTAATAACTGTGTTGTGGCCCTGCCAATTTGTCCCAGAACTGCAGTGATGCAAAGTAATTCGCTACCTACAGCAGATCAGGGATTTCCCATGCAGGAAAAAAATTGCCGCACGCCTGCGGTAAAACGTAGCTGACTGCGTCTGATTTTTTCTGAACGTTCAGCGCACAGCACACACGTACACAGAGCCCTGAGTACTGTCAGAGGCAGGCCAAATAGAATTTTTTCCCTGCTTTTTACAAGGAACACCCACACTGCGTGTATTCAATGAATACTAAGTTTAATAACTGTGTTGTGGCCCTGCCAATTTGTCCCAGAACTGCAGTGATGCAAAGTAATTCGCTACCTACAGCAGATCAGGGATTTCCCATGCAGGAAAAAAATTGCCGCACGCCTGCGGTAAAACGTAGCTGACTGCGTCTGATTTTTTCTGAACGTTCAGCGCACAGCACACACGTACACAGAGCCCTGAGTACTGTCAGAGGCAGGCCAAATAGAATTTTTTCCCTGCTTTTTACAAGGAACACCCACACTGCGTGTATTCAATGAATAATGTATGTCTTCTGGCCCTGCCTACACAATTCTATCCCTGTAGTATTAATGCCGGGTGCAATGCTCTGCACAGCCGGTTTTGAGAAAAAAAAATAAAAATGCAACACTGCTAACAGCAGCCTGGACAGTACTGCACACGAATAGATGTGGCCCTAGAAAGGACCGTTGGGGTTCTTGAAGCCTACACTAACTCCTAACACTCTCCCTGCCTAACCCCCACTTCTGTCCCTATTGCAGGGCGCAATGCTCTGCAGATCCAATTTTGGAAAAAAAAATAAAAAATACTGTGCTAACACAGTACTGCACACTAGTAGATGTGGCCCTAAGAAGGACCGTTGGGGTTCTTGAAGCCTACACTAACTACTAACGCTCTCCCTACAGCAGCTCCAGCACGATAGTACTTTCCCTCAGCTAAGTCACAAGGCATGTGCGGCGAGCCGCGGGAGGGGCCGATTTTTATACTCGGGTGACGTCTGATCTTTCCAGCCACTCACAGCAGGGGGGTGGTATAGGGCTTGAACGTCACAGGGGGAAGTTGTAATGCCTTCCCTGTCTTTCAATTGGCCAGAAAAGCGCGCTAACGTCTCAGAGAGGAAACTGAAAGTAACCGGAACACCGCGTGGTACTCGTTACGAGTAACGAGCATCCCGAACACCCTAATATTCGCACGAATATCAAGCTCGGACGAGTACGTTCGCTCATCTCTAATAAAGGTAGAAGCGTTCACAGATGATCTTCTATTGGTGGTAAACAACCCTAGGGAAACACTAGCACCCGTCATACATAACGTCAAGAGAATTGGCAAACTCTCGGGATACACTATAAATCTAGACAAAACAGAAGCCCTACTCCTCAGAGGCCCGGCCAAACCCTTATGGGTGATAAAATATCCATTCAAATGGGAAAAACACGCCATACAATACCTGGGAGTACAAATCACAAGAAACCCTTCCAAACTATATAACACAAACATAGAACCCCACATCAAAAAACTAGAGACAACCCTGAACCCGTGGAAAAATTTCACGATTTCTTTTCTGGGGAGGGCAAGCCTAATAAAAATGATAGAATTCCCACGCCTACTATATATCCTACATTCACTACCCATACTGCTAAAGTTAAAAGACGTAAAGAAAATAAACTACCTATACAGGAAATTCATCTGGGGAGAAAAAAGACAGCGTATCACATTCAAAACATTGAACAAACATAGAGAAAATGGAGGAATCAACCTACCCAACATCCGAGACTATAACCTAGCAGCACAGGCGCGAATCATACATGACTGGATTTACTCCAAGTCATATTTCACAAACAAACCTCTCGAGCAGGAAATGGCTGGCCCAATAAGACTCCAAAACATACTCCACAGCCCATATACAGAACTCCCAGGAAAACTCAAAAAGAACCCTTTGATATTAACCGCCTGGAAGTCATGGAACAAACTACGTAAAGATAGTCAAGCCTCACCACAAGTATCATTATACCTGTCACTAATGAATAACCCCAACTTCCAAGACGGTAACCCCCACAACATATTTGCTAAATGGGAGGCTCAGGGAATAAACTCTATAGAAAAACTGCTACAAATAAGGGAATGACGCATAATGACATACGATGAAATGAAACAAAAATACCCTGAACTCCAAATAAGCTGTTCTCATACCTACAAGTCAGACACTACATCACAGAACTAATACCAAAACTCCGAGAAGTCAATTGGGCACAGACAAGAGACACATGGATAGCTAAAAAAAAACAGGGCCACGGGGCATGATCTCCAAGCTGTATAGGGCAATAAGAAACATGAGAGAGCAAGATGACATAGACCTGGGGATTGGAAAATGGGCCCTGGATAACCCAGACTTCACCCCAGCACTGATAATGCAATCACTGACCTCAGCACACAGATACCTACCATCGGCAAGGTTTCTGGAGATGAGGCTACAAATTGCCCACAGGGCATACATAACCACAAGCAGGGGGTTCGATATATGAATCTACGTTACTTCAAAATGTTTCAAATGTCAGGCACCTCATGCAAACCTATATCACAGCTTGTGGACATGCCCCTCAATACAGGCCTTCTGGACACGAATAAGCGAATACATGAAAACATACTGGACGAATTTCTGCCCACAAGAACCAACATGGGCAATAGTTGGGTACTTAGACCCTGAAACATATCGGTGCTCAAGAGGTGTTAGGAAATTACTACACTTTATAGCGGCAGCAGGTCTGAAAGCCATCTTACAAACATGGATTCAACCAACAGGGCCTCCATTCAGGCTGTTCCTGGACAAACTAGCGTTCCTGTTTCAGATGGACTGGGCGGAGACATCACTTTTCAAGAAAAAGAGAGTACAAGCCTTCTTTGAAACCTGGGGGAGTTTTATTCAATTACTACCACAAAGGGTAAAAGACAAACTAAGAGACTGCTTCTATTATACCTGTTGGTTCCAGGAACAGATGATAATAGGGGACATACCCATTTAGGGTGATACACTAGGGCCGTGCCGTAGCCATGTGGGGACTCCACGATTTTGAAGATCTTCAAGGTACAGGTCAGTAGACCCAAAAATATCTATGGTCATAATGGGTCAAGAGTTTGAATTAATGCATGTAATTTACTTATTTTAATGTTATGACAGCACATCCATGTAAAGAGAAGATACCCAACAAATTCACTGTAATGCTAAGTGTTTGTCCTGACCTGTTCAATAAAGACAATAAAAAAAAATATATAGTCATAAGTCTTCTTTCAAGTGAATTGTAAGCTTTGAATTATATGACCATAAAACTTGCAACAAAGGATTGAACTGTGTGTCACGTCTGGTTCACCTCAGCCTGGCTAATAGTGTCTCAATCTTTACCTGATTTTCCTCATTTATAAGCTTTTGATCCATTGTTGTGGCTACTTCTTTGGCAGTTTTCTTGTTCTCAACATTTTGTTTCCATGTCTCCACTGTTTCACCTGGTGTGTATAGTGTCATGACCTCCGACAGTTTGGATAACTCTTCTTCTTGTAGCTTCCTGTGGAACACAAAGTTATAATTACTAGAGATGAGCGAACACCAAAATGCTCGGGTGCTCGTTACTCGGCACGAAATTTTCGCAATGCTCGAGGGTTCGTTTCGAGTAACGAACCCCATTGAAGTCAATGGGCGACCCGAGCATTTTTGTATTTCGCCGATGCTCGCTAAGGTTTTCATGTGTGAAAATCTGGGCAATTCAAGAAAGTGATGGGAACGACACAGCAACGGATAGGGCAGGCGAGGGGCTACATGTTGGGCTGCATCTCAAGTTCCCAGGTCCCACTATTAAGCCACAATAGCGGCAAGAGTGGGCCCCCCCCCTCCCGCACTGTCAGCGTAAAGATCGTTCTCCTCTGGCACAGCTGTAACAGCTGTAGCAGAGAAGAACGATGTTAGCCCATTGAATTCAATGGAACCAGCAATACAGCAGGTTCCACTGAAAGCAATGGGCTGCCGGCGATATTAAATATATAACCCCTTCCCTGCAATTCATCCAGAAATGTGATACACTAAAAATATATACCGGCGTATAAGGCGATGGGGCGTATAAGACGACCCCCCAACTGTCACCTTATACGCCGGCAATACAGTGGAGCAAAGAATAAAAAGCATTACTTACTTCTTCAGACGATCTGCGCCGCTCCTGCAGACTGTCACTCCTTCCTGGTCCACGGACTAAAGCTTTCTCTATGAAAGGCTTGAAATCCCCGCCTCCAGAAACACAGCCAATCACAGCAATTCAATGACATCACTGTCATTGGCTGTGATTGGCTGAAGGCACGTGTGTTTCTGGAGGTGTGGATTTAAAGCCTTTCGTAGAGAAAGCAATGCTCTGCCGGGAACCAGGAGGGAGCGACAGCCTGCAGGAGCACCGCAGAACACCAGGAAGGAGTGACAGTCTACAGGAGCGGCGCAGATCGTCTGAAGAAGTGAGTAATGCCTTTTATTCTTTGCTCCACTGTATTGCCGGCGTATAAGGTGACAGTTGGGGGGTCGTCTTATACGCCCCGTCGCCTTATACGCCGGTATATATTTTTAGTGTATCACATTTCTGGATGAATTGCAGGGAAGGGGTTATAATCGCCGGCAGCCCATTGCATTCAGTGGAACCTGCTGTATTGCTGGTTCCATTGAATTCAATGGGCAAACATCGTTCTTCTCTGCTACAGCTGTTACAGCTGTGGCAAAAAAGAAGGATTTGTCTTCTATATGTTCTCAATGGGGTCGGCGCTGCTGCCGCCGGCCCCACTGAGCGCATATAGAGACGATTTATGGCCTTTAGAAGGACCGTTGGGGTTCTTGAAGCCTACAATACACCTAACACTCTCCCTATAGCAGCTCCAACACGATACCACTTTCCCTGAACTAATGTCAGAATACATCCGTAGCGAGCCGCGGGAAGGGCAGATTTCAATACTCGGGTGACACCTTATCTCCCCAGCCACTCACAGCAGGGGGGTGGTATAGGGCTTAAACGTTGCAGGGGGAAGTTGTAATGCCTTCCCTGTCTTTCAATTGGCCAGAAAAGCGCGCTAACGTCTCACAGAGGAAAGTGAAAGTAACCCGAACACCGCGTGGTGCTCGTTAAGAGTAACGAGCATCCCGAACACCCTAATATTCGCACGAATATCAAGCTCGGACGAGTACGTTCGCTCATCTCTAATAATTACGCATTAATACACATTAGAAGTTAACATTGCTAAAAGATATCACTCAGCTGGAAAGTTCACACAGAGGATTGTTTGGTTTCATCTATGAACCACATACAGTGTGCAATCCATCATAAAGCTTCATTTAACAAAGCCATTAACAGTTAAAACCAAGCCTTCATATTTTATCCATTTAATAGCCCCATTTAAGTGAAGCTGTATAAACTGCTCAGTTTCATAGTCTGCTACATGTATGTTTGTTAATGCCTCGATTATGTAGTTGTTTGTATATGTTTGTATCAGTGTGCCATAACTTTATATGATATTCCAACACAAAAAACACTAAAACGTAAAAAATCAAATACCCCATGCAAATAATTCAATGTATTGTAATTAGTAAGTAATAGCATTAGTTTTGCTTCAATTATTTGGCACATTGACACGATACATCTTACTGTGCTGTTTGCTTTGTAAATATTGTACAATGTTTACTTTGATATAATAACTTTTGCAAACTTAAGAAGCCTATTGGTGCCTCTCAACCTTTGGCCAGGGTACAATAAAGCCCAGCCACCACAGTTTAGTCACATAACTGCAACGTCATCTAGTTAGACTTCAGCTAATAAGTGAATGGAGCGAAAAAGGGCCTAGCCTTGTTCAACCCCTTGAAACTACACAGTTGTCCGGGCACAAATAGGCACACCTGCACTTTACAGAAGATTAGCCTGCATAGTTTACAATGGCAGGTAGAACATAGTTTGTCTAAAGGTCAATTCATGGGGCCTTAGAATACAAATTGTGAATGTTATTAATGTTATGTCTGCAATAAAGTGTGGCCTGTGATAAAAAGTTTACGCACTATTGTACAAAATTGGATTAATAAGACAGCAAGAGATAGACAAATGGTACGTTGTGTATTGCGCAGCCACCCTGTGGTTTCTCTGCCATCAGTATTAATTCGGCATTTACTATAGATATAGACCTGAGTAAAATGAAATAGATTGATTCTTAGAAATGTGCTCCTGGGAAGACCTACCAAGCTAGTCATGGCAACTACTCTGGAGCAAAACAACGATCGGGTGCAAGAACCCAATTTACCCTAATAGACATGATGATCACTTTGATGACCTCCAATTGAAGCTGAGTGGGGCTTAGGGTGAAGTCACACGAACGTATATCGGCTCGGTTTTTACGCCCAGCCGATATACGTTGTCCTCGTGTGCAGGGGGGGGGGAGGATGGAAGAGCCAGGAGCAGGAACTGAGCTCCCACCCCCCTCTCCGCCCCTCTGCACTATTTGCAATGGGAAGAGGTGGAACGAGGGCAGGGCTAAGTTCCGAGAATTAGCCCTGCCCCCATCCCACCTCTCCCCATTGCAAATAGTGCAGAGGGGCGGAGAGGAGGCAGAGAGGGGGGCGGGAGCTCAGTTCCTTCTCCTGGCTCTTCCATCCCCCCCCCCCCTGCAGAGGAGAACAACGTATATCGGCTCGGCGTGAAAACCGAGCCGATATACGTTCGTGTGACTTCACCCTTAAAGGAGATGTCTCGAGGAAGCAGTGATTTTTTTTTTTGCCCAATCCCCCTAATTAAACATACATTACTAATTACCCTTGTAAATGACTTTCCTAGCTGGTTTGTACTTACCGTTCCAGCGTTTCAGCAACTTATAAAAGTTTCCCCAAGATGGCCGCCGGCTCTTTCCCCGTCGCTCGCTGCAGCCCGACGTGCGCGCTCCCGAGACGCTGCCAGCTGTGTCTCCATGGCAACCGGACGCCCTGCAGCCGCCGACCAGACGCCCAGCAGCCGCCGACCAGACGCCCAGCAGCCGCCGACCAGTCACCCACCGCCAGGCAGCAGGTAACCGGCGCTAGCCCCCGGCTCCCCAGCGCTACGCTCCCGGCTCCCCAGCGCTAGACCCTCAGCCCAGGTGAAGGCCCCGGAGCCCAGCGCTGGGCTCCGGGGCCTTCACCTGTCAGTGAACATCACCCCCGACCCATTACTTACCCCCCTGGCCCAGCGCTAGTTCCCCCCAGCCTAGCGACAGCCCCCCCATCGCAGCGACAGCCCCCCCGGCCTAGCGACAGCCCCCCCATCGCAGCGACAGCCCCCCCCCGGCCTAGCGACAGCCCCCCCATCGCAGCGACAGCCCCCCCCCGGCCTAGCGACAGCCCCCCCCCCGGCGCATCACAGCGACAGCGACGACAGCCCCCCCCCCGGCGCAGCGGCAGCCCCCCCCCCGGCCCATCACTTACCTGGACGGCAAGACAGCTGGACGGCAGGACAGCTGGGCGGCTTCTCCGGACGGCAGCTCCAGTTTCTGCACCTTCCTCTAACAGAGGAAGGTACAGAATGGCCGCTCCAGCGCGCTCCCGAGCAGTGACAGCTCGTCTGCGCATGCGCAGAAGAGCTGTAGCGGGGAGCACACTGAAGCGGCTCGTGCTGAAAGGAGAAGACCGGACTGCGCAAGCGCGTCTAAAAAAGCAAGCTGCCAGCGAATTTAGACGGAACCATGGAGACGAGGACGCTAGCAACGGAGCAGGTAAGTGAATAACTTCTGTATGGCTCATATTTAATGCACGATGTATATTACAAAGTGCATTAATATGGCCATACGGAAGTGTATACCCCCACTTGGTTTCGCGAGACCACTCCTTTAAACCTTGCTGCACCAGTGTCATCAAACACTGGTCAATCGGTTAGATGGGTGAGTCTGAGTTGACACTGAACCTGTACAACTCCACGTTCTAAAGCTTCCTCTAAGGGAGGACTCATATATCTATATTTCTATATGCTGTATGTCTCTGGTGGTGTATATATGTGTACATAATTATCTGTGTACGTATCGTTTCCCTGTAAATAAGACAAGGTCTTATATTAATTTTTGCTCTTAAAGCTTTTACTTTTTTACATGTATAGCTGCCTGGACACTATTTAAATTCACTTTGTTTATTAAAGGGGTTGTCCCGAGAAAGCAAGTGGGGGTAAGCACTTCTGTATGGCCATATTAATGCACTTTGTAATATACATCGTGCATTAAATATGAGCCTTACAGAAGTTATTCACTTACCTGCTCCGTTGCTGGCGTCCCCGTCTCCATGGTGCCGTCTAATTTCAGCATCTAATCTCCCGATTAGACGCGCTTGCGCAGAAGGGTCTTCTCCCTTCTCTTGGGTCTCGGCACGAGCGGCGTTCTGGCTCCGCCCCCTTGTACGCATCATCGCGTAGCTCCGCCCCGTCACGTGTGCCGATTCCAGCCAATCAGGAGGCTGGAATCGGCAATGGACCGCACAGAGCCCACGGTGCACCATGGGAGAAGACCCGCGGTGCATCGTGGGTGAAGATCCCGGCGGCCATCTTGGTAAGGTAAATAAGAAGTCGCCGCAGAGCGGGGATTTGGGTAAGTACTAAACTTTTTTTTTTTTTAACCCATCCCTTGTGTTTGTCTCGCGCCAAACGGGGGGGCCTATTGAAAAAAAAAAAAAGTTTCGGCGCGGGACAACCCCTTTAACTATAACTTGGGTATATTTTTGTAGTAGGGCATATATTTCAAGCATCCTCAAAAATCCTGCAAAATCAGGTTGCATCCTCAAAAATCATGAAAATTCATGCAAGGGCTTATTTTCAGGGTAGGTCTTATTTTCTGGGAAACAGGGTTTCCAAAACCTTTAGGCATCGTGGAACCTCTGGAAAAAAATTCAGATTTTGAGACGCCTCTACCAATTTTTTTTTCAGTGAGACAAATATATATATATATATATTCAAGTATAAATCACTGTACCAGAAAAATGATTGTATGAACTGCGACAACAAAATTAATTCGCATCACAAACCGTAAATTAAATTAGACCCCACATCACAGCTCTAAACTATTTCATACCTCAGACCAGACCCCAAAGTTAATCAAATCCCAGATCACACTTCTAAATTAATTTAGACCAGAGATCAGACCCCCCATATTGATTGAAACTGCATCCCAGAAAAACGCAGCCCTTTTCCTAAAAAATGTTGTATATAAAACCAGCATTAGGGTTCATATCTTCATAAGTATCTTATGTGCTTCACATCTTCTGCTGTGAATTGGTGTGCAGAGACTTTGTAGAATATAAATAGAGATGAGCGAGCACCAAAATGCTCGGGTGCTTGTTATTCGGGACGAACTTTTCGCGATGCTCGAGGGTTCGTTTCGAGTAACGAACCCCATTGAAGTCAATGGGCGACCCGAGCATTTTTGTATTTCGCCGATGCTCGCTAAGGTTTCCTTGTGTGAAAATCTGGGCAATTCAAGAAAGTGATGGGAACGACACAGCAACGGATAGGGCAGGCGAGGGGCTACATGTTGGGCTGCATCTCAAGTTCCCAGGTCCCACTATTAAGCCACAATAGCGGCAAGAGTGGGCCCCCCCCCTCCCAAAAACTTTTACTTCTGAAAAGCCCTCATTAGCATGGCATACCTTAGCTAAGCACCACACTACCTACAACAAAGCACAATTACTGCCTGCATGACACTCCACTGCCACTTCTCCTGTGTTACATGCTGCCCAACCGCCCCCCCTCCCCCCCACAGCGCACACCAAAGTGTCCCTGCGCAGCCTTCAGCTGCCCTAATGCCTCACCACCCTCATGTCTATTTAGAAGTGCGTCTGCCATGAGGAGGAACCGCAGGCACACACTGCAGAGGTTGGCACGGCTAGGCAGCGACCCTCTTTAAAAGGGGCGGGGCGATAGCCCACAATGCTGTACAGAAGCAATGAGAAATAGAATCCCGTGCCACCGCCATCAGGAGCTGCACACGTGGGCATAGCAATGGGGAACCTATGTGTCACACACTATTCATTCTGTCAAGGTGTCTCTGTATGCCCCAGTCAGACCGGGCTTTTTAATTCATAGACACAGGCAGGTACAACTCCCTATTGTGAAGTCCCTGTCGACCGACAGCATGGGTGGCTTCCTGGAACCCACCGGCGGTACATAAAAATATCCCATTGCATTGTCCAACACAGCTGAGGTAGTAATGTCGTGCTTAATGCAGGTGGGCTTCGGCCCACACTGCATGCCCCAGTCTGACTGGGGTTCTTTACAAGTGGAAACAGATGCATTTATAATTCCCTGTGGACCCACAGCAGGGGTGGGTGCCAGGAAGCCACCGGCGGTACATAGAAATATCCCATTGCATTGCCCAACACAGCTGAGGTAGTAATGTCGTGCTTAATGCAGGTGGGCTTCGGCCCACACTGCATGCCCCAGTCAGACTGGGGTTCTTTATAAGTGGACAGATGTAGGTTAAACTCCGTGTGCACCTACAGCATGGGTGGCTCCCTGGAACCCACCGGCGATACACAAAAATATCCCATTGCATTGCCCAACACAGCGGATGTAACGTCAGCTGTAAGGCAGGTGGGCTAAAAATTCATTTGATTACACTGTAGGCGAGGGGCGAAAAAAATTGCTGTATCAACAGTACTAATGTACATCCAAAAAATTGGCCATGGCCAACCAAGAGGGCAGGTGAAACCCATTAATCGCTTTGGTTAATGTGGCTTAAGTGGTAACTAGGCCTGGAGGCAGCCCAGTTTAACGAAAAATTGGTTCAAGTTAAAGTTTCAACGCTTTTAAGAGCATTGAAACATATAAAAATTGTTTAGAAAAATTATATGAGTGAGCCTTGTGGCCCTAAGAAAAATTGCCCGTTCAGCGTGATTACGTGAGGTTTCAGGAGGAGGAGCAGGAGGAGGAGGAGGAATATTAGACACAGATTGATGAAGCAGAAATGTCCCCGTTTTGGATGGTGAGAGAGAACGTAGCTTCCATCCGCGGGTGCAGCCTACGTATTGCTTACGTATCGCTGCTGTCCGCTGGTGGAGAAGAGAAGTCTGGGGAAATCCAGGCTTTGTTCATCTTGATGAGTGTAAGCCTGTCGGCACTGTCGGTTGACAGGTGGGTACGCTTATCCGTGATGATTCCCCCAGCCACACTAAACACACTCTCTGACAAGACGCTAGCCGCAGGACAAGCAAGCACCTCCAGGGCATACAGCGCGAGTTCAGGCCACGTGTCCAGCTTCGACACCCAGTAGTTGTAGGGGGCAGAGGCGTCACGGAGGACGGTCGTGCGATCGGCTACGTACTCCCTCACCATCCTTTTACAGTGCTCCCGCCGACTCAGCCTTGACTGGGGAGCGGTGACACAGTCTTGCTGGGGAGCCATAAAGCTGGCAAAGGCCTTGGAGAATGTTCCCCTGCCTGCGCTGTACATGCTGCCTGATCTCTGCGCCTCCCCTGCTACCTGGCCCTCGGAACTGCGCCTTCTGCCACTAGCGCTGTCGGATGGGAAGTTTACCATCAGTTTGTCCACCAGCGCCCTGTGGTATAGCATCATTCTCGAACCCCTTTCCTCTTCGGGAATGAGAGTGCAAAGGCTCTCCTTATACCGTGGATCGAGCAGTGTGTACACCCAGTAATCCGTAGTGGCCAGAATGCGTGTAACGCGAGGGTCACGAGAAAGGCATCCTAACATGAAGTCAGCCATGTGTGCCAGGGTACCTGTACGCAACACATGGCTGTCCTCACTAGGAAGATCACTTTCAGGATCCTCCTCCTCCTCCTCTTCCTCCTCCTCAGGCCATACACGCTGAAAGGATGACAGCCCAGCAGCATGTGTACCCTCACCAGTGGGCCAAGCTGTCTTTTCCCCCTCCTCCTCATCCTCCTCATGCTCCTCCTCCTCCTCCTCAACGCGCTGAGATATAGACAGGCGGGTGCTCTGACTATCCAGCGCCATACTGTCTTCCCCCGGCTCTGTTTCCGAGCGCAAAGCGTCTGCCTTTATGCTTTGCAGGGAACTTCTCAAGATGCATAGCAGAGGAATGGTGACGCTAATGATTGCAGCATCGCTGCTCACCACCTGGGTAGACTCCTCAAATTTTCCAAGGACCTGGCAGATGGCTGCCAACCAGGGCCACTCTTCTGTAAATAATTGAGGAGGCTGGCTCCCACTGCGCCGCGCAAGTTGGAGTTGGTATTCCACTATAGCTCTACGCTGCTCATAGAGTCTGGCCAACATGTGGAGCGTAGAGTTCCACTGTGTGGGTACGTCGCACAGCAGTCGGTGCACTGGCAGATTAAACCTATGTTGTAGTGTCCGCAGGGTGGCAGCGTGCGTGTGGGATTTGCGTAAATGTGCGCAGAGCTGGCGCACCTTTCCGAGCAGGTATGACAAGTGGGGGTAGCTTTTCAGAAAGCGCTGAACCACCAAATTAAACACATGGGCCAGGCATGGCACGTGCGTGAGGCTGCAGAGCTGCAGAGCCGCCACCAGGTTACGGCCGTTGTCACACACGACCATGCCCGGTTGGAGGCTTAGCGGCGCAAGCCAGTGGTCGGTCTGCTCTGTCAGACCCTGCAGCAGTTCGTGGGCCGTGGGCCTCTTCTCTCCTAAGCTGAGTAGTTTCAGCACGGCCTGCTGACGCTTGCCCACTGCTGTGCTGCCACGCCGCGTGCCACCGACTGCTGGCGACATGCTGCTGCTGCTGACACATCTTGATTGCGAGACAGAGGTTGCGTTGGAGGAGGAGGAGGAGGAAGGTGCTTTAGTGGAGGAAGCATACACCGCCGCAGATACCACCACCGAGCTGTGGCCCGCAATTCTGGGGGTGGGTAGGACGTGAGCGGTCCCAGGCTCTGACTCTGTCCCAGCCTCCACTAAATTCACCCAATGTGCCGTCAGGGAGATATAGTGGCCCTGCCCGCCTGTGCTTGTCCACGTGTCCGTTGTTAAGTGGACCTTGGGAGTAACCGCGTTGGTGAGGGCGCGTACAATGTTGCGGGAGACGTGGTCGTGCAGGGCTGGGACGGCACATCGGGAAAAGTAGTGGCGACTGGGAACCGAGTAGCGCGGGGCAGCCGCCGCCATCAGGCTTTTGAAAGCCTCAGTTTCCACAAGCCTATACGGCAGCATCTCTAGGCTGATAAATTTGGCAATGTGCACGTTTAACGCTTGAGCGTGCGGGTGCATGGCGTCGTACTTGCGCTTGCGCTCAAACTGTGGCACTAGCGACGGCTGGACGGTGCGCTGAGAGACATTGGTGGATGGGGCCGAGGACAGCGGAGGTGAGGGTGTGGGTGCAGGCCAGGAGACGGTAGTGCCTGTGTCCTCAGAAAGGGGGTTAGATCTCAGTGGCAGGTTGGGGCACAGGGGGAGAGGCAGTGGTGCAAACCGGAGGCGGTGAACGGGCATCGTCCCACCTTGTGGGGTGCTTGGCCATCATATGCCTGCGCATGCTGTTGGTGGTGCCTCCCCAGCTGATCTTGGCGCGACAAAGGTTGCACACCACTGTTCGTAGGTCGTCAGGCGTCTCTGTGAAAAACTGCCACACAGTAGAGCACCTTGACCTGTGCAGGGTGGCATGGCGCGAGGGGGCGCTTTGGGAAACAGTTGGTGGATTATTCGGTCTGGCCCTGCCTCTACCCCTGGCCACCGCACTGGCTCGGCCTGCGCCCACACCCTCACTTGGCCCTCCGCGTCCTCGGCCGCGTCCACGTCCTCTAGGCCTACCCCTACCCCTCAGCATGCTGTATTACCAGTGATTTGATTTCCCAGGCAGGAAATAAATTGGCGCAAACCTGCAGGCCAAATATAATTTTTTCGCTTTTTTGCAAAGGGAAGGCCCCACTGCGTATATTCAATGAACAATACGTTTAATAACTGTGGTGTGGCCCTGAAAAAGTGTCACACAACTTTAGTGTAGCAGAGTTATTAACTCTAGCAGAGCAGGTATTTGCCAGTCAGGAAAGACAATGGCGCAAGCCTGCAGTAAACCGTAGCTGGTTGCGTCTGATTTTTGTACGTTGTCCACGCAGCACACACGTACACGGAGACCTTAGGACTGACACAGGCAGGCCAAATATAATTTCTTTTCCTTTTTTGCAAAGGGAAGGACCCACTGCGTATATTCAATGAATAATAACTTTTAGAACTGTAGTGTGGCCCTGAAAAAGTGACACACAACTTTAGTGTAGCAGAGTTATTAACTCTAGCAGAGCAGGTATTTGCCAGTCAGGAAAGACAATGGCGCAAGCCTGCAGTAAACCGTGGCTGGTTGCGTCTGATTTTTGTACGTTGTCCACGCAGCACACACGTACACGGAGACCTTAGGACTGACACAGGCAGGCCAAATATAATTTCTTTTCCTTTTTTGCAAAGGGAAGGACCCACTGCGTATATTCAATGAACAATACGTTTAATAACTGTGGTGTGGCCCTGAAAAAGTGTCACACAACTTTAGTGTAGCAGAGTTATTAACTCTAGCAGAGCAGGTATTTGCCAGTCAGGAAAGACAATGGCGCAAGCCCGCAGTAAACCGTAGCTGGTTGCGTCTGATTTTTGTAAGTTGTCCACGCAGCGCACACGTACACGGAGACCTTAGGACTGACACAGGCAGGCCAAATATAATTTCTTTTCCTTTTTTGCAAAGGGAAGGACCCACTGCGTATATTCAATGAACAATAACTGTGTTGTGGCCCTGCCTACACAATTCTGTCCCTGTAGTATCAATGGAGGGTGCAATGCTCTGCACAGACGATTTTTAGAAAAAAAAAATATGCAACACTGCTAACAGCAGCCAGCACAGTACTGCACACGCTTAAATTTGGCCCTAGAAAGGACCGTTAAGGTTCTTGAAGGCTACACTCACTCCTAACACTCTCCCTGCCTGTGCACCACTTCTGTCCCTAATGCCGGGTGCAATGCTCTGCACTGCCGATTTTGAGGAAAAAAAAACAAAAAACACTGCTAGCAGCAGCCTGCACACAGGTAGATGTGGCCCTAAGAAGGACCTTTAGGGTTCTTGAAGCCTACACTGACTCCTAACGCTCTCCCTACAGCAGCACCAGCACGATAGTACTTTCCCTCAGCTAACTCACAAGGCATGTGTGGCGAGCCGCGGGAGGGGCCGACTTTTATACTCGGGTGACATCTGATCTTCCCAGCCACTCACTGCAGGGGGGTGGTATAGGGCTTGAACGTCACAGGGGGAAGTTGTAATGCCTTCCCTGTCTTTCAATTAGCCAGAAAAGCTCGCTAACGTCTCAGAGAGGAAACTGAAAGTAACCGGAACACCTCGTGGTACTCGTTACGAGTAACGACCATCCCGAACACCCTAATATTCGCACAAATATCAAGCTCGGACGAGTACGTTCGCTCATCTCTAAATATAAAGGTTCATTTACATGTGGAGTAAGAATATGCCACAAACAAATTCTCCACATAATCTCTTGCATGCAGATTTTGATGCAGATTTGGCAAGGAAATGGTGCGGAAATACTGCAAAAACTGCTCAGTGCAAAGGGCATAATCTGAATCATAGAATGGTAGAGTTAGAAGAGACCTTCAGGGTCATCGGGTCTAACGCCCTGCTCAATCTGCACCCAAATCTTCATCAAAATCAACATCAGCATGCAAGAGTTGCAGCTTATGTTACAGATTTCTTTATGGTGTATTTTGAGGTTGTGTGTGAATCCATCCTAACAATACAAGCATAGAGAATATGATTTAAAGACCCCTGTCATCTCCTTTATGTTACTCTGAGGACAGCATATAGTGACAGGCAGGCTGATATCAGCGGTCTGTCACTTATGGGGTAATGTGCAGTGACTTTAGAACTAGGGCCCTTTTATACGGAAGATAATCTTTCAGTTTAGTGCTGGATTATTTGAAACTGAACAATAATTGTGCAATGTAACCATTGTCAGCAACTGGACAAAGAATGATAATTTGTTTGCTTAAACATTGATCTTGCCATGTTAACAGGTAGTGGCTCATCTATAAATGACTGCCTGTTTACTCTGACTGCCAATCACGGTGGATGGGCGGGGCTAGCAGCACCTCATGAATAAACTGGGCTCATCTCTTGTGGGGAGCTGCAGAAACGAACTGTAAGTTCTTAAAGCTACTACACTTGACCCCATATTACGCTTGCCAGTGTGAAGTTAGCCTAAGGGTCGTTTCACACATAGCCTTGTTTTTTAGGATAAGGACAGCGTTTTTTGTTGCAATTTTCCAGCTTTTTTGCATAAAACACAGCAGCTAGATAGCTGTAGGTTAATAGGAAGTAATTGAGAGCACAACTTTCATATTTCCAGAGCATTTTAAGAAATAAAGGTCAGTTCTTTAGTTTCTGTGGGCAGGTGGCCTAATTTCCTGTTTGATGCTTTTGAGAAATGAGGCTTGGGGGATGACACATGGAAATTTCTATTTCAAAAAGAGAAAATAGAGCAGCACCCAAACCTTCACTTCTTATTTTCCATGACTGTAGAATCATATGGCTTAACCACATCCTTGCAAGGTAGGGTTTTCCTTTCTCCCCCTGAGTGCTTCATAGAGATAAACAACTAGGGGGGTTTCA
This sequence comes from Eleutherodactylus coqui, assembly GCF_035609145.1. NCBI lineage: Eukaryota > Metazoa > Chordata > Amphibia > Anura > Eleutherodactylidae > Eleutherodactylus > Eleutherodactylus coqui. Next base: position 188,596,392 of record NC_089843.1, read on the forward strand.
TTCTGTACAATTAACTTTAACTGCATAATATGTTCTGCTGCTCTCATACTATTGCTTTACGGGGTCAATTCTGATCTGCTCTCAGATAAATTGTTAGTTAGGGTGGTTTCACATCTGCGGCAGGGATTCCATTTCCTGCATCGGGTAGCAGGAAAGGGAAATCCCTGCTGACGAACGTCTTTTGATGGAACCGAACAATGCTGGACGGACCCCTTCACTATAAGGCTCGGTTCACACACACCGGAATCTCGGCGGAAATTTCGCGGTTTGGCCGCAGCGAAAAACCGTGAGATTTCCACCAGGAGAATCAAAACCCACGGCTAAGTGCCTAGCCGCTTGCTCCTCCGATGCGGCTGGCGCTTCCATAGCGGAGAGCGCGGCCACAGCGAAAAAAGAAATGAACATGCTGCGGCCGGCGAATCCGCGCCGCAGCGCCAGCTTCTGCTGGCTTTGCCGCACGGATGCGCCGCCCCGTGTGAATCCAGCCTAATGGAGTCCACCTGCTTTTGAGTCAGCTGCCTGGGTTTTGGACGGAAGAAAAAGTGCTTTTTATTCCAGTATTTTCAGCCGAATCTCTGACCAGAGCTTCCAACGCAGATGTGACACCGGCCTAACACAAGATCTTTTACTCTTTTTGAATATATATAGCATACTTGTTTTACATGTTGTGTCACTAATGTAATACTATGTATTTTATTGCTTGTCTTATTACTAGTACTTTTTGGCTTGCAATGAAAAAAAAATACAAAAAATGTTTTGAAAGGAAAAAACAACTAAGCTTGCTACATTGTTGGCAAATCTTATTGCTTTATGAAGGGTTTATATATCTGAGTGTGATGCAAGTAATGTACAGTATTGCCTTGACATACGAGTTTAATCCGTTCCGAGACGGAGCTCGTAAGCCAAAAAACTTGTATGTCAAAGCACTTTTCCCCATTGAAATGCCTTAATGCGTTGCAATTAGAGATGAGCGAACACCAAAATGTTCGGGTGTTCGTTATTCGGAACGAACTTCCCGTGATGCTCGAGGGTTCGTTTCGAACAACGAACCCCATTGAAGTCAATGGGCGACCAGAACATTTTTGTATTTCGCCGATGCTCGCTAAGGTTTTCATGTGTGAAAATCTGGGCAATTCAGGAAAGTGATGGGAATGACACAGTGACGGATAGGGCAGGCGAGGGGCTACGTGTTGGGCTGCATCTCAAGTTCACAGGTCCCACTATTAAGCCACAATACCGGCAAGAGTGGGCCCCCCCCCTCCCAACAACTTTTACTTCTGAAAAGCCCTCATTAGCATGGCATACCTTTGCTAAGCACCACACTACCTCCAACAAAGCACAATCACTGCCTGCATGACACTCCACTGACACTTCTCCTGGGTTACATGCTGCCCAACCGCCCCCCCTCCCCCCCCACAGCGCACACCAAAGTGTCCCTGGGCAGCCTTCAGCTGCCCTCATGCCACACCACGCTCATGTCTATTTAGAATTGCGTCTGCCATGACGAGGGACCGCAGGCACACACTGCAGAGGTTGGCACGGCTAGGCAGCGACCCTCTTTAAAAGTGGCGGAGCGATAGCCCACAATGCTGTACAGAAGCAATGAGAAATATAATCCTGTGCCACCGCCATCAGGAGCTGCACACGTGGGCATAGCAATGGGGAACCTATGTGCCACACACTATTCATTCTGTCAAGGTGTCTGCATGCCCCAGTCAGACCGGGCTTTTTAATTCATAGACACAGGCAGGTACAACTCCCTATTGTGAAGTCCCTGTCGACCCACAGCATGGGTGGCTCCCTGGAACCCACCGGCGGTACACAGAAATATCCCATTGCATTGCCCAACACAGCTGAGGTAGTAATGTCGTGCTTAATGCAGGTGGGCTTCGGCCCACACTGCATGCCCCAGTCTGACTGGGGTTCTTTATAAGTGTACAGATGTAGTAAAAACTCCGTGTGCACCTACAGCATGGGTGGGTGCCAGGAAGCCACCGGCGGTACATAGAAATATCCCATTGCATTGCCCAACACAGCTGAGGTAGTAATGTTGTGCTTAACCCTTTCCAATCCAATTTGTATATGGTTTTCCTAGGGGGCTTACTCTTTTTCTGCTGTTATACAACGGCGCTATATGCTGGCTAAAGCCAGTACTGCATGAGCTGACACGTAGGATAGGCTCCGACAGCAGAGAGGCTGGCAATATACAGTAAGAGAACCCCGACGGACGTCTACCAACAACGGAGCTGTACAGCCTTAAACCCTAATGTCTTCACAGGTCACACAGTGGACTGGAAAGGGTTAATGCAGGTGGGTTTCGGCCCACACTGCATGCCCCAGTCAGACTGGGGTTCTTTACAAGTGGACACATGTAGGTTAAACTCCCTGTGGACCCACTGCCTGGGTGGGTGCCAGGAAGCCATCGGCGGTACATAGAAATATCCCATTGCATTGCCCAACACAGCTGAGGTAGTAATGTCGTGCGTAATACAGGTGGGCTTCGGCCCACACTGCATGCCCCAGTCAGACGGGTTCTTTAGAAGTGTACAGATGTATTAAAAACTCAGTGTGCACCTACAGCATGGGTGGCTCCCTGGAACCCACCGGCGGTACACAAAAATATCCCATTGCATTGCCCAACACAGCTGAGGTAACGTCAGCTGTAATGCAGGTGGCCTAAAAATTAATTTGATTACACTGTAGGCGAGGGCCCACAAAAATTGCTGTATCAACAGTACTAATGTACATCCCAAAAATTGGCCATGGCCAGCCAAGAGGGCAGGTGAAACCCATTAATCGCTTTGGTTAATGTGGCTTAAGTGGTAACTAGGCCTGGAGGCAGCCCAGTGTAACGAAAAATTGGTTCAAGTTAAAGTTCCAATGCTTTTAAGCGCATTGAAACTTATAAAAATTGTTCTGAAAAATTATTTGAGTGAGCCTTGTGGCCCTAAGAAAAATTGCCCGTTCAGCGTGATTACGTGAGGTTTCAGGAGGAGGAGCAGGAGGAGGAGGAGGAGGAATATTAGACACAGATTGATGAAGCAGAAATGTCCCCGTTTTGGATGGTGAGAGAGAACGTAGCTTCCATCCGCGGGTGCAGCCTACGTATTGCTTACGTATCGCTGCTGTCCGCTGGTGGAGAACAGAAGTCTGGGGAAATCCAGCCTTTGTTCATCTTGATGAGTGTTAGCCTGTCGGCACTGTCGGTTGACAAGCGGCTACGCTTATCTGTGATGATTCCCCCAGCCGCACTAAACACCCTCTCCGACAACACGCTAGCCGCAGGACAAGCAAGCACCTCCAGGGCATACAGCGCTAGTTCAGGCCACATGTCCAGCTTCGACACCCAGTAGTTGTAGGGGGCAGAGGCGTCACCAAGGATGGTCGTGCGATCCGCTACGTACTCCCTCACCATCCTTTTACAGTGCTCCCGCCGACTCAGCCGTGACTGGGGAGCGGTGACACAGTCTTGGTGGGGAGCCATAAAGCTGGCCAGGCCCTTAAAGACTGTTGCACTGCCTGGGATGTACATGCTGCTCGATCTACGCACATCCCCTGCTACCTTGCCCTCGGTACTGCGCCTTCTGCCACTAGCGCTGTCGGCTGGGAATTTTACCATCAGCTTGTCCGCAAGGGTCCTGTGGTATAGCAACACTCTCGAACCCCTTTCCTCTTCGGGAATCAGAGTGGGCAGGTTCTCCTTATACCGTGGATCGAGCAGTGTGTACACCCAGTAATCCATAGTGGCCAGAATGCGTGCAACGCGAGGGTCACGAGAAAGGCATCCTAACATGAAGTCAGCCATGTGTGCCAGGGTACCTGTACGCAACACATGGCTGTCTTCACTAGGAAGATCACTTTCAGGATCCTCCTCCTCCTCCTCCTCAGGCCATACACGCTGAAAGGATGACAGGCAATCAGCCGGTGTACCGTCAGCAGCGGCCCAAGCTGTCTCTTCCCCCTCCTCCTCATCCTCCTCATGCTCCTCCTCCTCCTCCTGTACGCGCTGAGAAATAGACAGGAGGGTGCCCTGACTATCCAGCGGCATACTGTCTTTCCCCGCCCCCGTTTCCGAGCGCAAAGCAGCTGCCTTTATGGTTTGCAGGGAATTTCTCAAGATGCATAGCAGAGGAATGGTGACGCTAATGATTGTAGCATCGCCGCTCACCACCTGGGTAGACTCCTCAAAATTACCAAGGACATGGCAGATGTCTGCCAACCAGGCCCACTCTTCTGAAAGGAATTGAGGAGGCTGACTCCCACTGCGCCGCCCATGTTGGAGTTGGTATTCGACTATAGCTCTACGTTGTTCATAGAGCCTGGCCAACATGTGGAGCGTAGAGTTCCACCGTGTGGGCACGTCGCACAGCAGTCGGTGCACTGGCAGCTTAAAGTGATGTTGCAGGGTGCGCAGGGTGGCAGCGTCCGTGTGGGACTTGCGGAAATGTGCGCAGAGCCGGCGCGCCTTTACGAGCAGGTCTGACAAGCGTGGGTAGCTTTTCAGAAACCGCTGAACCACCAAATTAAAGACGTGGGCCAGGCATGGCACGTGCGTGAGGCTGCCAAGCTGCAGAGCCGCCACCAGGTTACGCCCGTTGTCACACACGACCATGCCCGGTTGGAGGCTCAGCGGCGCAAGCCAGCGGTCGGTCTGCTCTGTCAGACCCTGCAGCAGTTCGTGGGCCGTGTGCCTCTTATCACCTAAGCTGAGTAGTTTCAGCACGGCCTGCTGACGCTTGCTGCCACACCGCGCGACACCGACTGCTGGCGACATGCTGCTGCTAACACATCTTGATTGCGAGACAGAGGAGGAGGGTGCTTTAGTGGAGGAAGCATACACCTCCGCAGATACCAGCACCGAGCTGGGGCCCGCAATTCTGGGGGTGGGTAGGACGTGAGCGGTCCCAGGCTCTGACTCTGTCCCAGCCTCCACTAAATTCACCCAATGTGCCGTCAGGGAGATGTAGTGGCCCTGCCCGCCTGTGCTTGTCCACGTGTCCGTAGTTAAGTGGACCGTGGCAGTAACCGCGTTGGTGAGGGCGCGCACAATGTTGCGGGAGACGTGGTCGTGCAGGGCTGGGACGGCACATCGGGAAAAGTAGTGGCGACTGGGAACTGAGTAGCGCGGGGCCGCCGCCTCCATGATACTTTTGAAGGACTCAGTTTCCACAACCCTATACGGCAGCATCTCAAGGCTGATGAATTTTGCTATGCGGACGGTTAACGTTTGAGCGTGCGGGTGCGTGGCGGCGTACTTGCGCTTGCGCTCGAACATTTGCGCAAGCGACGGCTGAACGGTGCGCTGAACTACACTGCTGGATGGGGCCGAGGACAGCGGAGATGAGGGTGTGGGTGCAGGCCATGAGGCGGTAGTGCCTGTGTCCTGAGAGGGGGGTTGCATCTCAGTGGCAGGTTGGGGCACAGGGGGAGAGGCAGGGGTGCAAACCGGAGGCGGTGAACGGCCTTCGTCCCACCTTGTGGGGTGCTTGGCCATCATATGTCTGCGCATGGTGGTGGTGGTGAGGCTGTTGGTGTTGGCTCCCCGGCTGAGCTTTGCGCAACAAAGGTTGCACACCACTGTTCGTCGGTCGTCAGGCGTCTCTGTGAAAAACTGCCAGACCTTAGAGCACCTCGGCCTCTGCAGGGTGGCATGGCGCGAGGGGGCGATTTGGGAAACACTTGGTGGATTATTCGGTCTGGCCCTGCCTCTACCCCTGGCCCTGGCCACCGCACTGCCTCTTGCAACCTGCCCTGCTGATGCCCTTGACTCCCCCTCTGAAGACCTGTCCTCCTGAGTAAGCGTTGCACACCAGGTGGGGTCAGTCACCTCATCGTCCTGCTGCTCTTCCTCCGAATCCTCTGTGCGCTGCTCCCTTGGACTTACTGCCCTTACTACTACCTCACTGCAAGACAACTGTGTCTGATCGTCATCGTCCTCCTCACCCACAGAAAGTTGTTGAGACAGTTGGCGGAAGTCCCCAGCCTCTTCCCTCGGACCCCGGGAACTTTCGAATGGTTGGGCATCAGTGACGATAAACTCCTCTGGTGGGAGAGGAACCGCTGCTGCCCAATCTAAGCAGGGGCCCGAGAACAGTTCCTGGGAGTGTTCCCGCTCCTGAGCAGGTGTCATTGTAGTGGAGTGAGGAGGCTGGGAGGAAGGAGGAGCAGCAGACAGAGGATTCGGATTTGCAGCAGTGGACGGCGCAGAACTGCGTGTTGACGATAGGTTGCTCGAAGCACTTTCTGCCATCCAGGACAGGACCTGCTCACACTGCTCATTTTCTAATAACCGTCTCCCGCGTGGACCCATTAATTGGGCGATGAATGTGGGGACGCCAGAAACGTGCCTCTCTCCTAATCGCGCAGCAGTCGGCTGCGACACACCGGGATCAGGAGCTCGGCCTGTGCCCACACCCTGACTTGGCCCTCCGCGTCCTCGGCCGCGTCCACATCCTCTAGGCCTACCCCTACCCCTCAGCATGCTGTATTACCAGTGATTTGATTTCACAGGCAGGAAATAAATTGGCGCAAGACTGCAGGCCAAATATAATTTTTTCCCTTTTTGGAAAACGAAAGGCCCCACTGCCTCTAGTGAATGAATAATCTAAGTTTAATAACTGTGCTGTGTCCCTGCTAATGTGTCACAGAACGTGAGGGTAGCAGAGTTATTATAACTCTGGCAGAGCAGGTATTTTTTTTCCCAATTAAGGAAAGCAAATGGCGAAGCCAGCAGTAAAGCGTAGCTGGGTGCGTATGATTTAGCAATGTTTTTCACGCAGCTCACACGTGTCCACCGCCCGTAAGGACGGACAGAGGCTGGACAAATAGATTTGTTTTCACTTGTTTTTCCACCAAAAGGCAGCACTGCGTATATTCAATGAACATGAGAAGTTTAATAACTGTGCTGTGTCCCTGCTAATGTGTCACAGAACGTGAGGGTAGCAGAGTTATTATAACTCTGGCAGAGCAGGTATTTTTTTTCCCAATTAAGGAAAGCAAATGGCGAAGCCAGCAGTAAAGCGTAGCTGGGTGCGTATGATTTAGCAATGTTTTTCACGCAGCTCACACGTGTCCACCGCCCGTAAGGACGGACAGAGGCTGGACAAATAGATTTGTTTTCACTTGTTTTTCCACCAAAAGGCAGCACTGCGTATATTCTATGAATAATAACTGTGTTGTGGCCCTGCCTATACAATTCTTTCCCTGCAGTATCAATGGAGGGTGGAATGCTCTGCAGAGGCGATTTTGAGAAGCCCAAAAAAAATGCAGCACAGCTAACAGCAGCCTGGACAGTACTGCACACGGATAAATATGGCCCTAGAAAGGACCGTTGAGGTTCTTGAAGGCTACACTCACTCCTAACACTCTCCCTGCCTATGCAGCACTTCTGTCCCTAATGCCAGGTGCAACGCTCTGCAGAGCCGATTTTGAGGAAAAAAAAATGCCACTGCTAACAGCAGCCAACACACAGCTATCAGTGGCCCTAATAAGGACCTTTGGGGGGTCTTGAAGCCTACACTAACTACCAATTCTTTCCCTACAGCAGCTCCGGTATAAACAGCACTGTCCCTCATCTAACTCACCAGGCATCTGAGGCGAGCCGCGGGAGGGGCCGACTTTTATATTAGGCGAACACCTGATCTCGCCAGCCACTCACAGCAGGGGGGTGGTATAGGGCTTAAACGTTGCAGGGGGAAGTTGTAATGCCTTCCCTGTCTTTCAATTGGCCAGAAAAGCGCGCTAACGTCTCAGGGAAGGAAGTGAAAGTAACCAGAACACCGCATGGTGTTCGTTACGAATAACGAACATCCCGAACACCCTAATATTCGCACGAATATCAAGCTCGGACGAACGCGTTCGCTCATCTCTAGTTGCAATGCATTTCAATGGGGAAACTAACTTCAAGTAAAAAAAAAAAAAATACTCACCTACCGCTGGCGTTCCCCTATGATCTGCAGCGCTCCTCTCCAGCAAGCTAAGCTCTGATTGGTTAACAAAGCATCGCGTCAGCCAATGAAAGCCGGTGCTGGGTTAACCAATCACAGCCATTCAATGACATCATTGAATGTCTGTGATTGGTTAACCCAGTGCCATCTTTCATTGGCTGACACGGTGCTGAGTTAGCCAATCAGAGCTTAGCTTGCTGGAGACTGGGCTTTCAAGCCCCGCATCTAGAAACCAATGCTCTGTCGGCATGGAGGAAGGAGCCACAGCCTGCAGCAGTGTCGCAGACCATCACGAGGACAAAACGCCGGCAACAGGTGAGTATAGATCCCCCCTGAACCTCAGCTTGCGAGTTTTTTGACTTACAAGCAGGCTCATACCCTGACTTTTTGCTCGTAAATCACAGCAAAAATCTGGAGAGAGCCTACTCGCAAGTCAAAAAACTCGTAAGCTAAGGCACTCGCATCCCGAGGTACCACTTTATATGCAAATACTCTGTGGGATCATAGGGAATTAGTGGGATGAGAAACATGGCAGTGCTTTATCCAAGGATACAATCAGCATTACCTTCTCTCCTCTGCTTCTTTCTCCGCTTGCTTGCGTGCCCGTTCTGAGATAATTTCATCACAAATAACGTTATATGGTTTGTCTGATGAGTGTTCACCCATCACCCACACCCAAACTTCCTGATCTTTACCGAATTTCCAATGTACAATCTTCTGAGAAGCTGAGAATCAAAGAGAAACAAATAATGTGACCAATAACACAACTCATGCAATTATTGGTAAAGTTGAGAAATACAACTTGTATCACTGCACATAATTTATTCAAGGTTAGGGCTTAAACACACGGGCACATGCGCTTATATCTCACCACTACAGAGCGTATTAGTACATGAACCAGGTAAATTCTTTTTTTCTTCTAACTGTTCAAGTTTGGTGCTATTGCAGGAGAGTTTGAAAAAGAAAAAGTGGGAAGTTGCCTGAAATAGTAGCTAGAGTGAGTTGTTAGAGTATAAACAACAGTTTTTGTGTATAATTTTACTCTAAACTTTTAGGCTGGGTTCACACAGGGCAGATTTGCTGCGGTTTTGCAGCGGATTGCTGTTGCATATCCGCACTGTGGCAAAACCGCTGCGTTTGCAGTGCAATGCAGCACAAATGAGATTTGCCAAAAAGCTGTTCTCACAGGACAGATTTTTTCCGCACAGCCGCAGTGCGGAAATGCAACTGCGGCGCGGTTTTAAGGCTGGGTTCACACAGGGCAGATTTGCCGCGGTTTTTCCGTTGCGGTTTTGCCGCAGAAGAACTGCTTCTGCGGCAAAACCACTTCAAAGGTTAATTTGGGCTTGCGGATTTTGACTGGCATTGGTTGCTCCAGTTAAGTCTACTATCCACTAGTACCCCCAGGTCTTTTTCCATATCACTTTTCCCTAGCAGTACCCCATTTAGTGAATATTGGTGATGTCCATTTTTGCTGCCCATGTGTATAACCTTACATTTATCAATATTGAACTTTATTTGCCATTTTTCTGCCCAAGCGCCCAGCGTATCTAGGTCTGTTTGTAGCCGTACATTGTCCTCCCTTGCTTGATTATATTGTATCATTTTGTGTCATCTGCAAATATTGATATTTTACTATGTAGCCCCTTTATCAGGTCGTTGATAAATATATTGAACAGAATGGGGCCTAATACTGAACCCTGTGGCACCCCACTAGCAACGGTGGCCCAATCAGAGTATGAACCATTTATTACCACCCTCTGCTTTCTATCTCTGAGACAGTTCTTTACCCAGATACACACGTTTTCACTCAGTCGGAGCTGCCTCATTTTGTATATCAGCCTATTATGTGGCACGGTGTCAAAAGCTTTAGAAAAATCCATATATATGAGATCAATAGACTCTCCCAGGTCCAGCCTAGAGCTTACTTCATCGTAGAGGCTGATCAGATTGGTCTGACATGATCGACCCTTCATGAACCCATGCTGGTGAGGAGTTATTCCGTTGTTCTCCTTGAGGTAGTCTAGGATGGCGTCTCTCAGAATCACTTCGAATATTTTTCCAGTTACTGAAGTGAGACTTACCGGCCTGTAGTTACCAGGCTCACTTTTGGACCCCTTTATGTAAATTGGAACCACGTTGCCAATGCGCCAATCCAATGGTACAACCCCGGTCTTGATAGTATCCACAAATATCAGATATAGCGGCCTAGCTATCACATCACTTAGTTCCATCAATAAGTGCAGATTTTGTAGCATTTTTAACTGCAGAATTTATTGCAATTTTTTCTAACATCTCTGGTATGTTTGAAATTCATAACAATTCTGCAAGACATCCTTTATTCTGTTCTGTTCCTTCAATTTTAATCCTGCATTTGAGTTGGGCCTCTGCATTTAGTTAACCATAAACCCTGAAGACCCATTTACACGCAAAGATAATCTTTCAAATGATTGAAAGATTGAAAGTTTTAGCGATCATTTTGCTTATAGTGTTAATGGCCTTCGGGAGCTGTTTGCAGAGCCGATCATGTGGGTTTGGCTCTGCGTACAGCTTATTGTTCTTGCCGAGGCTGATGGCAGGATACAATGTAGTCCCCCAGCTCCCATGGAGAACACAGCATGTGGTCTGTTGAGAGATACTTTATCTCTCTGCGGCTGACCGATAGATTTTAAGCATTTACATGTAACGATTATCACTCATTTGCAATCGTTTGAATGAATTTTGAGGGGTAATCATTGTGTGTAAAGACATACAAGGTCACATATTGTCCATGTTTACTCTCTTCTTTGTCATTTCTAATAGTAGACTTTTTTAGCTTTCATTACACATTACTCATTTACAGCGGTACACATTTTAAGGGTGCGTTCACACGAGCGCATAAACGGCGCGTTTTTGCGCCCAATCATATAAACGTGACCATCTGAGGCATTGGTTTCCAATGTATTCGTTCGCACGGGCGATTTTACGGCGCGTAAAAACGGCAACCCGAAAAAAAAACGGAACATATGCGACCGAAGTACGCGCCAACGCATATTCGATGGCTGAAAAGATAGTTTGCAAAGTAGGAACAAACGATAATACGCTTTCTAGCTCTGGTCATGATCGCCGAAAAACGTTCTTTCCGGCGATTAAACGCTGCGCACGTGCGAATGTAAATACGCCTACGCTCGTGTGACCGCGCCCTAAGTCTTCCCTCAATTTTTGATCAATCAATTGGAAAAGCATTGCATGATTGACACTGGTGTGTGTTTTGCTTTTGCACAAACTCAGCATGAACTGTAGACTATTCCATCGGTAATGTCCTGAGATATGTAGTCAGTTTTTTACAAGTTCAATATTGTTGGAGTACTAGAATCGGTATTAAGGCTATCGGGATCTGAGTTCTTTTATGTGTTCAAATTAATTAAGGATTATCTTCGGAGGAAGAACAAGAGACATCAACTGTGTGAAGTCACCACTGTGCTGTTTCTAACAAGTCTAGCCCATTGAGCTTTATTTATCATGAAAAATAGAACAAAAGAAAGTATAGTGTCCAATCACAAGTAGACAGCACCCTAAGTTACAACTTTTTGGTGTAAAAAGTAATAAATCCTACAAAAGTCTAACACTTAAGAACAAAATATTATTTTCACGTCGTCGGCTCAGTAACATGTTCGCTCTTTTGCCACAGGAGTTCTGATGCTGCAATAGTACCCTTGGTGTTATATGTCTGATATCCCGCAGGGTTCACATATCATTGCAGAAGGTTCCTTGGGTGTAATATGTTGGAAATTGCTATAGTGTTAGATATTTCCCCTGTCTAACCAATCCGCATTTGTCCTTGTATATTTATTGTGGCTTCACCTGCGGGGCCTCTTATACTTTTGGTCTAGTCTCTGTGAAGAGATAAGTCTGAAGGTGGTCCAGGTCTTATCTGTGGATATCTGTCTGTAGTTTGCTGTGTCTGTAGCTGGTGTGATCCTGTCTGGTGTTTCCTGCCTGTTTCCCTGTTTCAAATCTTGTTTACCCTTGGTTCCTGTGTGGGCCTGTTCTTATCAGGACAATACCCTGCTTTTAGGCAGGGTTCACCAACTTCAGAATTGTTAGGTCAGATTTCCCCCTTTCCCTTAGGCCACTCTCACACGTGGCTACGGCAAAGTGTCACAATTTTTCTTTTGTTTTCGGAAACAGAAAAATATCAATATTTGCAGATGACACAAAATTATACAATATAATTAATGCAATGGAGGACAATGTGCGGCTACAAACGGACCTGGATAAACTGGGGGCTTGGGCAGAAAAATGGCAAATGAAGTTCAATACTGAAAAATGTAAGACTATGCACATGGGCAGGAGAAACGGATGTCACCAATATACACTAAATGGAGTACCGCTAGGAAAAGTGATATGGAAAAAGACCTGGGGGTATTAGTGGATAGTAGACTAAACTAGAGTAACCAATGCCAGTCAACTGTTGCAAAGGCAAATAAAGTCTTGGGGTGCATTAAAAGAGGTATAGGGGCGAAGGACGAGAACATTATCCTTCCATTATATAAGGCACTAGTCAGGCCTCACATGGAATACTGCGTACAGTTCTGGTCACCGGTGCTGAGGAAAGATGTTACAGTATTGGAGGGGGTTCAAAGAAGGGCAACTAAACTAATACATGGAATGAAGGGACTGGAATACCCAGAGAGGCTATCAAAATGGGGATTATTTACTCTAGAAAAAAGAAGGTTAAGAGGCGACCAAATAACTATGTATAAATACATGAGGGGACAATACAAGGATCTCTCCCATGATCTGTTTACACCCAGGACCGCGATGGTAACAAGAGGACATCCGTTACGATTAGAGGAAAGCAGGTTTCATCACCAACATAGAAGGGGATTCTTTACTGTAAGAGCAGTTAGACTCTGGAACACTCTGCGGGAGGAAGTGGTGATGGCAAAATCAATAGAGGAGTTTAAAAGGGGACTTGATGTCTTTCTGGAGAGGAAGGACATTATAGGTTATAAATCTTAGGTTAATTGTTAATCCGGGTATACAAGCAGGTAGGAAATATTAGGGGTTGATCCAGGGAACAGTCTGATTGCCATTAGGGAGTCGGGAAGGAATTTTTTCCCCAAAAGGGCTATCTGGCTTCTGCCCTTGGGGTTTTTTGCCTTCCTCTGGATCAACACAGGAGGATAGACAGGCTGGACTAGATGGACATTGTTTTCATTCAGCCTAACGAACTATGTCACTATGTTACTGTGTTCTTGCCTCCAACAGCAGCTTTAGCACACCCCATCATTGTTGAGGTGCGTTAAATGCAACAAATAGAACAGACAGCGCTTGAAAATCATCGCGGTGGAAAGCGCTGTGTTCAAGCACATGTCTGCGAGGCTCCGTTGAAATCAATACCGTGATTACCGGTAATCGCAGAAAACACGTCTGTGTTAGAGTGGCCTTTCTTTGTTTCTTGTTTGGTTTGTTTGGTGATTTCTGTATCCACTCTTTTCATCCCTCTAGCTATAAATATATTACGCTCGTGTAAGTCGCGGTTCACATGTCCGGTACGTAAGAATTATCTTTTACTGATAAAAATACATAAATGCGCATACAATGACTAACTATGGTCTTATGGAATGTTCAAACTCCTCGGCTAGCAAGAATAGCCAAGTCAGGTCTGTGCTACTTTAAGGGTTTCAGGCTCAAAGTTGTATTAACGCATGAATGACAAGTGTAACAGATGATCTTAATACATTCACAATATAAAATGGCATTTATAAATATGAAATACCTGGATATACTCAGTCACATCCTATAGTAAACTTTTAATAGGAGGATTAAGTAATGCGCCACATATTATAAAACAAGTTACAAACATACCTGATGTAATATCTCAACTGCAAGATAGCTGAAACATTGTACATTCTTGTTAATGCTCCACTGCTACTAATGGTAGAATCACATCAATTAAGCACAGTTAATTAGCTATAATTAAAGTAGTAAACACTTAGTAAGTGTCTTGAATGGCTATACAGAGATGTAGAGGAATGGACACAGAGTACACTAATCGTGGTATGTGAAACTATTAATGTCCTCACGCGTTACTAGATGATTGTTACGGTTGTGTAATTAATTTGTAACCTGATGTCATAAACGTGTACATTAAAAGAGTTGTCCCATAAACAACATTTAATATCTATTCTCCATTCACTGCATATGGCAATGATGGAGATAGCTGAGTGCTGTACTCAGCTATCTCCATCAGTCTCATAGACGGTAAAACTTTAGTGTACATATGTGACCACTCTCCATTCACACAGAAGACTCGGAACAGCTGATCTCATGATTGGTGGGAGTGCCAGTGGTTCGGACCACCAGAGATCACACATTTATCATCTGTCCAGTGGATAGGTGATAAATGCTGTTTATGGACCAAATCCTTTAATAGATACATAGTTCCACTTTTTTATTGTCTTCAAATCCATTATCTAATCTATATATTTATAGTAATCAGGTATATTTCACACTGAAACAGCACAGTTATAGCCATAAAAAATACCTTAACTTGGATGGACTGCATTCTATGAAGAGCGCAATGTGTGGTTATGGACCATCTCTATTTTCAACAAGGAAGTCTGTTAATTCCAATTACCAGCCTAAACTAATCTAGCACCCAAAAGCCATGTTTTTACACTTCAGATATATATGCTAATTAGTTTTAGATTGTCTGATGGCCGTTCACATGCTAAATTATTTCCGACCTTCCTCCTATCCACATCATTGTCAACCGTATCCCTTTGCTGAGGATTGACATCTCCAAGTCTGCATAGGTGGAGATGCGGTGTTCCCTAGACTGTGCCTGCACCGCACTTCTGGATTCAGTGCATGTAAAGTGACCTCATGGAGACTGATTAAAAGAAAAAGGCATATCATGGCGCATGTGCGGAATCCAGAGGTGCTGCGCAGTCTCTGTAATGCGTGACATCTGCAGCTCAGACAGACGTAGACATCAATTCTTTGCCAAGGGGCGTGGTTGGCACCAATGCAGACTGCGCACAAAGTGTGAACACATGGGGGTTTGGGGCATTGAACTCACTGTGGAAAAGAATTATGATAAAGTTATTTTATCTGTTTATCCAACATTGTTTGTTAGGATTACTTTAGACTGGTAATGGGAAGTGACAGACATTGATTAATAAATATTGATGTTAGGTCTGAGCATAGATATCACTTGTCCAATCCAGAGTAAATACCTAAAATGTGCATGTATTGTGAAATTGGGCTGATAGAATAAGGGTGGTTTCACACGGGCGAGAAAATCACGTGATTTTCATTTGAAGCGATAGTCAGTAAAAAAGCAGATTATGAAACCAATGATTTACAATGGTTTCCTCCCCTCCTGCAATGTTTTAACTGATGCGATGTTGAGAGAACAAACAAACCGCAGGATTTAGGTTTTTGTTACATTTCTAGAGAACTGTCTTTTTTAGGAAATAATCTTTAATTCTTGTGCTGTCCACTATTGGTCACTCTTACTTCTATGTTCTGTACACTGCCTGTAGTCAAGTGAAGACCATCTCCAAGAACAGAAATAACAAGAACAATAAAAGGAAGTGGAGGAGGGTGAAGACTCATGTTGCCCATGGAGGTCTATGGGGAGGTAGGGTGAGCTGGAGGAGGGGGACTCACAAAACAGATATGGCAGCAGTATCTAACTGGTAAGTGGTTTGCACCTAGCGAAATCACGTCAACACTACTCAGTACTTCTCTGGTGTCCTCCATGCTGATTTTATTCCTGTGTGTGCTACAGAGAGATATGGAGCAGAACCCGATACTTTCTCAATGTGCAGTGTATAGAAGATATCATAGCAGCTAGTCTCCTCCCACCAACTCAGAGACAACTAAAAATTAGAGATGCAGCCTGCAGAGGGGGATATTGCTGAAAAATGTCAAAAACAGATATAGTGCTGTACATGGTGTTAGTGTATCTTGACGCCTCCTAAAGTTGGGCATTGCGGTCACACCCCCTACATTGTGATTGGCTGCACGGCATTAATGCTGATCTCGTTCAGTCAGGTCCTGCTTCTTGTGCCGCTGTGAGTGTAGGCGCTGAACTTCAGTGCTGCTGGGAGGACTCTGGTGCCTACCCTTACAGCGGGGCAAGGAGCAGGAGGATGTCATCAGCAGAGCGCTTAATCTTACAGCGGGGCCACGCGTTTGAGGTCTCAACAGCGCGCACATCAGTGCGCCTAATGTTACACTGGGGTCAGGAGCAGGAGGTCTCAGCAGCGCAAACAGCAGCTGCAGCCATAAGCAGGAGGAAGGGCCAGCAGGGAGACCAGGAAGAGTGACAGCGGCCCCAAGGCAGCGGAGGGCATCTGGTTCAGGATACCTTGAGCACCGCTGGCACGCCCACTACAGTCAGAGTGGGGCCAGAAGCAGGACCTGTGAGGTCAAACAAAAGCAGAATGGCGTGCAGCCAATCAGACAAAGGGGGCATGACCGCACTGCCCAACCCCCTGTATCTCGACACCACCTCTACTTCAGGTGGCGTCAAGATACACTAATACCGCTATACATAATGTATGGCAGCTTATTCGGAAAAGTCACCCGAAAGTGCAGACACACTTTTAGATTGGTGTGGGTACAACTCTCTTCACACCCACCAATCAGCTGTTTGAAACATTCAGGTGAACAATGTATGCTGTTCATTGCATACCAGGCATAGTACCATAATTTTTCTTGTGGTGGCTAGGCCTGGTAGTGGAGCTCAATCCTATTCGCCTAAATGGGACTGAGTTGCAGAAATCATAAAAGCGTAATGTGCTAATGAGCATGATGTCACGGGCTGAGAGGGAAGCAACCGCACTTGCCTGAGCACCTCAGCCCTTTCAACTGATTTTGCAAGGGTCCAATAGCCAGGCACCCACTGACCTAAGATTATGGACTTATCCAAAGATTATGTTATCAAACTTTACAGCTCTGATGTTAGAGGACATCTGATAGGGTTTTCTAACTGTATTTGTTTGAACACTCTGCTGTCGGAGCCTATCCGACACATTGCCTCCTGCAGTACTGGCTTTAGCCAGCAGATAGCGCCGTTGTATAACGACAAAAAAAAAAAATTTGGATTGTAAAGGGTTAAGTCCTGGAAACTCTTTCATTTTTCATATGTATGTAAATGAAACAGAAGTAAAGCCGTTCTGTTGTATGTGTGATCTTTGTTAGTACAAAACGTGAGAACTGTAAAATTTACAAGGAAGCTGAAGCATCTTCAAATGATTGTGCACCAAGCCGTGTCTATTACATAATGAGAAGAGTAAAACAATTCACGTGACATGTGTAATACTAGGTGCATGCATGACAAAGGAATGTCTGTATTCATTGTATGTACCTGCTGTTTCTGCACGCATCGGCAAGACATAAAAAAAAACAAGTTGGATAACTTTTGTTTCCTAAGTCATGTTTCACGTTTGATGCGCACACCTTGATATACAAAATGACGAGGCTTATATATAATGTCCAGATGCTGATGATAAGTGTTATATACAATACCAAGCAATTTACATAAAATACTACATATTATCTTGTCACTTGGGTCTGCTAGTATATCCTATGAACTCTTGTAACATTCCCATTGACCCATAACTTAATATTGGAGATTGTCAACACTGTAATATACACTTTCTTATTCCTAGACTGTAGATATCATAGATGCATTCCTCTTGGCTGCTATGGCTCTATGAAAGCAGGGCCCATCTTAAGTTATCCTGTCCTTCTTTCCCATGAGCGGTGTTCATTTTTTGTCTTGTTCTGTCCACAAGAAATGCCGCATTAACCAAAAAGGAGCTTAGAAGGGTGAACATACTTCCGGCCTCATACTACTTGGTGGCATAAAGCAACACTAGTAAGGGTGGTTTCATGGCAGTAGAATCTAACTGGTAAGTAATTTCCACCTAGCAAAAGCACATCAAGACTACTCAATACTTCTCTGGTGTCCTCATTCTGATCTTATTCCTCTGTGTCTGCTACAGAGAGATAGGCAGCAGAATCTGATGCTTTCTCTGTGCAGTGTATTGAAGACATCATAGCAACTCAGAGAGAACTAAAAATTAGAGATGTAACCTGCAGAAGGGGAAATTGCTGAAAAATGTGCATTGGAAGTTCCGGTTTCCTGCTCCATTCGGGAAGCAGGAAAAGGGAATCTCTTGGCTGAAGCAGCACCGTACCGAACCCTTTGATTATAATGGGGTCCGTTTGGTTTCTGCTCAGCTGCCTGGCTTTTAGCATGCAGCACTTTTAATTCCAGTGCTGGATCTGTGATGGAACCTCTGACCGGAGGCTTCAACGCAGATGTGAAACCACCCTAAGAGGCTCCAACTTGATTTTGATATGGGAACATACTGTAATGTATGTGATGAATTATTGGGTGTATATATAGAAGACGAGTCAATGTGTGGGCCACCTGTTTATCTGTTAGAAGTGTTAACTATCGTAGATACACATTCTTCTGCAAGAGAATGAAGCATAACAGGAATCAGATTTCTCAAACAATTAGTCACAAAGACTTTGTCCAGTGAGTCATGGCTAAGAATTAACTTTTGTATTTGTAAGTAGAGACAAGGACACCACCATTTTATCAGTATATGGTACAATGATATGTAAAGCACTACCATCTACAACTCTGTGATCTCTGCCAACTTCTATAAAACTTTATTAAACTTGGTCGTATTTTATCATCACAATTAACATGGAGATCAAAGTTATTTGTTTCTAGTTTTTGGCACACTGTAAATTGTAGTGCATTCATAGTAACTTTGAAGAACATTAGTTGACTTCTAAAGGTTTGTCACATTAAGTTCAGATTGATATATGAAGACCTTTGGAATACATCAGTGAAAATACATCAGTGAGGAGGAAAGATCTAAAGAATAATTTAATGGGGTCTGCAGAAACTGTAGGGCAAGTGTCAGAAAAGCTAAAGCTAATAATGAATTGAGGCTTGCAACAGAGGCCAAAAGCAATGAAAAAGGATTTTGGAGGTATGTCAAAAGCAAAAGAAAAGTCAAAGATGCTAATGGATGCTTACAAGATGAAAATGGTGAATTGGTTAAGAATGATGTTGAGAAGGCTGAACTTTTAAATTCCTATTTTGTATCTTTTTTTTTTCTCAGAAAGTAGGTGGAACATCAACTGATCTTCCGTGTGCTATTGGGGGAATAAAAGAATGCAGGCTATCTGTAAGCAGAGAGATGGTAAGGGAACACTTAGCTAACTTAAATTCATTTAAGTCCCAACGTCCAGATAAATTACATCCTAGGATACTAAAGGAAGCAGCGGAGGTAATTGCTGAACCACTCGCCATAATCTTTGAAAATTCCTGGAGAACAGGAGAAGTCCCAGGAGATTGGAAAAGGGCAAATGTTGTCCCTATCTTCAAAAACGGAAAGAAGGTGGATCCAGGAAACTACAGGCCAGTGAGCCTGACTTCTATACTGGGAAAGATCTTTGAACAATTTATTAAACAGCATGTGTTCAAGTACTTGGATGAAAAGGGAGTAATTAACCAGAGCCAGCATGGGTTTGTAACAAACAAGTCATGTCCGACTAATCTAATTTCCTTCTATGATAGTATCACTGAATGGGTTGATCAGGGAAATGCGGTGGATATAGTTTTTCTTGACCTTAGTAAAGCATTTGACAAAGTATCTTATTCTATACTTATTGAAAAAATGACCAAATATGGGATTGTCAAGGCAACTGTTAGGTGGATTCACAACTGGCTGAGTGATCGTACTCAAAGAGTGGTCATAAATGGCTGCACATCCAAGTGGAAGAATGTATCAAGTGGGGTACCACAAGGTTCTGTCCTAGGCCCAGTGTTGTTCAACATTTTAATAAATGATCTGGAGGAGGGAATTGATGGGAAACTGATCAAATTTGTTGATAACACAAAGCTAGGAGGGATTGATAACAGTAGGGAAGAGAGAGAGAGAGAGAGAATGAAAAAAGATATAGAAAAGCTTGCACAGTGGGCAGCGACTAACAGAATGGTATTTAACAAGGAGAAATGCAAAGTCCTACATCTGGGCAAGAAAAATAAAAAAAATAAAAAATACAGAATGGAAGGAATTGAGCTAAGCAGCAGCACATGTGAAAAAGACTTAGGCATACTAATAGATCATTGACTGAACATGAGTCAACAATGTGATGCAGCAGCAAAAAAGGCAAACACAATTCTGGGATGTATTAAGAGAAGCATATTGTCTAGATCACGTTTGGTCATTATCCCCCTCTACTCTTCCTTAGTCAGACCTCATCTGGAATACTGTGTCCAGGTCTGGGCACCCCACTTTAAAAAAGACATAGACAAACTGAAGCAAGTTCAGAGAAGAGTTACCAAGATGGTAAGTGGTCTGCAAATCATGTCCTATGAAGAACGGTTAAAGGATCTGGGAATGTTTAGCTTGCAAAAAAGAAGGCCGAGAGGAGACTTAATAGCGGTCTACAAATATCTGAAGCATTGTCACTGGCAATGGGATGAAACTGAAAAGGAGGAGACACAAATTAGATATTAGAAAAAACTTTATGACAGTGATCAATGAGTGGAACAGGTTACCATGGGAAATAGTGAGTTCTCCTTCAATGGAAGTGTTCAATTGAAAGGCTGGACAAATATCTGTCTGGGATGATTTAGTAAATCCTGCACTGAGCAGGGGGTTGGACCCGATGACGCTGGAGGTCCCTTCCAACTCTACCATTCTATGATTCTATGAAAATAAAGGTATGGTACATGTGACTAAAGAACAGACAAAGAAATAATTCAAATTTCAGACTGAAATATACGAATATTTGTAAACTGCAAATTTCCTGATTTTGTGCTTCCACATGTTTAATGTGTTAACATATTTGATATAAGAGTGAACAACCAAAGGTGAATGTGGCTCAAAAGGATACAGAGGATATATTGTTGCTGGGTATGAAAGCTAGTATACTAGCAGAGGACTTAAACAGGGTTTTCATTACAGGGAGCAGAGAAAGCTGCTGCATCACAGTTATATGCCTATATGAAATGTGGTCTGTACATTGGGAGAGGGTATATTTCTTCCGCTGTCAACGTATATAGCAGCAAAGCAGACAGACAAACTACACTTTGGTGTGGGGAATTTTGCAGTTCTCTGTTTGTGGCCTCAGATGTCGCCAAAGTTGCCAGTCTGGTCACTATGAATTCTTTGCAAACCTTTGCAGCGAGCAGTGAGATTTGGAGAATTCCGTTACACTGCTCCAAACAGAAGAGCTCACACAGATACCAGATATACAGAACATGCCTCCCAGGGATTGGGGCTTATTTAGTTGGTGCTGCTTTTTATGTGAAAATAAAACAAAAAGAAAACCAAAACAGGGAAACAGCAAATACACACCGTCTCATCACTGATGTGCCTACATGGTGGAATTCCATGTAACATATGTTGCAGAGGCTAAGTCAGCAACAGAGAGCGATCACGGAGTACCAAATGTTGTATGCTGTTAGATGCTGTATGGAGGTTTGTTTATTTGTGTGCCGTTTTAGCCTGTTTTCATGAAGTGACCAAAATGCTCAATTGTGATGATGCACTGATCAGTATGACCAACCCTGCTGTCTGAGTAGATTTATATCAAAGATCACACTGTGCCCTCAAGGTGCTGCTGGTGGTGGAACTGCTTCTGCTCTCCTTCTGCTTCTGCCATGTTTCCACCTCCTACTTCTCTCAAAATTATATTTTTCTAAAGCACAAGAAACACCTGTAACTCTACAGCTTCTCCTTGGAGAAGGTCCATGCTTGGCTGTTCTGTTCACCTGGTGGAATGTGTCTTTTGCAAACTTTATGACATTGCTTGTGAAATAAGCAGCCCACCTGCTATCTTACATAGAGGAATATTGGGAAGCTCTAGAGCTGTTCCTTGGAGAAGGCTGTGCTTGATTGCTGTGTTCATCTTTCAGAATTTCTACTTGTAACCTTTATGACATGCTTATAAAACAAGCATCACACCTGCTGTCTCCTGTAGCGCAATGTTTGATCTAGGAGATTCTACATCGACTTCATTTGTTCTCACTGACAGCCATGTGCTATGATTGACCCACATACCATTATACACTATTTTGACCAGCTTTTGGGAGTATAATAGTGTTACCCAGATGTGTAGCTGTATTCTCATGCAATTTTGGTGGGCTTGGCTGTATTGGGAACATTCTGAATGGCAAATTAGTGAACCCAATCTTTCTTCCCCTTGCTTTAATGGGAGTCACAAATAACCGTCCTGATTCATGTTGCACAGCCCAATACCCACTCGAACCGATTATTCCGCTAAGTAGCCTCTAGGTTAGAATAACAGCAAGCAAAGTTAAAATTGTCTGCAGAAGACAATAGGGTAAAAAAAACAACTACTTCCCACATTCCTATAAATAGAGAAGTGGCACTGGTGCTTCATAATATGTAAAAGACATAAGTACAGTATTTACAAAAATAAGAGGTCAACACAGTAGGACCTAGCTTGAAAGAGCACAACCCTGTATGCTTACGTAGTGGGCTATGAGCACTGTATAATGCATCATACTTGGCACCCTAATGTGGTAGTATGCAGGAGCCTTTACACTGTGGGTATGACACTAAGAGCAGTAATGATCCATATTTATCCACTGGTACCCAGACAGTTTATAAGACGTAAGAAATGTATCAGAATTCTTCCGACTAGGAGAGGCTATTTAGGCAATTCTGTATATAATCTGATGCCGCCAAAGGTGGAGCATTACTGTAAGGGTGGTTTTACCCCTGCACTGAGGGTCTGTTTTAGTGCTCCGTTCAGCGAGCAGGAAAGGAGAACCTCTGCGGCTGAACGGCTCCATCTCAGGATGAAGTCGAACAACACCGAACAGATCCCATTGACTATAATAGGCTCTGTTCAATTGCTGCTCAGCTGCCCAGCTTTTTCTTCTAGTATTTTGAGCTGGATCTGCAGCGGACCTCCTCCTAATAGAAGTTCCAACGCAGATGTGAAACAGGCCTATGCTAAATTCTTGAGAGTCTTCTAGTGTGCCATTAACAGTACTGGAAAATACAGACTCCATGCCCTTTGCTTATCCATTATTAATAGCTTTTCTTTTTTCAAGATAAGCAAGTGAGGGTTCCTTCACACTGGCGATCGTGATATCGCTGCGAGAAAACCATGGCAAAATCGCAACTTTTTTACCGCGATTTTTGAGCAGCAACAGTGCTTTTCTTTGCAAAAGCATTGCTGCCACTTTTTTCACGCGATTTTGCTGCGTTTTTTTTTTGTTTTTTTTTTAGTACGAAAGTCAATTGGACCTTTTAATATTAAAAACACATTGCATCACACAAAAATTGCAAGTTTGAGCTTTGCAATGCGATAAAAAGGGGGCTCCTCAGGGAAACATGAGAGATGAAAAAACGCAAAACACAGAAAGATAGAACATGCCACAATTTTTTTTAATCGCAACATCTTATGAGTGAAAACAACATAAATGTGAAGGAAACCATTGAAAATCATTAGTTTCATAATTCTGCGTTTTTACTCACTCTTGCATCGCATGAAAATTGCGTGATTTTATCGCCAGTATGAAGGTGCCCTTGAGGGGAAGTAGATAATCCTACCTGTGATCTTGAGGGGACTGCTGAAGAGTTTTCATTATAGAACAGGAAGTATCTATAAAATGTGTTTAGACGGGACAGTTATCGTTCCAAAAACCGTTCAATTAATGAAAGTGAATAATCAATAATTGATCACTTTAAACACAAGCCAACGACTGAATGACGAACTAGAATTGTGCACTTTGTCCATTTCCAGTCGACATAAAAATCATCATTGGCTTCTCGTTGCGTTTAAACACTGATTGCTTATAGGAATGTAAAACACTGACCGAGAAGTCCGCGATTCTCAACGTTGATTTGCCAGGATGCCTGAGCGCTAACGGGCCGGTGATGACGTCACCAGTTTGTTCGCTCACGCAAACGAAAATCATGAGGTTCTCGTTTGGTGCAAAAGGGCCATTAGCGGTCAGTGTGAAAATTGCAAGATATTAGGATGTTTTAAATATAGATTCCGACATTGAAATTTACAAAAAAAAAAATCACAAAAATTCTTAAAATATCATCTGATACAGGTACTGTATATGGCATATAAATTCAAGAACACAGGCTTGTTTTAGTATTTCACAATCACTGTGATGGAGAATGCAAAAGTAAAGAAAAAATCAAAATATGACATAAAAGAAGTCAAAGAAAACAAATACAAAGACAGAAAATGCAGTGGGATATAACAAAGAGAAAAAATATAGGAAGGAAACAGTAAATATCCGTACAAACACAGACTTTAAAAGGATATGCATCATCCTGCATATACTGAATAGAAATAATAGCTTGGGCCTGTCCTATCAGCTCCATACTCCTCGCTACGTGACATATAGGACTATTTTTGTAGTATCTTTTTCACTGACTTTTTTTCCCTGTTTTTTAGTTTTATTGGGGGTAAAATGCTTAAAAAATGATTTTTTTAGCATTTCTAGTTATTTTTTTTAATTAGTATATTTACACTAAAATAATGTATGGGAATGGGTTCCTCATTTTGTTTTGGACGTTTTCATATATAATATGTATGGTTTTGGATTACAGGGCGCTTATAGCGACGGTTTTGGGTGGCGTTGGTTTTGGGTTATTTTCTTTCTTATGTATATATTGTTGTTTTATTCCGTAATTTTAATTGTTTTTTACTATCTATGTCCCCCATGATGTCATGTAAGACCTTTGGGGGACATTCACATTTTTAAATTTTTTTTCCATTTATTTTAGTTTATCTCCTCCAAAAACGGAGCAGAGAGATGGAAACCCTGAACCGAGTCGTAGCTTAGGTATGAAAGTAGTCTAAGTCTTTTCTACTTCACTCTACACTTCTAGTAAAACAAGTTACTGGTTCCTAAAATAACTTTCACACGTTGCTTCCAGCAATGTACTGTCACCAACAATTCCACACGTGATGAACCTTCCTTATCGGGCTGCCAAATGTGTCTTAAAGTAATAATAGTCCGCATCCTTGGTAGTTTAATATACAGAAGACACCAGGAAAATTCTCAGACTGTCCGTCCATAAAATGCGTAGAAAATAGAACCCATTGATGTCAATGGGCTCGTTCTCATGAACGAGTTTTGTGCGCACGCAAAAATATAGGACCTGCTCTATTTTTCTGTATGTTACACAGCAAAGACCGCCATAGAAGTCTATAGGAGGTGCGTAAATGTGCAATATGCTGCGGAATTCCAGGAAAAAGGAACACATCTCATTAAACTAAATAGCTTTCTACCTCAGGGTTGCGGAGAGTTTTGCGCACGCATGTGAACAGGCCATACAATACTATGTGCCAATATGCGCACAAATCAACCTCGTTCACTCTGCAAATATGCTGTGCTGAGGTGAGCGTATTTGCACATTGTTGTCTGAAAAACCTGAGTCTTGTCCGTAAACCTGATCAGAATAGGGCATGCCATGAGTTTTTCCAGCCAGTCCGTGTGTTCATGTTAACTCTGTGGTGTGTGTTGCCACATTGAATAATATGGGAGTGCGATGTTCTCCGTATTTCACTGGGGCCGCCGCTGCTGCTGCCAGCACCATTGACAACAAGGTGAAGCCCCTGGATGTGACCGCATCCAGGGGTTTCACATCCAAGGAATCCCCTGCTGCAACTGTCACAGACACAGCAGGGGATAGCGGGCAGCGCTTTCTTTTTTACTTTTTTCTCATGTTTCCTAGCAATATGTATAAAAAAAAAACATACATAGACAATGTAATTGCGTATGTACTAAATTTCGAACGCATGTAATGCACAGTAAAATAGAACATGCTGCATTCTTTTTAATATACGCAATAGATAATAGATATATGCAAATGTGAATGGAACAATGAAAATCTGTGTACTTTTATTGGCGCCATTCACTGCGTATTATGTGTGTGTACATTGCTCGCATAATACACGATTTAAATACGTTCGTATGAGTCTGGCTTTAAAGTCCCATCTCGGCATTTCAGTTGGGTTGAAGTCTGGACTTTGACTGGGCCATTGCAACATCTTGATTCTTTTCCTTTTCAACCATACTGATGTAGATTTGCTAGGGTGCTTGGGATAATTGTCCTGTTGTATGACCCAGCTTTAGCCAAACTTTAGCTTTTGGCTAGATGACCTCACATTTGACTCTAGAATACTTTGGCATACAGAGGAGGTTGTCGTTGATTAAATTATTTAATGAAGATGATAAGAATAAACATATTGGTATGCCATACTAGAGAATAGCAACAAAACACCTACCTGTTTTGGTCAGACGTCAAGTCCTTAATCCTGCAATACTACACCTTTCTGGACAAATGATGATGATAACTTTATTTTTCAAAAGTAGTTGCAGACTAATTGCCAAGTATATCATCATCATACACAGAAAAGCTTTGTTGTAATAAAATAAATTAAATTAATAGAACTCCGTTGACACAAGTTTAAAAATTCTTAAAATTAGATGTAGTGAATTTTCACCCAGGGTAGTGTTCCAGGGTTCTTCATGACATGTGTCCGAAATGCGCAGAAGTTTTGTTGCTATTCTCTGGTTTGGCATATTAACATGCCTTTTCTAATCGGCTTCAATGAAGGATCTGAGTCACTATCTGTGTTGCTGAACAAACTACTTTTTCCATATACAGTCTCCTGACTAGGGTAAGTGCCGCACAATGGATGTGCTTCAGGCTCACGGTCAACTGGTACCTTCACTACAATTACTCAGTTCAATGACTGCAAGGTGCCTAGATCCTGTGGCTGCAAAACAAGCCCAAATCACCACCTATTCACCTAATGCTTGACAGTTGGTATGAGGTGTTGGTGCTTATATATGCTGTATTTAGTTTAAACCACATGCGGCACTGGGAATTATAGCCAAACATTTCAACTTAAATTTTGTCTTCCAAGGCAAATTGTTCCAGAAGTCTTGTGGCTTGTTCAGAAGCAGTTTTCAAACTTAAGCCATGCTGCTATGTTCTTCTTAGAAAGAAGATGATTTCTCCTGGCAACCCGTCTATCAAGCCTACTTATTCAATCTATTTCTAATTGTGCTGTTATGAACCTAAACATTTAACATTCTAATTGAAGCCTTTAAAGATGTAGCTTATGGCTTATTTTTGCAATTTCTCTGAGAGTTCCACAGACTACCCTTGGGGTGAATTTGCAGGGATATCCACTCCTGGGAAAATTGTCAACTCCTGGGAAAATTGACAACCATCTTGAATGTTTTCCACTTGTGAATAAGCCTTCTTATTGTAGAATACTGGGCTCCAAATTGCTTGGAAATGCTTCCCAGTTTGAGGGGCAGCAACAATTGCTTCTCTAAGATCATTGCTGATGTGTTTCCTCTTTGGCATTTTGTTAACACATGGCTGAATACTACAGACCAGCAAACTGCTAAAACTTCTGCTTTTATAGAGGTGGTCACACTTTCAATTAATCAAGGACATTTGATTAGCATCACCTGGCTGCTACTTACCATCTTAATTCCTATGGAAACAGTAAGGGTGTACTTAATTTTTAAAACACCGCTTCTGAATTTTGACCTGACTTTTGCTAAATAAATAATGACACAATTTGTCAAGTGTTATTGTTCATCTGAGGTTGTATTTACCTAGTTTTAAGACCTTCTGAGAACCAGATGCTATTTTCATAATGTCCTGATATGTAAAACCATAGAATTCAAAGAGGGTGTACTTAGTTTTTCTCATGACTGTATATTGAATGGGAGTGAGGAATCCAAATATCCACAGAAGGACAGGAATTTGGATGTGTTACCCCGGAGCATCAGACATATTGATGCATTCAATAATTATTAACTAAAAAGGAAGTTTTCATTGAGCTAAACATGATATAAATAATATAATTACATTCTACATTGACTGTCGTTCTAATTACTCCTTTAAATGTATTTGAACAACTCCTTCCTAAATACAGGGTTTTCTTTGAGCTGCCTTCCTGTTTTTAATAAGTCCTTTATAAGTCCCTTCCTCAAACAAATAGGAAGTATTTGTTTTTTCCAGATGATACCTGTTTTGATGGATTACATTTTAAAAGCAAAAAGCCTTTGGTTGATAAAAAATATCCATATATAAAAAGGTGGGCAATGTATTACAGGTAGCAAATAATGAAAGCTAAATAATCACTATATTTAAGGTCCAGTACTTTAAGAACAGCTATATAAATTTACAAAAAACTTGTGGAAAGAATATTTGCAGGGCTTGTCTAGTTGTAAACTACTGATGGCTTATCCATAGAATAGACAATCAGTAGTAGATCAGCAGCGGTCTGTGAATGGATCTCTTCATCATATCCTATAACTGCTCAATTGGGCGCATTTCAGGTGAACATGCTGGCCACACTGTTAGGCCTCCCTCACATAGGGCGTTTTATACAGCGTTTAGCGCTGCCTTTTCAGCCCAGCGCTAAACGCTGTACAACACTCCCATTCATTTCAATGGGACTGCTCACACAGGGCTGAAAACGCAGCGCCTTGCAACGCTGCGCTTTGACAGCGATGCATGTTCTATTTTTGGGCGTTTTCAGCCCTGCGTCGCCCACTGAAATGAATGGGCAGCGGTTTTAGCACTGCTGAAAACGCGGCAACACTTGGTGCCGCATTTTTGGCAGCGTTAACCGCTCGCCGATTTTCGGGGTGAGGGCTTGCAATAGAAGCCCTACCCCGAAAATCTGTCCCAGCTGGCTACAGAAAAAAAAGAAAGTTAATACTCACCTAGCCGCTGCTGTCCGGGTCGCAGCTGCTGGTCTCTGCCGCTGATCCGGGCTTCCCCTGCATTCACAAGTCTATTGCCTGAGCAAGCTCTGATTGGCTGAGACAGTCAATGAAGGCTGTGATTGGGCATCGAGCAAGCACCGACAACCAATCACAGCACTCTATTGCTGGAGGCGGGGTTCTCAAACCTGGCCTCAGGCAATAGACTTGGGAGTGCCGAGGAAGCCCGGATCAGCGGCCGCGACCCGGACTGCAGCGGCTAGGTGAGTATTGCTTTTTTTTTTTCTTTTCAGCATTCTTGGCTGCGTTTTCAGCTGAGCTGAAAACGCAGCCAAAACGCTGGCATAAAGCATGCCAGCGCTGCTGAAACGGGGCGGAATCTGCAGTAACGCAGCATCGAAAAACGCTGCGTTTCTGCAAACGCCCTGTGTGAGGGAGGCCTTAGTAGCAATTCTCCAGAATGCTCCTTGAAATAATTCTGGACAACTTGGCCTGATGGCATCGTACATTATCCTGCTGAAATATCCATTATTGTAAGGGTACATAAAGTCCATGAGGGGCTGCACATGGTCACCAAATAGTAAAACGTAGCTGATATCAGTCAATTATGTGGTTGCAATTAGGTGGACAAGTGGACCCAATCCATGCCATAAGAACACACCCCATGCCCATATGGAACAACC
Organism: Eleutherodactylus coqui; assembly: GCF_035609145.1. NCBI lineage: Eukaryota > Metazoa > Chordata > Amphibia > Anura > Eleutherodactylidae > Eleutherodactylus > Eleutherodactylus coqui. The sequence continues at coordinate 188,625,815 of NC_089843.1, forward strand.
ACCAGCCTACACAATGTCTTGCTAACAACTGGTGTATATGGCTTCATGGGGTCTGTGCCACACATGAACCCTACCATCAACCCAAAACAATTGGTACTGCGATTCGTCAAACCACACAACAACTTTAGGATCCAGTTAGCATCCTCAGAAGGCTAGGTGTCATGGTGTTAACACAGGCACTCTGGTGATTCTTCCCATTCTAGCTAAAGAACACTGCGATGACCTATGGGATGGATGTGATCTCTGCTGGAGTCAACAAATTTAGCCAGATGCCACTGATCATGATCATTAAGCACCTGTGGATGGCCTCTGTGCTGTACACTATGGATGGTAATACCTTCAATTACAAATTCCCATTACTCACCTGATACCATTGATCGAGAAATGTTAAATGCATGCACAACTTCAGAAAGTGAATGTCTCCTCTCTCTGGTACCCACGATAATGCTTCATCCGAGCTTCGATAAGTCACATCACCTTATCATGAACATGATGGCCAGTGTTCAGCCTCACTCACAACATAACAGGTCACAACTTGTGTTAGTTTTCTCAAGCTGCTCCCTGAGGTAACTCCACTTCATAATCAATTTACATACTGCTATCTCATGACTTTTGGCACATCAGTGTACCTTTCGTTCATTAAAATATTAAGCTAAAAGTCACAAAATCAAGCTTAATATAACATCCATCGTAGGTTAGGCAACCGAATCAGTGATTTTACTGGTGATATGGGCAAGTTGACATCCCAATAGTTTGAAACATAACATTCTCTAGTATCAAAAAATACCTACGCATAGCCAACTTAATATTATACTACCCATAGTTGTTTTTAAGCTAACAGTCCAATAAAATAAAAAATGTGTGTGTGTGTATATATATATATATATATATATATATATATATATATATATATATATATACACATCATATTGTATTTGTTGCCGCACTTACCTGTTTTTGGCTTGTGGCTTTTCTGTGATTTATCGTTGTGTTCATTTTTTTCTTCTCTCTCTTTCCATCTTCTTACTTGTTCTTCCCTCATCTTAAAGAACAAAATCTGTTTCTGTTCTTCACTAAGTTCTGCCAGGAGTTCAGGATCGATGTACATATCAGCTAATATTTGTTTAAGCATGGCTACCGTCACGTATATACACTTCTTAAATGGGAAATCCTTAGATTTAAACTCTAAATAACACTTGTAATATTCCAGTGGAAATGGTTAAAAATGGAGATTTTTCTTCACACATCAAAATAATAAAATATAAGTGCGTATTATAGGATCCATGTCAAAGTGTCCTGGAAAGAAAAAAAAACACATGATCATTACACAATAATGTTTAAAGAGACTCTGTCACCTACTTTTAGACCTATGAGCTAAGATTCTGGGTTGAAAAGTGTTGGAACTGCTGAGTCCGGGGATGTAAGAGTTATACTTACCTCACCCGTCGTTCCCCTGGGATTAGTGCATTCAGTGGTGTTGCTAAGTAGTCTGCCCGTTTTAATTTTATAATAGGCGGGTTACTTAGCAGCGCCACTCAATGTACTGAGCGGCAGCTTCCTTTGCTGATACCAGGGGAATGACGAGGAAGGTATGTATAACACATTCCCGGACTCAGTGTGTCACCTACCTTTGGCTATAAGCCTAGCAAATTTGTTTTTGATTCAAGTATTAAGGTTAATAATAGGCCTTCCCATTGGTGGCTGAATGGCACGCACACCAGATGTTTTCCATTTCCAAATAACATTGCTAAGAGTAGACTTTGGAAGATCCAAAAGTGCTCTGATGTCCCATACTGATTGGTTGCTCCAGTGACATCCCATCACCATGCACTGTTGAAAGTCTCTCAACTCTACACCTTGTGGCATTCTGATGGTTTCAGTACTGGGATATTTCTGTGTGATACTCTCCTTTATACCTAATGCTCACACAACCAATTTGCATGCCCCCTCACCTGACAGCACAGGATTGGTGGGGGCCCAATACTTTTGTCCATATCAATGCATCATGCAGAAATCTATCATGTAAAGTGCCAGATCATGTTGAAAGATAATTTTTTAGCAAGCTTGCCCAACACAGACACTCCTTTCTAGTGTACATTAAATGCTAGGAAGCAATGGAAAGATTAAAAATGACAGTGGAAGCATGTGTTCATAAACATGTCATATTTAAACCTACCATTGCCAAGCACTTTTACTCTGGATTATGGGTTGTCCACATATAATTGCTAACCATTACAGGTAAATATAACACACTACATAACATACTGAAAATGCTGTAGTTTTAGCCATCAGCAAACCTTTTCTTATGCCAGATATTGCTCCATTAAAATAAAATAACCTTAATTATTGGACAAAAAAGAATATACCATTAAGTCTCATCTGATGTTATTATGCCGAGCTTAAATTGTGATTTTTACTTGATTCATCTAACATCTGTATTAAAAGGAGTGTTAAGACAGCAGAAATGCAGCCCTAAGCTCTCGCTCATGACCTGAAGGTCGTAAGTTCAATCCCTGCTTGGTTCAGGTAGCTGGCTCAAGGTTGACTCAGCCTTCCATCCTTCTGAGGTCGGTAAAATGAGTACCAAGCTTGGTGGGGGGATAATAAATAAATTACCTGAAAGTGCTGCGGAGTAAGTTGGCGCTATACAAAGAAGAAGATTTTTAGTTATTTATTTTTTAATAAAAAGACTTGTGATTAATATGACCCCTTTATAGTATGCATCCGAGAGAAATTTGGGACAGTTGATACCTAGAATGCAGAGTAAACTTTGTGGCACCTTCTATAGAACCTTATTAATTCAATATGTGGATAAGGGTGTTTTCACACCTGCGGCAGGGATTTCGCTTTCCTGCTCCATTGGGGAAGCAAGAAAGGGAAAATCCTGTGACCTAACGGCTCAGTCTGTGGACGGAACCGAACAGCGCCCACTTTCCGCCCAGCTACACGGCTTATGGATGGTAGAAAATGAATTGCATGCAGTTCTTTTTCTTCCATCATTTTCTGACAGATCTGCGACAGAACCTCTAGCTGGTGGTTCTGACACAGATGTGAAATTGGCCTAACCTATTTCTTGTTAGATCTCCAAGGAGACCCAAAGTTTAATTTGCCTCTTAGTTATCTGTCTTACAATATTTTTCTAACATCTGACAATATAGAGATAAGAAGGTTTGACCATTGTCATAGATTTATTTTCTTTCCGTTTTTGGATAATAAAAATATAATTCTACCTATTTTGGGATAGCTAATTTAAAATCTAATCTATTAAAGAAGAGGCAACTTCCGTAAACTTCCCTTTCTATTAATATAAACTCTGTTTTTGCTTCAGTCTGGATCAACGCACAAAAAATATAGAATATGCAGCCAGAGTTGCTACGTCCGGCTGATAGCAAAAAGCATGACTTGGTGGCTACTGCCACATATTCACTTTGAGCTTTTACGCACATATTGGACCCAGCCTGAAATGGTCTGCGACAGACCAAAAAGTTGTATTATGGTCTGGATATAGCTTTCTTTTACATAGATGGAGTCAACATTCTAAATTTTTTTACCAACTATCTAACTGGCAGGCATAATTAAAGTTCAAGTAACGAACAATAAAAATTATGCTTATTCTTCGTTATAAAAAACGGTGTGTGTCATATACATGAGTAATTTTTCCAGAAGTCCATGGGAGGTGCGAAAATGCACAAAGGGAAGGGTGTGACAATGCACAAATTGCAGGGAAAAGAACACATCTAGAGCTCATTAGGCTTGTGTGAAATGGCCATGCATGTGCAAAAAGTACAATACTATGCACAGAAACGCACGCAAACACACAGTTTATGTACCTTTTCAAACATCGTTCATTTGCAAATACATTACGCTGCAGCAAGCATGTATGAGTATTGGCTCAAGTGAATCCGCCCTATAGCTGAATGCGCAAATGTGCAGAAAAATAGAGCACGCTGTGATTTTTTTTTGTGCGACTGAAATGCGGAGGAAAAATATGCTCATGTCAGTGAACCCATTGAAATAAATAGGTTTTATTTTCAGCGTATTGTGCGCGCAAATACACCCACGTGTATTCAGGCACAAAAGAAATAAGGTCAAACAAAGGTCTCCTTCAGAAGGGCGTCTTTACATCTACAGATTATTAGTGCAAATAGCCATTTAAATCGTTGAGTGGTTGAGTCTCCTGTGCAAAAAACCATGCCCTGCAAGTGCAGAATGTTCAGTAAAATGTGCCAATATGCGCGCAAAAATGACTTGTTCAGGCCTTAGTCAGACGGGCGTTTTTTCCCGCGATTTTTTAAAACCAATGCTTTGCAATGGTATCGGACACATGAGCGCTTTTTATGCGCTCGTCCGATAAATTATAGAACAGAAATCGCAGATCGCACCTATCTGAGATCTGCGATTCCTGTTCTCTTCTCTATATGCGCTCAATGGGGCCGGCGGCAGCAGCGCCGACCCCATTGAGAACATATAGAAGACAAATCATTCTTCTCTGCCACAGCTGTAACAGCTGTGGCAGAGAAGAACGATGTTTGCCCATTGAATTCAATGGAGCCGGCAATACAGCCAGCTCCATTGAAAGCAATGGGCTGCCGGCGAGCGCAGGATGAATTGTCGGGAAGGGCTTAAATATATAAGCCCTTCCCTGCAATTCATCCAGAAATGTGTAAAAATTAAAAATATATATATACTCACCTTGTCCCGGCAGACGGAGTTCAGAGCGGCCGGCCTGCAGTGGGTGTGAAGGGGGTGTGAGTCAGACTTGCCCCTGATTGGCTCATCGCTGTGTCAATATTCACCGCGGGGAGTCCCCTCATCACTGAACACTGTGACAGCACTGTCACAGTGTTCAGTACAAGGGGACTCACCGCAGAGAGTAAAGAATCCCCTGCCACAGCTATGACAGCTGTTGCAGAGGATCACGATGTTCTGCCATTACTTTCAATGGGGCCGCAGCTGCTGCCAGCGGCCCCATTTAAATCATTGGGCTGCCGGCAACCCCTGCAGTGATTTTTTGGGGAAGGGCTTTAAATAGAAGCCCTTCCCTGAAAATCATTCCTAGCTGTAGTAAAAAATAAAAAATATATATACTCACCTCTGCTGCTGTTGGGGCTCAGGTGTGTCTATCCGCTTCGTCTCCGACAGTGTATTGAAGTTCTTACAGCAGGTTGGGATTTAAAATCCCCACCTGCTGAAAGGGCTGTATTTGATTGGCTGAGTGCTCAGTCAGTAACAGGCAGTGCTCAGCCATTCAATAAATGACAGCTGAGTGCTGCCTGTGATTAGTCACAGTGCTCAGCCATTCATTGAATTGGTGGAAATAGGCACGCAGCTTCGTTCACGCGTGTTTTCGCACATGCATGGACGCACAGATTTGTGGGCACACAAATGTGCAAAACAACACTGATGTGAATGAGGCCTAACACTGATCTTACTGTGTAAACCCAGGCAAAGTGTTTGTGTGTGCAAAAGGCATAGACAGTCCAGTGAGAGATAAAGATCATTGACTCAGATATAACCTATACGTTACACAGAATGAAGAATATACTGAAAACTCTATCGGAAAGAAAAGGAAAAATTGTGATGGAGAAATACTAAAAACAACACATGGAATGCAGCAATGAACAAAAGCAGCTTGTTCTCACTGATTGCATCATTTTCTGTGACCTTTGTAAGATGAATTTACTCCAATTTAGACCCATATTTTAGCCCTAGATGAAAAGAGGCATAAGACACACTGTAACTTAATATCATGCACTAGTGAAAACCCAATAATATGCATGACTACCCAAATACTCATGACATTTATTACACAAGTTATGCAAATCAACATTGGGAATTTTTCCCCTGTTGTGTTTGAAGGATATAAGTTTTGCAAAATGTTCCTTATATTTCAAGTTTGTTTGTTTTTATAAGTCTGCACGTATTTCCTTCTATGGGTTACGTAAGAACGTGAATGACAGGAAGAACAAAGCAGATGCTCATCTTTACTAAGACAATCGCATTCATCCAAATTCATGAAATTCCAAGACAAATATGTTTTATGTTAGAGCTCTTCCAGACTACAGCCAAACAAAAGCAGAAGACAGAATGTGCTGCACTATGAGCGTTAGTGCTGTTGGAATTGTTCCACAACATGCAGCGGAATTTGCCGCTGTGGAAATCTGCTTGCCTAAATGCAAATGTTGATGTGCAACTGCTTGTAGGATTAAGCCATTTTTAATTCTGCCTCAGAATCAGCACATTAGAAAAGCACATTTCGGTGCAGAATTTTCCATACAGCAGCAAATTTTACTACTAATTCTGTAGCTTTACATCTAGATCTATCAAAATTAAAGTACTAACAACCACTTGTCCGTGAGTAACTGAGTGAGTTACATGCTCCGCGCTGATCCCATGACGGTATGGTCATCACAGGTCCTTCATCCCAGGCATGATTTCACCTCAGCAAGCAGCTGAATTACCGGAGCACTGAGCCCCGCTCCTGATCATATGATGGTGACGTCATCACAGGTCCTTCAATATTTTGACCAACGCCAACCATCTCCAACTCCAACCATCATCACAACTCCAACAAACACTGTCACTATAAATAATACTAATAACTAGTACTATAACGGCCACCTGTCTTTTGGTGATGTGAGACTGTGTGAGTTACATGTGATGATGTCACTGTCATGTGATCAGTCACCAGGGCTCTGAGCTCTGCTCTTGACCATATGCCGGTGACTCATGACAGGTACTTCATCCCTGAGCACTAAATGAGGGATTATGGGCAGACTACATGCCCCACAAACCCACTTGGCCTCAGTTGCTATGGATACAGCAGTACTCAGTCTAGCAGTTTGTAGTTTGCTGTGAGACAGCCGGAGACCTGTGTGGAGACTCCAATAAATTACTCCTCACAAATGTCCACATACATAGCTGGCGGTGTATATTGACCAACAAGATTAAAGCATAGTCATTCCCAACTATCTTTGCATCTCCTGAACGTGATATCATGTCATCTCAAGTGCTAATGCCACCAACACCAGTCCAGCCTTCATCAAATCGTCAACCATTGTCCAGTGTTGGAACAAATGTCACTGTCATGCAAACAGGTCACCATAGAGGGTTCAACGCCGCCAGGAAACTAATGCAGCTTACAAGACACAGCTGCAAGCCACGATTTCACCTCAGCCACCAGCTGAAGTATGTAAATCTTGCACAGAAATATTTTGACCAACTTCAATTTTTTCATCATATTATATTAGTAAATGGTGCATTGTACCACCCAGAAACACAGATAGTAGTCTATATGAGAGAAAGTGTTCTATTGCTTTTTCAACCCCCAATATAGGATGTGTGTGGTGCTTAGACACTGTGCTCATCTTATTTCACAGAAAGGTTTATATTGCACGTTCACAAAAGTGATAGTTTAAGGAAAATACATAGAAAGCATTATAAAATTGAATATGTTTAATGTTCTTTAGATTGCTATATACAAGAGTTCAAACCCCGTTTCTCAGAGTAAATGCTTAAATACCACATGGAAAGTCTCTAATGCGTTCCCATGGAGAGGCATGCATTACTAACATAGTATGTTACGCAAAAAAAAAAGACATATTGCTATCCAGTTTAGCCTATTACCCCCTAATGTTGATCCAGAGGAAGTTAAAAAAAAGTCCACTGAGGTGGAAGCCAATTTTCCCCACTCAACGGAAAAAAAATTCCTTTCCGACTCCAAGTCTAACAATCAGAATAATCTCCCGATCGCCATCCCTGCTTTCTATCACTGACCTATTACTTACTCGCACACATTCTCGCCCAGATCAAGCATTGTCATTTTATATTCCAACTATTTATGCAGCACAGTATCAAACGCTTGGAAATGTCCAGATACACAGGATCCAATAACTCTCCCCAATCCAGTCTAGAATTTACCTCCACATAGAAGCTGATCACGTTGGTTCGACAGGGGTGATCCCTCAAAAAACCCAAGCTTATACGGAGTTATACGGCTATTTGCCTTGAGGTCCCACAGGACTCACTATAGAGTCCTTAAATATAAGAAACAACGCTCTAACTACCACTTATTTCCCTTAGAAGCTGGGGGTGTATACCATCAGGACCTAGTGATCTGTCTATTTTAATCTTTTTAAGATGGCTCTGCACTTCTTCCTGAGTTAAACTGGTGAAATTTAGTAGAGAGTTTACTTTATCACTCTGTAACCAATTTGACATTTCATTTTTCCTTGTGAATACGCTGGAGAAAAAACTGTTTAATAGATTTGCTTTCTCATCATCACTATGTATACTGCACATAGTATAATATACATACTACATTGGGGTTTTTTTACAATGGGATATTATCAATGATGTATGCCTCTGTATGCCAGTGGAATACATTGCAGCCTTCTGCAATATAAACCCTCTGAAAGAAAGTAAAAATGACATGTGAACAGAGCTTTACATGTGGCATACTAGACTATATTCTATCAGCTCAGTCTGTGTACTATAAATATATTGTTACGATCGTGGGGGCACAGGGCCCACACGATTGTGACCAAAGGGGATGCACACGGGTATCACCAGGGTCACACGGGACTCACACCGGTTTCAGGCAACTAGCCCTGGCTATAAGGAGGTTGACCTGGCCCTACCTAAGTGGGGATATTGCCCCAATAAGGGCAGCCCAGTGGTCTTCGGATCTGGGTCCTAGCTGATCCTAGAAGCCACGCACCAGAACAGGATGCATTCACATGGCACATGACAGACACAGAATACACTGCATACAACATGCAACCACTAGTAACAGATTGGAAGCTGAATATAAATACCAGGTATTGGTTGACATTATGTACAAGATGTTGAAAGCTAGCAGGCCACTTCACGGCTCCTGGTTATACTGCTAGTCCCTACACTAACCAGGAGTCCAGCAGAACCACCGTTCACACCGCACGCTGCAGCAGGACACACAGCAAGCTAACACAAAACTGACAGAATTTAAATGTACAAACGGACATGAACCAAGTCACACTGCAAACTTCACCAGACAAGCATTCATGACTACTCACCTTAGTGGCCATACAGACTAACCAGGAGCTGGGTTTATATGTGAGCACAGATCCAGGGGATTGGCTAGCAGAAAGTACCACACCCAGCCAGCTCAATCATTAACCCTGAGAGTGCTGTGCTGCTGGAATCACAATAGAACAACATGTCTCAGCAGCACACGTAACATATATGTAAGTTTAAATATTGTATTCTTTATTACTTAAATTTTATCTGTACATTAAATATGTAAAGGAATCAGTGAAAGAGCCACATGTATGGAAAGTATCCAGATCTAGAAGTTCAGTCCGCTTTATTGTACAGTTTGGACCCACCTAGTGAGCCTTATGACATGGCTAAATATCCCTGTCTGGTTTTATGAGGTAAAACTAGGAAAAACATTTAACGCAAATGTCCAAACACGTTTTTTTATCTGTAAACCCTCTGTAAAACAAATTGACATCTTAAGTCAATAGGTTGAGTGATGCATTGATACTTAGGCACTAAGTAATAGTAAATGTGATGCACTCTGACCTGCCAAATTCTTTTTTTTTTATACTCTTTTGACCATATCTCAATAAATTTGAAAATCTGCCTCGCATGCAGAAGTAATTTTTCACAACTTTATTGTATCACTAAAATAAAGGTTCAACATTGTTAATAATGTACTTGGTGAGTGCATTTTTTCAAACGGGAAGGACTTTTTCTAAAGATCTATTTATAATAATATATAATCTACCAGTACAAACAACCAATAGAGAGCATGTCAGTCAGTGCTTGCTACCACTGTGTACACGGGCACATTATCAGTTCCATGGGGACAATTGATCGTTAAGATGATTGTTCCTCTCCATACAGCAGTCATCGCTGGCGTAACTATCGGGAATGCAGGGCAGGGGATGCGGTTGCACCCGGTGCCCAGGAGCCTTAGGTGGCCCATAAGGCCTCTCTTCTCCATATAGGGAGCCCAGTATTATGAATAAAGCTTTATAGTTGGGGGCCCTGTTACAGGTTTTGCATTGGGGCCCAGGAGCTTCAAGTTACACTTTTGCGTTAAGGGGTTAAGAGAATAAACTTTTGCACCCGGGCCCATGAGCCATTAGCTACGCCCCTGGCGGTCATTGATCGGCTGCGGAGAGGTACAACCAACTAGCTAGCATTTTATGCTCACCTAAACACCACGATGAGCAGATGAACAAACATTTCCTTGTATGTTGGCAAATCCCTTAGCCTTTTACATGGCCTGATTCTTGGGCAAACGAGTCTTTGTAGGAATGTTCAGGCCCGAAAGTTAGCCTGTGTAAAAGGACCTAAAAGCCTCTCAATATATCATGTGTTCCTAGGAAAATTTGTTCCCAAATCTCTCTTTTTCAAGGAGGTGTGTTTCCCTATGTCTAAATGCCATCATTGAAAACTAATTGTGTCTTAGGGTCCTTCCACACGGGACAACCTGTTGGGCGCAGGTGCCCAACAGGTTGTCCCAGTGATGATTATTCCTTGCTTTTACACAGGAGCGAGCATCACTAGTGAATTCAGGCGAAGCGAGCCAGAGATCGTTCCGGCCCATCTGCTTCTATTCACAGTAAACAGGTAGTCGTTCATAGATGAACAACTGCCTGTTTACACGGGATGATCCATTGTTCAATTATCTGCATGCAGAAACTGAACGACAAGTGAGAAGCAAAAAAATTATTATTAGTCTATCAGTCAGGGCATGCATTTACAAGGAAAGATAATTGTTCAGATTCCCGCTGGACGCAGGAATCTGAATGATTTATCGTCCCATGTAAAAGGCCCTTAGTTATTTTCCTAAATAGTAGGTTCCTGTAAATACAGTATACACGGAGTGAATAGAAATATGGAAACACCTACGAAATGCATGAGATTTTAATCATTAGCACTGATCTATCTGCCCTTTGGACCCCTGCTTGGCTGAGCGCTTTCCTGACAAATTTGTGTTTACTTCACCTCTTGCGCTGCTCTTGGTGGTTTTGGTAACTAGCTGGTAACAGCAGCTGAGTCACTCAAACCCCTGACCAATGGAACCTTGTTGCTCAGGCAGATATTCACTTCTGCCCAGCAGCATCTATGTCATATTACCTCCACTTACATTACAGGGGATTATAAATCATATTTCAATAAAACATGTAGAAACCTATGCATGCATTTCGTGCAGTGTTTCCATATTTTTGTCCACCCCCTGTATGTCTCCTTTTACAAACTGTGAGCTACTTTTATCTTCTTGCCATAGAAGTCACCAGCAGACATCCACCCAGCGCCACTTTCACTCTTGCCAGCATGTACATTATCAGGCGTATCTATGAAGTGGATCTTGAATGTATCTTACAACAACAGCCTAGAAAGTATTGCTGTACAGCACAATTGTACCAATGTTTCTAGGGAGACCCTCGACGTTTACAGTACTTGCACAAAGACGAGAATGTAGAGAATTTGAATAGTTTGTTCAAGTCACATACTTTTCTGTTAGTTACGCCCTTCATTAACCTGAATCTCAAGCACAAACAGAAGAATTCCAGTATTACATTGGCAGAGGTTCAGAATGAGACGTATCATAAGAATAGGCAAGGGGAATTGAGTTGACTTTCACAGAATCGCATACTAACTTAGGATAGAAGCCAAGATAACCCAACTGCTCAGATAAAAGTAAAAAAGAGCAGAAGCTCTAAATGACATTAACTGTATGAGACACTTATTGCCTGGATGCTTATGTTACACTGACGATACTTCTAGACATGCACTGACAGATGACATACATCAAGTAGGAGCGAACTTACCTGGGCAAGTGGAGATGTTACACTACTATGGACAAAGCAACTGTCCCATAATCAAAAGGAGTTAAAAAGTTCTTACATAGATCAAGCGTTCTTAGAAAAACTGAGAACAAATAGAACAGTTAACATGTTGTACTTACCAGACTGTTCTTTGTTATGTGCGAGAATTCTGTAACTGACAATTCAATCTCTGTACTTACGGAAGTACTCACAAATCCTGTCATTGAACTTGCTGGGCTGGGCATGAATACCTAGTATTTACATATCTCCACCCAAAATACCAGGATAGAACCAGCTAACAATGCACTGGAATTCTTATGTTCATTTTTAGTCCTAAGCACCCCCTGGTGTATAGCAGTGGTATTACAATGTTGTCTAATCCATTGAGTCTACTGTATAATACATACAAAGTGCATCATAAACATGAAATATTACATAAAGAAAAACATACATTTTTACTACATTCACCCTTTTTGGTGCCAGATGTACCTAGATATTGTACACTTCTGGTAGCATGAAGAGCTTTCACACCACTAAGGGCTTCTTCAGACGAGCGTATGTGCAAATTCGCTTGTTACAGCGCAAACGTATTTGTACAGTGAACAAGGTTGATTTACATGCATGTCTGTGTATAGTGCAGTACATTTTTGCGCGCACAGGGCCTGTTTATATGTGCGTCCAATATAACCTGCGCCCAGACTTAAAAGGTTATTTAGCTTAATGATGTCCAGATGTGTTTTTTCCCTGCTTTTTTGTGCAGCGTGTTGTGCATCCCCTTGTGTATTGCGTGCACACTTGCACCTCTTACCCTATAGACTTCTATGGGGCTCATGGGAGCGCAAATATGCAGGAAAATAGAGCGCGTCCCATTTTCTTCTCAAACACCCATCAAAAAGGAAATCAGAACAAATGCATTGAAAACAACGGGTTCTATTCTCTATTTTCTGCCACGCAAGGCAGAATTAGGGCATGCAATACGCAGAGAATAGAACCCATTGATGTCAATGAGTTCCTTCTCATTAACGATTTTTTTACACGTATTTTGGTAGCCTTTTAAAAAATAGTACCTGCTCTATCTTTCTGCATATTAGTGCACCAAAGGGCCCCATAGAAGTCTGTAGGAGGTACACAAATGCACAATATGCTGCATAATTCCGTGAAGAATAGAGAACATTTGGACCTCATTAGGCTAAATAGCCTTTTAAATCAGGGTGGGGTGTTTCATGTGGTGTGCCGTTCGTGAGACCAGAAGTAACTGCAGTGCCCTGCTGAGGCAAACACCAATAGTAGTAACACCCCTGCTTAGGATATTGCAGGGAAATGACTGGCAATCCAAGCATACGGCTGGAGCTGGGAGGGTGTAGTGCATGGACCTGTCACGGTGGCACTCACTAACTCCTGGTCCCGGAGGGAGTTACCGCAACATAGGATAGGGTCAGTAGTCCTTAGGAGGAGGGGGGCTAGTAGTTGTCAGTTCATGACGCCACTGTTCCATACACCAGCAATCATACATGGTGGATTAATAAAACACTGGACAAGTGTACCATACCTCGGGTCCTCAGGAACGGTTGAGGCCCAGTAAAACTTTACTTAGTTTAACTTTGCAAAAACAGGTAGTTATAGGTACATTTACGGCAGCAGTTAAAAGGTAGAAGCTCAGAGGTTGGGAGGCAAGACAAAATTACTCAGAAAAAGACTTAGTTTAAATGCACCCTGCATATTCTCTGCGTGAGTGTGAAAATCACGTACTTATGTGCGGTTGTCCATTGGCAGATGGCCACACATGAAAAATAGCTGCTGTAATGTGAATAGGTACCTGGTTCAATAGCACTTAAGATTTGGTGTGCTCTCTCTCTCTGGATGGTGCTCACTCCTTTACATCCACACCCCATACGCTTCCTCGTCTTCGGTCTTCGCCAACATGGAAGTGATGGTGTTCCCATGCAGCTCTGTGTATGTGTTTAATGAGGCCTAGATATCCGAAGATTATCTAAAATCTTATACCTTTTTACATTACTTTTTGTCTTTGCATAATTTGGTCACATTATAAACCAATACCTCATTACCCTTTTAAATTACACTACACAAATTAAAGTGCTTAAAAAAAATGTCTCAAGTCTTTTGTGAAAAAACGATGCAACACAGCAAACAGTTCAACAAAAATTATTCTATTTAAAATATATATATATATAATTTGCAATAATTAAAAAAAAATAAAACTTTTTTAGTCATAAATAGCATTAACGTCCATGCCAACTCTACCCCACAGGTTTGTGAACCTCGATGCAGAATCAGGAGGCTGCTATTCCTGTACTGCATCTTGGCTGGACCGTGGACACCCTTGCTGCTGTGCCTGGAAAATGGGATTTGCATAATAATACTGGTTGAAAAGTGTTGAATTGTTGGTGGTGCTGATAGCTACCAGCAATTTGAGGAGGTGGTGGTGGTGAGGACTGTCATACAACTGAACAGTGCCAAGCATGCCACCGTGCATCTGTAAAGGTTCCTCTGGATCTTCAGGAGCCAAAAATGACTTTGCCACACTGTAAGGCAATGTTGGCTTGCAGCATTAAGTCAGGGGCAACCGAGGACGCATCCTTCGCTGTGGGGGTGGCTTTAGCTCTTCTAACTCCCCGGCTCCTTCAGGGCTGATGTGACTGCTAATAGTCTTCTCAGCTTGCGCTGAAGTCCCTTCTGCTAGGCTAGTGGTCCCCTTGACAGCTGTCGATGCCATTCCATTCTCCTCCTCCTGCCTCACAAAACTGGCCATGTTGTCTTGGGTTCTGTGTGCAAAGGGAAAAAACAAGTGAAATTTGGACACTAACAGCGTTCTGGTGAAATATACAGATCTGGCTTTTATATTCTGCAGTCGCATAAACTGCAAAAGGGTTTAAAGGCTTCTTCTGCTGTCTGTGACTTTGTCCCGTCTGGCGGCCGTGAAAATCATGGTCGCAAAATGGGACGCGACAAAATTATTGATTTCCAATGTTTCATTTTCACTGTCAGGATTCTTGCGTGATACTATGCTCAAAAAAAGAAAGACTGGGGGGACTCCCCATACTTCCCGCTCCCTTCCAATAAAACACGTGACCACTTCTTAGTAACAAAAACTTCTTTATTAACCAAAATTCTTTAAAAGACATGTATTTCACTCTATGCTGGCATAAATTATGTGGGAAGGCCACAGCTTATTTAATATTAGTATATAACATCAACTTATTTCCTTCTTTCCATGCCTATCGCCTGTTCCTAACATCTAATGCTCTAAACCTTTCGAGGCGTGAGAAAGCCCGTTACGGCCTGTACGCACCCTCAATCTTCCAGCTGGCATGGAAATACCGCTAAACCGCCTACTGCTGTGACAACTTAACACCTCTCAACCAGGAAAACCCCTTCCCATTCCCCCCTCAGCTCAGAGGGCGGGCGGGTGGGCGTCTTCCTTCTTCTCTTACTCCACGTGGAATGGCACACTCTCCTTCTCCCTCTCTCTTCTTCCTGTATTAACTCCTCCCACCTCCTCCGGTCGCTTAACCCTTTCCTGTCCTAATCTCCCGCCCCCCAGTCCCTCGCTCCTACGCTACCTGCTTTGTAGCTATCTAGACTGGGGGGACTCCCCATACTTCCCGCTCCCTTCCAATAAAACACGTGACCACTTCTTAGTAACAAAAACTTCTTTATTAACCAAAATTCTTTAAAAGACATGTATTTCACTCTATGCTGGCATAAATTATGTGGGAAGGCCACAGCTTATTTAATATTAGTATATAACATCAACTTATTTCCTTCTTTCCATGTCTATCGCCTGTTCCTAACATCTAATGCTCTAAACCTTTCGAGGCGTGAGAAAGCCCGTTACGGCCTGTACGCACCCTCAATCTTCCAGCTGGCATGGAAATACCGCTAAACCGCCATGAAGGATGCAGCCTGCTTACGCTGCCATCCGCCCCCCACATGCCAGCGACAGAGCCGCCTCCACCCCGTCCTGCAACCCCGATAGGAATGTATCCATACCTATATCACTTAAATGGACACCATCCTTCCTCCACATACCTGGCACCTTTTTCTCCAGCTCCCAGTGCCTAATGGCTACCCCTCCTATTGCCTTAACGAATTTAGAAATTTTAAAATTTACCCTTTCCTTACCCTGTCGATAGCCTCCATGTCCCTTGCTTCTTTCCACACTCTCCTGGCAACTATGTCGGACCATACTATAATAGTCTCCTCAAAAAATTTCTTGAACCTCAACATATCCTCCGCATGAATTACCAATATCACTTTCCCCTGGGACCATCTGCTGACACACAATATTTCTTGTAGCAGCCTGGCCCATTGCAGACCTCTTACCCCGTGCCATTTCACCTGGACCTTTTTCAGGCCCAGGTTCCTGTCAATGGGCCGGGTCCCCGCTCTTTTCTCTGCCCAATGAATGAAAGAGTGGCCCACCACCCAAACCGTCCACTCCGAACCTGCAAAATAAACACATAAACGGCACACCACAATGTAACTTTAACTATAACACTCTCAAGTTTGGTCGGACGTACGACTTGTACGCCTCCGACCTCCAGCGTCCAACCCGCTTCACCTCGTCTCCTCTTAATCCGCAAGCGAACGCTGACATTGCTGCGCCAATCCTGAAAGAATGCGTGCCAAACTCGCTGGGCTCGAAACCTAATCTCTTCAAGCATGTGCGCATCACCGCCCCAAATTGAAACTTAATTAGTGGGGCTCCTGATGCATGCGCCAACAGTTGTCCTTTTCCGCTGTGCCGCGCCAAAAACTGTTTCAGCAACGCCACAGGACACGCAGCTGTCCCCAACGCTGTCAAGCGCAGCCACTCGCCTGCGCCATACACATCAGTCTTGGACTTTTTGATGCATAACTTTATATCCGACTCACTGCACAACACATCCTCGAAACGCAACCCCCCCAGCTTCCTACAGCTGGGAGCCACTATTTCGCTCAGTCTCAATGCTGCGAAAAACGCTAACGAAAACGCAACCCGAAAGAGCAGCACCTCGCTTTCGTCTTTGCACACTGCTCCCAAAACGTTCAGCATCGCATTTAACAGTTCGAAAGTTATCGGCCGCCTGTCGTCTCTTGACGACCTTTCTTTTTTCCAACCTTTAAGTATCTGTCCGAAGACAAAATCCTTTGTCACATCGCGCCGTCCGTGCAGGCGCAACAAAAACGCAATGGCCGACAAGTGCTTGCGCGCCGAGCTCGCCGATGCGCCCCGACGCCGCAGCTCCGCCATAATGTCTAACGTCACCGCTCTCGCCCGCGCTCCATCAGGGAATTGTCCCCCTGCTGCCATCAACCATCTTTCCCATATTGCATTATATCGCTTCCACGTCGATTCCGCAACGGAGTTGCGAATCAGAGTCGTGAGCTCTCTTCTACTATTTCCCATAAGATCGCCGGGCAACATACCCCTTTGACATCCGCTGTCGGGTGGAGTTCCCTGAATCTCTCCATCTGGAAACGAGAAAGAGCGTCAGCCGTGTTATTGTTTACTCCGGGTACGTGTCTCGCCTTCAGTTTAATATTATTCTGTAGGCATCTCAAGACCAAATGGCGTAAAACTGCCAAAACCAAGGGAGATCTGGATGTCTGCTTATTCACCGCTGTTACTACTGCCTGGTTATCCGACCAGAAGCAGATATTCCTGTTTTCCAAAACCGGCCCCCAGATCTCCACCGCCACCATTAGCGGAAAAATCTCCAGCAGTGTTATGTTCTTCACCCACCGTCTCTCGAACCATTCTCTGGGCCATGGTGCACTGCACCAACTGTCCTCCAAAATTACTCCAAAACCACAGGAGCCCGATGCATCCGACATCAGTCCCAGCTCCTCGTTTGCGACTTCCGCAGTTTGACAAATCACTTGACCATTGAACGTTTGAAGAAAGACTTGCCATGTGTGCAAGTCCTCCTTCATACCCCTTGTCACTCTGACGAAGTGGTGTTTCTCTTTTATCCCGACTGTCGCCAATGACAGCCGCCTTGCAAACGGGCGGCCCATCGGAATGACCCGACACGCAAAATTTAACAAGCCTATAATTACTTGGAGCTGGTGCAGTGTAACTTTCTTAGAACTGCCCGCCAACTTAACTTCTTGTCGCAACCGCGCTACCTTCTCGTCCGGTAAACGAAATACCATTGCCATAGTATCGATTTCAATGCCTAAAAATGTAAGACATGTCACCGGACCAACCGTTTTCTCGCGCAACAGCGGTACACCCGCTTTACCCATCAGATCCTGAAATGATGCCAATAACAACCCGCATACCTCTGAATCTGATGGCCCGACGAAGAGGAAATCATCCAGATAATGTAACACCGATCGGATGCCCGTCTCGTATCGAAGCATCCAGTCCAAAAATGAACTGAACACTTCAAAGTAATAACAAGAGATGGAACACCCCATCGGTAAGCACATATCCACAAAATATAAGCGATCCAGGCGGCAGCCCAACAAGTGAAAGCAGTCTGGATGCACCGGTAATAGTCGAAAAGCGGACTCGATATCAGCTTTTGCCAACAGAGCCCCCTTTCCGGCCTGCCGTACTAGGCAGACAGCCCTATCGAAAGAAGTATACGATACCGCTGTTTGCTCCTTGGAAATCCCGTCGTTGACTGACTCGCCCGTCGGGTAGGATAAATGATGGATAAGCCGGAACTTACCCGGTTCCTTCTCTGGTACCAAGCCCAAAGGTGAAACGCGCAAGTTCTCGAATGGCGGTTCCTGAAACGGCCCCGCCATCCGACCCAGTTCTACCTCCTTTAGCAGCTTCTCCATCACCATCTCTTTATTGTCATACGCCGATTTTAAATTGCGACTAAGCGTTAACGCCGAACCCGGTTGATGTGGAATGACGAAACCCGTGTTAAAACCTTCTTTAAGAAGGTTTGCTTCCCGTCTCCTGTGGTACTTGCCTAACCACTCCTCCAGAAACTGCGCGTTCACTGGCGTTGCCCCCGGGCGACGCTATGGCCACGGGCAAGTTTTGCTTTTGTCTCCGAAAACAACGTACCGCTGCGTGCGCACCGCCGCAAAAGGAGCACTCGTGCCGGAACTTGCATGCTGCAAGAAACCGACAGTTACCCTCATTGAATGCCCAGCAGGAACCCGAGGGCTTATGTGCCCCAGGTGCCTGCTGTCCACCCGTTACCGCGTTATTGCTCTGAAAAAGGGGCTTCGCCGGCTTTTGCGCCAGGATCAACTGGATCCAAGCATCCGTCGCTTTTGTCGCCCAACTCACGTTGCTCATTCCGGAAATCCGTCGACGAAAATCTTCGTCATATCGCCACCACGCCGCACCGCCGTGCAGCTTGTAAGCGCTATGAATAGTGTTAATATATACCAGTAGCTCCGGGCCTTTTCCCGGCTGATACTGGCATATAACGTGAGCCAGGGTCAACATGGCTTGTAGCCAATTGCTAAATGTTTTGGCTATTTTGGGCTTCTTGTCCCGTTCAGCGAAGCGCTCCTTATCAACCGACACATGCTCCACCGATAGGAGTGACCAAATATCCACGTATATACCACTTTTAATTTTCTCAATTGTGTCCTCCGCAAGGCCCACCCCCAGCGGGGCCACGCCACAAAATAGAGAATCCGAAAAACGTAGACCATCTTTTACCGACTCTTCGCTTTTCCCGGTCGCCACCGCTGGCGAGCACCCGGTAGCGTGAGCCACATCACCAACCACGGGCGAGTCTCGTCTCCCCGGGTTACCACACGACACCGTTCCTTTACCTTTATCAAACTCATTCACCAGCGCTCTCAGCGCTACCATAAAGTTATTCACGTTATTGGGCGACGAATCACCCCACACTCTATCACATTGGGACTCACCCTCCAATTCGTCCTCCGGCCCTGCCGAGGGGAAAGACGGGTGACTCGGTCCCGGTTGGCTCCTTTCCGGACTCGCCACCGCGTGTCGTACCCTGTCCCTATTACGGGAGACACCACGGGGTAGTACGCTACAGCCATAGGACGCCCTGGAGGCTGCGGCCCGTTCGCCCTGCCTTTCGGTACGTGAGGCCCGCCTCTCATCTGTGGCGGAAGCCGGTGAACATGGTAAAGCCTGCTGCGAAGCGCAAACCAAAGTCCCATGGCCGCTGTGCCTACCACTCCTGTCCACCGCTTCCGTTCGCCTGTACCCTCTAGCGAAATGGGGCGCCTCCCGACGTGTACAATGCTCACCAGACTCCGAAGACGAGCTATCAATCCTTGCATCGCTGCGCCAGCTTCCTTGCGTCATGCCGCTAAACCCCCGCCTGCCGCCTAATCCCCCCTCTGTCCCGCTACCGGCCCCTTGACTACCGGGCACATAGCTTCCCCCTCCCCTCTTACCCTTCCTCTGTCTCGCCTGCCCACTTTGCTCCACCCCGTAAGCCCCTTGCCGGCCTGAAGTGCCTTCGATTACTTGCACTCGTCTGTCCTCTCCAGTAAGGGAAAAACCCCGTGGCGACATGTGACCGCTGCTCGCTGCCCCTCCTCCCCCTCCCTCCTTCGCTCGTACCCCGTAAGCCCCTTGCCGGCCTGAGGCGTCTTTATAGTACATACCGCTGCCCCTCATATTAGGGCATGAGCCCTGGGGCGACAAGGGGGCCATACTGCCTAGTTGTACTCCCCCTCCCCCTTGCCGGCTTGAGGCGTATTTAGAATAAATCCTGTTGCCCCTCATATTAGGGCATGAGCCCTGGGGCGACAAGGGGGCCATACTGCCTGCTTGTACTCCCCCCCCCTTCCCCCCTCTGTTTACCCGCCCTGCGCCTCTTCTTTCTATTCCATCCCCACCCCACCCTTGCCCTGCGCTCGCGCTGCTGCGGTCGCTTGCGCTGATGCCGGCCTCGCTGCTGCCGCTGGCGCTCGTCTCCCTCCGCACGGGAGTCCCGGCGCCGGAACTTCTTCCGGCCCGCGGATCCATCCGCCCGCCGCCGGCACGGCGCGCAGGCCGTCCCCCTTCACTCTCTGCTTGACGCTGGACAGCCGCGGGGCAACCCCTTCCAGCGCTGGACTTACCCGCTCCTGATGCCGCTGCTGACGTCCCGGTAAGTACCTCGGGGTTTTCTCCTGTTCTTCCGGCGCTTCTTCCGGTCGCGCCCATGTTGCTTCCCGCCGCGGCTCGCTGAGGCCGCGCTCCGCCACCGATACTTGAACGCGCAGGTCTCGGGCTTGCGTGCTGGCCCCCCTTCTTCACGGCTGGGCTCGGGCTCAGCCTGGTAGGGGGAATCCTCCTTCTCTGGGGTCTTCCGCGGGGCGCACTGGCAACCATCTGCAGCGGCTGGTCTTCTCCTGCCCTGGCTTCTCCCGACGGCGTGGCTCCGAACTCCGCGGCCATCCTCATCAGCCAGTCAGGTCCCTGGCTGGCAACAGCTTCCTTGATTTGCAGAACGAGCAGGTCCATGTTTCTTCTCTTTAAATCTTCTGCCTTCCTTCACACGTCTTCCTTCTTCTCTTACTCCACGTGGAATGGCACACTCTCCTTCTCCCTCTCTCTTCTTCCTGTATTAACTCCTCCCACCTCCTCCGGTCGCTTAACCCTTTCCTGTCCTAATCTCCCGCCCCCCAGTCCCTCGCTCCTACGCTACCTGCTTTGTAGCTATCTAGGACTTAGGTTTTCTATGTGCGAGAAATATCAGGCAGGACTTATCTCGCTACTTTTGTTTTCAAACTCGCACGTTTGAAAATAACAAAAATAAAAAACAGAGTTCATGCGCTTATATGCTCCATATTTGGACCTCCGACACGGGATACCTGCACCGCGTTTGGAGTGCCATCAAAACACATTACTGACAGCTAATGTATTAGTCGAAAAACGATTATAAATAGAGATGAGCGAGCACTAGAGATGAGCGAACGTATTCGTCCGAGCTTGATATTCGTGCGAATATTAGGGTGTTCGGGATGTTCGTTATTCGTAACGAACACCATGCGGTATTCGGGTTACTTTCACTTCCTTCCCTGAGACGTTAGCGCGCTTTTCTGGCCAATTGAAAGACAGGGAAGGCATTACAACTTCCCCCTGCGACGTTCAAGCCCTATACCACCCCCCTGCTGTGAGTGGCTGGGAAGATCAGATGTCACCCGAATATAAAAGTCGGCCCCTCCCGCGGCTCGCCTCAGATGCCTTGTGAGTTAGATGAGGGACAGTGCTGCTGGTACCGGAGCTGCTGTAGGGAGAGAAATAGCAGTTAGTGTAGGGTTCAAGAACCCCAAAGGTCCTTATTAGGGCCAGTAATACCTGTGTGTTGGCTGCTGTTAGCAGTGACTTTTTTTTTTCCTCAAAATCGCCTCTGCAGAGCGTTGCACCCGGCATTAGGGACAGAAGTGTTGGATAGGCAGGGAGAGTGTTAGGAGTGAGTGTAGCCTTCAAGAACCTCAACGGTCCTTTCTAGGGCCATATTTAACCGTGTGCAGTACTGTGCTGGCTGCTGTTAGCTGTGCTGCATTTTTTTTTCTTTCTCAAAATCGCCTCTGCAGAGCATTGCACCCTCCATTGATACTACAGGGAAAGAATTGTGTAGGCAGGGCCACAACATAGTTATTATTCATTGAATATACGCAGTGGGTCCTTTTGGTGTAAAAAAAGGGAAAAGAAATCTATTTGTCCTGCCTCTGTCCGTCCTAAGGGCTGTGGACACGTGTGAGCTGCGTGTACAACGTTAAAAAATCAGACGCACCCAGCTACGGTTTACTGCTGGCTTCGCCATTTGCTTTCCTTAATTGGGAAAAAAATACCTGCTCTGCCAGAGTTAATAACTCTGCTACCCTCAAGTTCTGTGACACATTAGCAGGGCCACAGCACAGTTATTAAACTTTTCATGTTCATTGAATATACGCAGTGGGTCCTTTTGCTGTAAAAAAAGGGAAAAGAAATCTATTTGTCCTGCCTCTGTCCGTCCTAAGGGCTGTGGACACGTGTGAGCTGCGTGTACAACGTTAAAAAATCAGACACACCCAGCTACGGTTTACTGCTGGCTTCGCCATTTGCTTTCCTTAATTGGGAAAAAAATACCTGCTCTGCTAGAGTTAATAACTCTGCTACCCTCACGTTCTGTGACACATTAGCAGGGCCACAGCACAGTTATTAAACTTAGATTATTCATTCACTAGAGGCAGTGGGGCGTTTCGTTTTCAAAAAAGGGAAAAAATTATATTTGGCCTGCAGTCTTGCACCAATTTATTTCCTGCCTGTGAAATCAAATCACTGGTAATACAGCATGCTGAGGGGTAGGGGTAGGCCTAGAGGACGTGGACGCGGCCGAGGACGCGGAGGGCCAAGTCAGGGTGTGGGCACAGGCCGAACTCCTGTTCTAGGTGTATCGCAGCCGTCTGCTGCGCGATTAGTAGACAGGCACGTTTCTGGCGTCCCGACAGTCATCGCACAATTCATGGGTCCACGCGGGAGACGGTTATTAGAAAATGAGCAGTGTGAGCAGGTCCTGTCGTGGATGGCAGAAAGTGCTTCGAGCAACCTATCGTCCACCCACAGTTCTGCGCCGTCCACTGCTGCAAATCCGAATCCTCTGTCTGCTGCTCCTCCTTCCTCCCAGCCTCCTCACTCCACTACAATGACACATGCTCAGGAGCGGGAACACTCCCAGGAACTGTTCTCGGGCCCCTGCTCAGATTGGGCAGCAGTGGTTCCTCTCCCACCAGAGGAGTTTATCGTCACTGATGCCCAACCATTCGAAAGTTCCCGGGATCCGGGGGAAGAGGCTGGGGACTTCCGCCAACTGTCTCAAGAACTTTCTGTGTGTGAGGAGGACGATGACGATGAGACACAGTTGTCTTGCAGTGAGGTAGTAGTAAGGGCAGTAAGTCCGAGGGAGCAGCGCACAGAGGATTCGGAGGAAGAGCAGCAGGACGATGAGGTGACTGACCCCACCTGGTGTGCAACGCCTACACAGGACAGGTCTTCAGAGGGGGAGGCACTGGGCAGCAGCAGGGCAGGTTGCAAGAGGCAGTGCGGTGGCCAGGGGTAGAGGCAGGGCCAGACCGAATAATCCACCAACTGTTTCCCAAAGCGCCCCCTCGCGCCATGCCACCCTGCAGAGGCCGAGGTGCTCTAAGGTCTGGCAGTTTTTCACAGAGACGCCTGCCGACCGACGAACAGTGGTGTGCAACCTTTGTCGCGCAAAGCTCAGCCGGGGAGCCAACACCAACAGCCTCACCACCACCAGCATGCGCAGACATATGATGGCCAAGCACCCCACAAGGTGGGACGAAGGCCGTTCACCGCCTCTGGTTTGCACCCCTGCCTCTCCCCCTGTGCCCCAACCTGCCACTGAGATCCAACCCCCCTCTCAGGACACGGGCACTACCGCCTCATGGCCTGCACCCACACCCTCACCTCCGCTGTCCTCGGCCCCATCCACCAGTGTAGTTCAGCGCACCGTCCAGCCGTCGCTTGCGCAACTGTTGGAGCGCAAGCGCAAGTACGCCGCCACGCACCCGCACGCTCAAACGTTAACCGTCCGCATAGCAAAATTCATCAGCCTTGAGATGCTGCCGTATAGGGTTGTGGAAACGGAGTCCTTCAAAGCTATGATGGCGGCGGCGGGCCCACGCTACTCAGTTCCCAGTCGCCACTACTTTTCCCGATGTGCCGTCCCAGCCCTGCACGACCACGTCTCCCGCAACATTGTACGCGCCCTCACCAATGCGGTTAGTGGCAAGGTCCACTTAACTACGGACACGTGGACAAGCACAGGCGGGCAGGGCCACTACATCTCCCTGACGGCACATTGGGTGAATTTAGTGGAGGCTGGGACAGAGTCAGAGCCTGGGACCGCTCACGTCCTACCCACCCCCAGAATTGCGGGCCCCAGCTCGGTGGTGGTATCTGCGGTGGTGTATGCTTCTTCCACTAAAGCACCCTCCTCCTCCTCCTCAACCTCTGTCTCGCAATCTAGATGTGTCAGCAGCAGCAGGACGTCGCCAGCAGTCGGTGTCGCGCGGTGTGGCAGCACAGCGGTGGGCAAGCGTCAGCAGGCCGTGCTGAAACTACTCAGCTTAAGAGATAAGAGGCACACGGCCCACGAACTGCTGCAGGGTCTGACACAGCAGACCGACCGCTGGCTTGCGCCGCTGAGCCTCCAACCGGGCATGGTCGTGTGTGACAACGGCCGTAACCTGGTGGTGGCTCTGCAGCTCGGCAGCCTCACGCACGTGCCATGCCTGGCCCACGTCTTTAATTTGGTGGTTCAGCGCTTTCTGAAAAGCTACCCACGCTTGTCAGACCTGCTCGTAAAGGCGCGCCGGCTCAGCGTACATTTTCGCAAGTCCCACACGGACGCTGCCACCCTGCGCACCTTGCAACATCGCTTTAAGCTGCCAGTGCACCGACTGCTGTGCGACGTGCCCACACGGTGGAACTCTACGCTCCACATGTTGGCCAGGCTCTATGAACAGCGTAGAGCTATAGTCGAATACCAACTCCAACATGGGCGGCGCAGTGGGAGTCAGCCTCCTCAATTCTTTTCAGAAGAGTGGGCCTGGTTGGCAGACATCTGCCAGGTCCTTGGTAATTTTGAGGAGTCTACCCAGGTGGTGAGCGGCGATGCTGCAATCATTAGCGTCACCATTCCTCTGCTATGCATCTTGAGAAATTCCCTGCAAACCATAAAGGCAGCTGCTTTGCGCTCGGAAACGGGGGCGGTGGAAGACAGTATGCCGCTGGATAGTCAGGGCACCCTCCTGTCTATTTCTCAGCGCGTACAGGAGGAGGAGGAGGAGCATGAGGAGGATGAGGAGGAGGGGGAAGAGACAGCTTGGCCCGCTGCTGACGGTACACCGGCTGATTGCCTGTCATCCTTTCAGCGTGTATGGCCTGAGGAGGAGGAGGAGGAGGAGGAGGAGGATCCTGCAAGTGATCTTCCTAGTGAAGACAGCCATGTGTTGCGTACAGGTACCCTGGCACACATGGCTGACTTCATGTTAGGATGCCTTTCTCGTGACCCTCGCGTTGCACGCATTCTGGCCACGACGGATTACTGGGTGTACACACTGCTCGACCCACGCTATAAAGAGAACCTGCCCACTCTCATTCCCGAAGAGGAAAGGGGTTCGAGAGTGTTGCTATACCACAGGACCCTTGCGGACAAGCTGATGGTAAAATTCCCAGCCGACAGCGCTAGTGGCAGAAGGCGCAGTACCGAGGGCAAGGTAGCAGGGGAGGTGCGGAGATCGAGCAGCATGTACATCCCAGGCAGTGCAACAGTCTTTAAGGGCCTGGACACCTTTATGGCTCCCCACCAAGACTGTGTCACCGCTCCCCAGTCAAGGCTGAGTCGGCGGGAGCACTGTAAAAGGATGGTGAGGGAGTACGTAGCCGATCGCACGACCGTCCTCCGTGACGCCTCTGCCACCTACAACTACTGGGTGTCGAAGCTGGACACGTGGCCTGAACTAGCGCTGTATGCCCTGGAGGTGCTTGCTTGTCCTGCGGCTAGCGTCTTGTCGGAGAGGGTGTTTAGTGCGGCTGGGGGAATCATCACAGATAAGCGTACCCGCTTGTCAACCGACAGTGCCGACAGGCTAACACTCATCAAGATGAACAAAGCCTGGATTTCCCCAGACTTCTCTTCTCCACCAGTGGACAGCAAGGATACATAAGCAATACGTAGGCTGCACCCGCGGATGGAAGCTACGTTCTCTCTCACCATCCAAAACGGGGACATTTCTGCTTCATCAATCTGTGTCTAATATTCCTCCTCCTCCTCCTGCTCCTCCTCCTGAAACCTCACGTAATCACGCTGAACGGGCAATTTTTCTTAGGGCCACAAGGCTCACTCAAATAATTTTTCTGAACAATTTTTAAAAGTTTCAATGCGCTTAAAAGCGGGAAGTTCGTTTCGAATAACGAACACCCGAGCATTTTGGTGTTCGCTCATCCCTAGCGAGCACCAAAATGCTCGGGTGCTCGTTAATCGGGACGAAATTTTCGCGATGCTCGAGGGTTCGTTTCGAATAACGAACCCCATTGAAGTCATTGGGCGACCCGAGCATTTTTGTATATCGCCGATGCTCGCTAAGGTTTCCATTTGTGAAAATCTGGGCAATTCAAGAAAGTGATGGGAACAACACAGAAACGGATAGGGCAGGCGAGGGGCTACATGTTGGGCTGCATCTCAAGTTCCCATGTCCCACTATTAAGCCACAATAGCGGCAAGAGTACCCCCCCCCCCCAACAATGTTTACTTCTGAAAAGCCCTCATTAGCCCTTAGCTAAGCACCACACTACCTCCAACAAAGCACAATCACTGCCTGCATGACACTCCGCTGCCACTTCTCTTGGGTTACATGCTGCCCAACCCCCCCCCCCCCCCCCTGCACGACCCAGTGTCCACAGCGCACACCAAATTGTCCCTGCGCAGCCTTCAGCTGCCCTCATGCCACACCACCCTCATGTCCATTTATAAGTGCGTCTGCCATGAGGAGGAACCGCAGGCACACACTGCAGAGGGTTGGTACAGCTAGGCAGCGACCCTCTTTAAAAGGAGCGGGGCGATAGCCCACAATGCTGTACAGAAGCGATGAGAAATCCAATCCTGTGCCACCTCCATCTGGATCTGCACACGTGGGCATAGCAATGGGGAACCTATGTGCCACACACTATTCATTCTGTCAAGGTGTCTGCATGCCCCAGTCAGACCGCGTTTTTTTATAAATAGTCACAGGCAGGTACAACTCCGCATTGGGAATTCCGTGTGCACCCACAGCATGGGTGGCTCCCTGGAACCCAACGGCTGTACATAAATGTATCCCATTGCAGTGCCCAGGACAGCAGAGCTAACGTCAGATTAAATGCAGGTGGGCTTCGGCCCACACTGCATACCCCAACCTGACCGGGGTTTTTAATTCATAGACACAGGCAGGTACAACTCCCTATTGTGAAGTCCCTGTGGACCCACAGCATGGGTGGCTCCCTGGAACCCACCGGCGGTACATAAATATATCCCATTGCATTGCCCATCACAGCTGAGGAAATGTCATGTTTAATGCAGGTGGGCTTCGGCCCACACTGCATGCCCCAGTCAGACTGGGGTTCTTTAGAAGTGGACACATGCAGTTACAACTCCGTGTGGACCCACAGCATGGGTGGCTCCCTGGAACCCACCGGCGGTACATAAATATATCCCATTGCAGTGCCCAGCACAGCTGATGTAACGTCAGCTTTAATGCAGGTGGGCAAAAAATTAATTGGATTACACTGTAGGCAAGGGCCCAAAAAATTGGTGTACCAACAGTACTAATGTACCTGAGAAAAATTGCCCATGCCCAACCAAGAGGGCAGGTGAAACCCATTAATCGCTTTGGTTAATGTGGCTTAATTTGTAACTAGGCCTGGAGGCAGCCCAGTTAAATAAAAAATTGGTTCAGGTGAAAGTTTCAACGCTTTAATGAGCATTGAAACGTATAAAAATTGTTTACAAAAATTATATGACTGAGCCTTGTGGGCCTAAGAAAAATTGCCCGTTCGGCGTGATTACGTCAGGTTTCAGGAGGAGGATGAATATAATACACAGATTGATGAAGCTAAAAGGTCCCCGTTTTTGATGGTGATAGAGAACGATGCTTCCATCCGCGGGTGCAGCCTACGTATTGCTTAGGTATCGCTGCTGTCCACTGGTGGAGAAGAGAAGTCTGGCGAACTCCAGGCTTTGTTCAT
The DNA here is from genome assembly GCF_035609145.1 of Eleutherodactylus coqui. Taxonomy (NCBI): domain Eukaryota; kingdom Metazoa; phylum Chordata; class Amphibia; order Anura; family Eleutherodactylidae; genus Eleutherodactylus; species Eleutherodactylus coqui. Next base: position 188,654,321 of record NC_089843.1, read on the forward strand.
CTTGATGAGTGTAAGCCTGTCGGCACTGTCGGTTGACAGGCGGGTACGCTTATCTGTGATGATTCCCTCAGCCGCACTAAACACCCTCTCTGACAAGACGCTAGCCGCAAGACAAGCAAGCACCTCCAGGGCATAGAGCGCGAGTTTAGGCCACGTGTCCAGCTTCGACACCCAGTAGTTGTAGGGGGCAGAGGTGTCACGGAGGACGGTCGTGCGATCGGCTACGTACTCCCTCACCATCCTTTTACAGTGCTCCCGCCGACTCAGCCTTGACTGGGGAGCGGTGACACAGTCTTGCTGGGGAGCCATAAAGCTGTCAAAGGCCTTAGAGAGTGTTCCCCTGCCTGTGCTGTACATGCTGCCTGATCTCCGCGCCTCCCCTGCTACCTGGCCCCCGGAACTGCGCCTTCTGCCACTAGCGCTGTCGGATGGGAATTTTACCATCAGTTTGTCCGCCAGGGTCCTGTGGTATAGCATCACTCTCGAACCCCTTTCCCCTTTGGGTATGAGAGTGGAAAGGTTCTCCTTATACCGTGGGTCGAGCAGTGTGTACACCCAGTAATCCGTAGTGGCCAGAATGCGTGTAACGCGAGGGTCACGAGAAAGGCATCCTAACATGAAGTCAGCCATGTGTGCCAGGGTACCTGTATGCAACACATGGCTGTCCTCACTAGGAAGATCACTTTCAGGATCCTCCTCCTCTTCCGGCCATACACGCTGAAAGGATGACAGGCAAGCAGCATGGGTACCCTCAGCAGTGGGCCAAGCTGTCTCTTCCCCCTCCTCCTCATGCTCCTCCACCTCCTCCTCAACGCGCTGAGATATAGACAGGAGGGTGCTCTGACTATCCAGCGACATACTGTCTTCCACCGCCTCCGTTTCCGAGCGCAAAGCATCTGCCTTTATGCTTTGCAGGGAACTTCTCAAGAGGCATAGCAGAGGAATGGTGACGCTAATGATTGCAGCATCGACGCTCACCATCTGGGTAGACTCCTCAAAGTTTCCGAGGACCTGGCAGATGTCTGCCAACCAGGCCCACTCTTCTGAAAAGAATTGAGGAGGCTGACTCCCACTGCGCCGCCCATGTTGGAGTTGGTATTCGACTATAGCTCTACGCTGTTCATAGAGCCTGGCCAACATGTGGAGCGTAGAGTTCCACCGTGTGGGCACGTCGCACAGCAGTCGGTGCACTGGCAGATTAAACCGATGTTGCAGGGTACGCAGGGTGGCAGCGTCTGTGTGGGACTTGCGGAAATGTGCGCAGAGCCGGCGCACCTTTCCGAGCAGGTCTGACAAGCGTGGGTAGCTTTTCAGAAAGCGCTGAACCACCAAATTAAAGACGTGGGCCAGGCATGGCACGTGCGTGAGGCTGCCGAGCTGCAGAGCCGCCACCAGGTTACGGCCGTTGTCACACACGACCATGCCCGGTTGGAGGCTCAGCGGCGCAAGCCAGCGGTCGGTCTGCTCTGTCAGACCCTGCAGCAGTTCATGGGCCGTGTGCCTCTTCTCTCCTAAGCTGAGTAGTTTCAGCACGGCCTGCTGATGCTTGCCCACCGCTGTGCTGCCACGCCGCGCGACACCGACTGCTGGCGACGTGCTGCTGCTGACACATCTTGATTGCGAGACAGAGGTTGCGGAGGAGGAGGAGGAGGAGGAGGGTGGTTTAGTGGAGGATGCATACACCGCCGCAGATACCACCACCGAGCTGGGGCCCGCAATTCTGGGGATGGGTAGGACGTGAGCGGTCCCAGGCTCTGACTCTGTCCCATCCTCCACTAAATTCACCCAATGTGCCGTCAGGGAGATATATTGGCCCTGCCCGCCTGTGCTTGTCCACGTGTCTGTTGTTAAGTGGACCTTGGCAGTAACCACGTTGGTGAGGGCGCGTACAATGTTGCGGGAGACGTGGTCATGCAGGGCTGGGACGGCACATCGGGAAAAGTAGTGGCGACTGGGAACCGAGTAGCGCGGGGCCGCCGCCGCCATCATGCTTTTGAAAGCCTCCGTTTCCACAAGCCTATACGGCAGCATCTCCAGGCTGATCAATTTGGCTATGTGCACGTTTAACGCTTGAGCGTGCGGGTGCGTGGCGGTGTACCTGCGCTCCAACACTTGCGCTAGCGACGGCTGGACGGTGCGCTGAGAGACATTGGTGGATGGGGCCGAGGACAGCGGAGGTGAGGGTGTGGGTGCAGGCCAGGAGACGGTAGTGCCTGTGTCCTGAGAGGGGGGTTGGATCTCAGTGGCAGGTTGGGGCACAGGGGGAGAGGCAGTGGTGCAAACCGGAGGCGGTGAACGGCCTTTGTCCCACCTTGTGGGGTGCTTGGCCATCATATGTCTGCGCATGCTGGTGGTGGTGAGGCTGGTGGTGGTGGCTCCCTGGCTGATCTTGGTGCGACAAAGGTTGCACACGACTGTTCGTCGGTCGTCTGCACTCTCAGTGAAAAACTGCCAGACCTTTGAGCACCTCAGCCTCTGCAGGGTGGCATGGCGCGAGGGGGCGCTTTGGGAAACAGTTGGTGGATTATTCGGTCTGGCCCTGCCTCTACCCCTGGCCACCGCACTGCCTCTTCCAACCTGCCCTGCTGCTGCACTTGCCTCCCCCTCTGAAGACCTGTCCTCAGTAGGCTTAGCAAACCTGGTGGGGTCAGTCACCTCATTGTCCTGCTGCTCTTCCTCCGAATCCTCTGTGCGCTCCTCCCTCGGACTTACTCCAATTAGTACTACCTGAGTGATAGACAACTGTGTCTCATCGTCATCGTCCTCCTCACCCACTGAAAGCTCTTGAGACAGTTGTCGGAAGTCCCCAGCCTCATCCCCCGGACCCAGGAACGTTCCAAAGGTTGGGCATCGGTCACGATAAACTCCTCCGGTGGGAGAGGAACCATTGCTGCCCATTCTGGGCAGGGGCCCGAGAACAGTTCCTGGGAGTCTGCCTGCTCCTCAGAATGTGTCATTGTAATGGAGTGACGAGGCTGGGAGGAAGGAGGAGCAGCAGCCAGAGGATTCAGAGTTGCAGCAGTGGACGTCGCTGAACTCTGGGTGCTCGATAGATTGCTGGATGCACTTTCTGCCATCCACGACAGGACCTGCAAACACTGCTCATTTTCTAATAAAGGTCTACCGCGTGGACCCATTAATTGTGAGATTAATCTTGGGACATCAGAAACATGCCTCTCTCCTAATCCCGCAGCAGTCGGCTGCGATACACCTGGATCAGGAGCTCGGCCTGTGCCCACACCCTGACTTGGGCCTCCGCGTCCTCGCCTGCGTCCACGTCCTCTAGGCCTACCCCTACCCCTCAGCATGGTGTATTACCAGTAGTGCAGAAACAGAACGCTGTAATTAAATATGCCGCTTATTGGCCTGTGGTTGGAGGCTGACTTCGCTTACGGAACGCACAGCAGAGCCAGGAAAGAATTTTGCGCAAGCCTGCTGTAACACTTAGCTGGCTGCGTATTAATTAGGACTACTACCCCCAGCAGAGACGCAGTACACTCAGGACGGTCACAGGCAGCCCAAATAGATTTTTTTGTCCCAAATTTTTTTGGAAAAGCCCACTGCCTATATAGACAGTATATGTCTTTCACCTTTTTCACTGTCCCTGCCTCAGCACTACTGGCCCTATACTATGTAAAATTACTGCAGACTGAGGACGCAATGCTCTGCATGGCCGATATACAAAAAAAAAAAAAAAAAGTGCAGCACTGCAAAAAGCAGCCTCAACAGTACTGCACACGGTCAGATGTGGCCCTAAGAAGGACCGTTGGGGTTCTCGAAGCCTAAAATCACTCCTAACACTCTCCCTAGAGCAGCTCCAGCATCACAGCACTTTCCCTGAGCTATGTCAGAGTGCATCTGTGGCGAGCCGCAGGAGGGGCCGATTTATATACTCGGGTGACACCTGATCTCGCCAGCCACTCACTGCAGGGGGGTGGTATAGGGCTGGAACATCACAGGAGGATGTTGTAATGCCTTCCCTGTCTTTCTATTGGCCAGAAAAGCGTGCTAACGTCTCAGAGATGGAAGTGAAAGTAACTCGAACATCGCGTGGTGCTCGCCTCTAGTAACGAGCATCTCGAACACGCTAATACTCGAACGAGTATCAAGCTCGGATGAGTACGTTCGCTCATCTCTAATTATAAAGCATGCTTACGGACAAAGGGCCATGGTCAGGGCAAGATACATGAGCTCGTGTAGATGTGTGTTGGGCCTTCTCTTTTTTTCCGCCGGCTCCGCTCTTCACCTTGGCACATAGTTGTGGCAAAATTGATTGCGTGCACTCCTCCATTTATTTTTCTCTATCTCCTCCACTGAAAAAAAGGAACAAAATCAGATATATAATTTAGCAGTTATCGTCGCTTTTTTGGACACATATTATTGCACATTGGCTTTGTTCGCAGTACTTTGTTGAGATCTGCTTTGGTTCAATTGCAGATGATCTCATCAAAATTTCGTGCTTCATTTTTTTCTCCAAAAATGTTTTTGTTACAGCACTGGAACTTTACCACTTTCAACTGCAAAGTGGGCACGGCAGACAGCACAGAGTTGTGTGCCGTTTGTTTGAGTCTACGATATTTACCAGCAGGTCCGTAGAAATTCTGGCACTTTTTTTTTAAACTAAAAGTTCCAACTCCCATTATTTTTATGGCAAAACTTAAAGCCTCCAGACAAAAAATAAGTAACATATATACACTGCGAATGCAGCCAGTATAGAATGCTAATATGGCCAAGAGTTAAAAACATCACCCAAAACATTGCAAAACAATACTCATGTATATCCCTTTTGCTCCTGGTGGAGGCTGACTCCCACTGCCCATGGTACATTATACCAGCCAGGTGATCCCATGCAGGGTCCTTCAGTACCCTGTCCTTATACTCAGGAATATTTGGGTCCCATGTAGCAGGGAAATCCTGCATCAGGACAGGACATATTAAATGCAGCCATGCCTGTTGTCTCCTTCCCTCTGTCTGCCCTGCCTCTACAACTTCTTGATTTTTTCCACTTCATTAGCAGGTTTCACACGCAGCTGATCCGCTATTGATTGCATCAGCACTGTATTTGCATTGCGTATTCATGTGCACCTATAGAGATCAATAGGGCTCTATGCACATAATAAACCGGAAAAATACAGCATGCTGCAATTTTTTTCTCATGTGTATCGACATACAGTGTACATGCCCTAGTGTGCATGGATCAATGAAAATTAATTCAGTTTCATTGACTTCATTCACTACGTATCACACAGTCGTGAAAAAACACCCGTGGACATGAGGCCTAAGGATGCAGCAGTCACAGAGTACATTGCAGGCCCCACTACAAAGGAGCCATTCATACTCCTTCTCTAAGCAGTGTATAATCCCTGTGTCCATACTTCTTAACTGGATATGACCTGAGTTCTTACAAGGCTCCATAAGCTGAACCTCGAACTCATGGCTGTGATGGAGGCCTTGGTACAGGAACCAACCGAATGCCAGGAAAATAGTCTAACCATCAGCAACTGTAGTACACCAGATTTGGGGGTCCCACAGCAGTTGTATTACTACCTCATGTAATGTGTGGATATATGTATGTAAATTATGTGTATATTATTTTATATTTTGCATTATGTGTGTATATGCCTTTAAATGGTTATTTAAGGTTAATGTTTGGTATTCTCACTACCTAGCACTGTATGACTATGCAAAATGCACCCTAACCTGCTCTCACACCTGTCAGTCACCCTCAGCTAGTCAAGGGATTGGCTAGTTAGCTTTTCTTAGCTTAGAATTAGGAAAGGTATAAAAGTTAGAGAGTGGGTGGGGTTAGGCAGTCTAGGCCAAGCCTGGAGAGAGTCTCATCCAGAAGAACTTGAGATAGAGACCAGAGAGGAACTAGAAGGCCATCTTGACTGATAGCCAATGTGGAGGGAAGAAACATCTAAAGTGTGAGTACAAAACCAAGTTTATGCTGGAAAGACAGAGAGAGAGAGAGTTTACAGAAAAGAGAGAGGCAGTGAGAGTTAACAGAGGAGAGAGAGAGAGAGAACAGAGGAGGAAAATGAGAAAGAGTCAGGAGCAAGTCACCCATTAACCTATTCAGGTCCCAGTCTACTAGCTAAGTCTGTAGTGAATGATGCATTTGGAGTCTGTGATCTCAACGTGGTTGATGTAATTGTGCAAAATGGGATGAAGACCCTCTTTTCTTAATATTGTTGGAAATTGTTTTCATCTAAAATCTGCTTCCTGAAAGTACTTCCCACAAACTACAACTACTGCATTAAGTACCACACAACAGTACAGGAGAGCTATGACTACTTCTCCATTTTTGTTTGATTTTCCACTTTTTGTATTTTTGGTTTTTGCCTGGAATGGGTCCTTACTAGAGATGAGCGAACGTACTCGGATAGGCACTACTCGTCCGAGTAATGTGCCTTATCCGAGTACCGCTGTGCTCGTGCTCAAAGATTCGGGGCGCTCCGCTGCTGACAGGTGAATCGCAGCGGGGAGCGGGGCAGAGCGGCCGGGAGAGAAGGAGAGAAAGATCTCCCCTCCGTTCCTCCCCGCTCTCCCCTGCAGCTCCCCGCTCCGCAGCGCGTCCCGAATCTTTGAGCACGAGCACAGCGGTACTCGGATAAGGCACATTACTCGGACGAGTAGTGCCTATCCGAGTACGTTCGCTCATCTCTAGTCCTTACCTGTATACAGGCTGGCGTCATGAAAAAACACCATTTTACCAATCGGACTCCGCGGATACCAGGTTGTAACAACTACCTGTTTCATTTTTAGTACTATATTTATCGTTTTTACCACTGGCTGTTACTTGGCCCAACAGACCACCATTTGCCATCTGCAAGGAGAAGCAGTAGAACCATCATGACTACTATCTCATTTTTGCCCCGCTGCTTAAAGGGGTTGTCTCACGAAATCAAGTGGGGTTATACACTTCTGTATGGCCATATTAATGCACTTTGTAATATACATTGTTATTCACTTACCTGCTCCGTTGCTAGCGTCCTCGTCTCCATGGTTCCGTCTAAATTCGCTGGCGGCTTGCTTTTTTAGACGCACTTGCGCAGTCCGCTCTTCTGCTCTGAGCACGAGCCGCTTCAGTGTGCTCGCCGCTACAGCTCTTCTGCGCATGCGCAGATGAGCTGTATCCTCACGGGAGCGCGCTGGAGCGGCCATTCTGCTACCATCCTCTCTTAGAGGAAGGTGCAGAGCCGCCCAGCTGCCCAGCCGAGCTGCCCACCCGCCCAGCAGAGCCGCCCACCCGAGCCGCCCAGCCCAGCCGCCCAGGTAAGTGATGGGTGACGGACTGACGGGGGTGACGCGTGACGGACTGCCGCTGTGGCCCCGGAGCTTACCGCTGGGCCCCGGGGCCTACCGCTGGGCAGCCGGGGCGTAGCGCTGGGGAGCCGGGGCTAGCGCGGGGAAGCCGGGGCTATCGCGGGGGAGCCAGGGCTAGCGCGGGGGAGCCGGGGCCTAGCGCCGGTTACCTGCTGCCTGGTGGTGGGTGACTGGTCGGCCGCGTTCAATCCCAGGGTCCGGTCGGCGGCTGCGGGGCGTCTGGTTGTCAGGGAGACACAGCTGGTAGCGTCTCGGGAGCGCGCACGTCGGGCTACAGCAAGCGATGGGAAAAGAGCCGGCGGCCATCTTGGGGAAACTTTTTATAAGTTGCTGAAACGCTTGAACTGTAAGTACAAACCAGCTAGAAAAGTCATTTACAGGGGGGCTTAGTAATGTATGCTTAATTAGGGGGACTGGGCAAAAAAAAAATTTCACTGCTTCCTCGAGACAACCCCTTTAAATGCCTCCCAGGTTTGGCTCACTGCACTTCCACTAAACTGAGAGCTTAAAACCCCTTTCTGTTCCGACGCTGCCCTTCACGTGCTCCCTCCTTCCAATCAGAAAACTCACAGTTGAGTCACACAAAAATAGGCAATCTTTGGCTAGAGAATCCTACAACGTCACCGCTCTACACTTTTTATCAGCAAACCATAGCACTGTCTTGTTGCTGTTCTGGGCATTCCCAGTCCTGTCTCATGTTGCTTTTGCAGTAAACAGTAAAATATTTTAACCTTATGACTAAATTAAAAACCAAGCCAGAAAGCAAGGAATGCTGCCTTCCAATAGGTGGTGCTGCAGAAGTATTCTTCCACCTTCCTTTATTTGCATATTTCCCATGGCCTTATAAGTCTCCTCACTCACCTTCTAGGTTCTCTCCTCAAGGATAAACAATACCCTTCCCGACCAATGTCTATAAGCCTCTCACTAGCCAAACCAGAAACCTACTGCACACCGATGAGGGGCAAAAACCCGGAAACAGCTGTCTGTGATTGGATTATAACTTGGTTTTCAATTCCAATCATTGTTATAAGGTTTTTATAAAGAGTCTTACATTGACTTTCAGTATTGCTGCTTTCCAGTAGGTGGCGCTACAGTCACAGTATTGTGATATTATGTAGACATGGTATGCTGGTAATATTTAGTCACTGTATTTATTAATGTTGGGGGTAGGACTAATCTAGGATTGAAGATTCTGGTATAGCATTATGTGCCCTATACCTCCCAACATAACACATGAGTCTTAAGGCCCATTTACACACAGTGATGATTGCTTAAATATCACAAAAAAGCGATCGTTTGAGCGATAATCGTTGCATCTAAATGTGCGGCCATTGTGCACTTTTCATGCACTGCTAGTTGATCGTTAAATTCATGCCAGCCTAAAAATCATTGTGCGGTCTTATCAGGACCGCACGCTGAGTTCTCCATAGCGCTGATAGCATTGTTTCCCGAGCTGAGCTCCCGCCCCCCTCTCTGCCTCCTCTCCGCCCCTCTGCACTATTTGCAATGGGGAGTGGCGGGACGGGGCCAGGGCTAATTTGCAGAACTTAGCCCCGCCCCATCCCGCCTCCTTTCATTGCAAATAGTGCAGAGGGGCAGAGAGGAGGCAGAGAGGGGGCGGGAGCTCAGTTCCTGCTCCTGGCTCTTCCATCCTCCCCCCCCCCCCCTGCAGATGAGGACGACGTATATCAGCTCGGCGTGAAAACCGAGCCGATATACGTTCGTGTGAATGCAGCCTAACACTGTAAAAAAATAAATGGCAGAATTGGTGTGTTTTCTGTCCCTGCTCTCCCCAAAAATTATAAAGTTTTAGAATACATTACATGTACCCCAGAAAAGTACCAATAAAAACAAAAGTTCGCCGTGCAAAAAACAAGTTCTCATACGGCCATGTTGTTGGAAAAATAAAAAAAGTTATGGCTTTGGTAAAGTGGAGATGAAAATCAGCAAAAATAATGTTGCGTCGTTATGGCCAAAATAACCCCACCCCAGCTCCAATTTAAAAGGCTATTTACCCTAATGAGGTCCAGATGTGTCCTTTTCTTTTCACGGAAATGTGCAGCATAATGCACATCCCTTGAGTATTGCGCCTGCATTTGTGCACCACCCATAGAATGCTATGGGGCAATTTGGTGCACAAATATGAGCATGTTCTACTTTTTTGCATGCAGATGAAATGCAAGCAAAAATTTGTTAATGTGCACAAACCCACGGACATCAATGAGTTCTATTCTCTGCGGATTACACCAAAACACGCGCAAATACGTCTGTCTGAAGCCGCCCTTGAAGTGTTCTAATAAAGGAAAAGTACACATTTCCCTATACCAACCATTTAGAGCTTAGCTTTAGGGCTCAGTCAAACAAATTGTTTTTTTTGGTGCACCTATGCACGCAAAGAAAACCGCCCCACGGATGAGCAAAATGCACATGACCGAAGGTCCGTGCATATTGCTCCATTCCCTGGAGCAGCTGTGCTTATAGAAGTGCAGCTGCTCCAAGAAGGTCCCCTCATCACTGAACACCAATGGTTCTAGGTGACTCACTTTTTCTTTGCTCACATAGGTGCGCGCAAAACACCCTCATCTGAATGAGCCCTTAGACTGCTTCCACACAGGCAACACGATATGGACGCGGAAAAAAATCACAGCGATATTGCATCGGTGGTCGGTGCAATATCGCTGTGATTTTCTCGCGACGATAATGTGATTTTGTGTTGCTACAAAGTCACACATGGGGCTACGTGTGAAGATTTTCGGGGATGGGTGTATGTGTGGGGGGGGGGCTTGAAATTTAAACCCTAGCTGCATAAAAAAACACATGCATCACCTAAGAAGCGCTGTCAGCTTTGGTGTGTCTTCTCCCCGATCCCCGGCAGTTTTTTTCAGGCTTTACTCCCTTGTCAGGGATTTGTAATCCGCTCAATAAACCTATCACAGCCTTTTTTTCCGATGGCGCATCCCTACAAAATCTCACAGTTTTGTAGCTCATGTGAAAGAGGCCTAAAGGGGTATTCTGAGATGTTGACTACTGATGCCCTGTCCTCAGGATAGGTCATCAATAGTTGATCGACAGAGACCCGCCATCTGGGATCCCCACCGATCAGCTGATCATTCGGCCCGCTGGCAGTGCAGCAGACTGGATATCATCATCACTGGTCAGCGCCAAAATTGTAATAGCTGTCTCCTTATTGCAGCCATCTTCTGAACACCATAACTGTTTTTATTTTTTGTTCGAAACACTTCCGTAAGGGCTCAATTTTTGCAGGACGCCCTGTAGTACCATTTTGAAGTATATATGACTTTTTGATTGCTTTTTATTACATTTTTTCTTGGAGACAGGGTGGCCTAAGAAGCGCAATTCTGGCATTGTGTGTTTTTTTCTTCCAAGCAACGTTCACCATGTGGGGTAAATAATGCGTTACTTTGATAGTTTAAATTTTTATGGGTGCAGTGATATCAAATATATATATTTTTTTTAATTCTTTATTATACACAAGAAAAAAAATTTTTCAAAAACTTTTATTACCTTATATTTTTTAAAATAATTAATAACACTTTTCTAAACTGATTTACATTTTTTGGAGTCCCCATAAGACACTTAAACTTGCGATGGTTTGATCGCTCCTGCAGTATGATGCAATACCACAATACTACATCATATCCTGATCTGACCATCAGTCTATTAATTCATGCCTCAGGCGTGGCTTAATAAAACAATCTGCAATGGCAGCCCTGAGGTTTTTCAGAAGGCCCCCAGCTGCCATGGCAACCAAATGGCACCCCGCAATCTCATCGCGGAGGGGGTCATTCAGGACCCCCAAACTCAGATTGGGCCATTTAAATGCCAGTGTCAGAATTGATAGCATCATTTAAAAGATAAACAGCCATGATCAGCGTGAGAGCTGATAGTGGTTGTTGCTGGTAGCTGTGAGAAACACCTGACATTGTATGGAGCAGGATCCCTATTCATTTCAATACAAACCTTGCACACACAGGACGTAGCTCTGCATCCAGGAGCGTTAAGGGGTACAAGTCCTGGAATACCCCTTTAATTTTTTTTAAACTGCAGATGTAGCAAAATGTAACCCAACACTGATACCTTGCTGCAACAAGCTATTTTATCTTAACACAACCAACGTTATTGAAGTTATTTAAAATGCAAGAAAAGTTAAACTTTGCTACATTAGTAGATGAGAAAAATTAAATATAAACTCAGTTGCTATGAGTATCAAGACTGTATTCTCTCTATGACAGTTTATATATCTGAGGCCCAGCATACGAATTTCCCCAGTGCTTTCTTATTATATTTTAGTCAAATAGTAAAATATGAGGAAGACAATCATCATTATAATAATCATCTTAATACTTACAAATTTCTATAAGAGGTAAGGCCGGAATGCTATCTGTTAGTGGAATAGGGCAGCGTCATAAATGCAGATGAAGTAACAGCAACTTGCCGCCTCATCCTTTTCATTCACATCTACCCCTATCAAAGCAGAGTGAAATAAATTACCAGACCGTGCGGAATCATCCTGACAGCTCGCTCTCCATTAAAGCCCTGCTCTATTATATTGGTAACTAGCAGCCGCATAATGTCCTGGACTGTCCTTTTCATCACACTGTCTGGCTGATAGTTCTGTGACTATTTTCATTATTTTTAATTTTCCTATGACAAATGACATCCAGGAAAATATAGATATAAATC